>NC_083584.1:64321194-64623337 GCF_027579695.1 Neoarius graeffei
ATGCGCAACCACTTAATATTTCGTATTTGAAAATGCAAATTATTAATACGTCTATAATACATTATATTTTCATAAGAAAACAATTAAGTGATCTGAGTCTCCGTTGAGGGGGCGGGGCTGTAGCCACGAGGGGGCAACGCCCCCTTTCGCCCCCCCATGGCGCCGGGCCTGCATTTGTGGGGTCGATTAAATGCTCAAAATGGCCAGAAAAATGTCTTGACTATATTTTCTATTCGTTTTACAACTTATGGTGGGAAATAAAAGTGTGACTTTTCATGGAAAACACAAAATTGTCTGGGTGACCCCAAACTTTTGAACGGTAGTGTAGCTCATGTTTTAAGTCGTTCAAATTCTGTATAAAGCTGCTTTGCGACAATGTTTATTGTTAAAAGCGCTATACAAATAAACTTGACTTGACTTGACACATAGGCCGAATCCCATTTCACCCCTTGGACCAACCCCTTGGCCCTTCCCCTCCATTTTGCGCGTTCACGTGAAGGGGTAGGGGTATCCCAATCCCAGTTAACGCGGAGGGGTAGGGGAAGGGGTAGGGCTTCTGTACCCCTCCAAACGGAGATTTTCCTGGAGCTGACTCCGAACGAAGGGGTTTGAGTGATTTCTCACAATGCCATGCGGATTTCAGCGAGATTTCATGCGGATTTCAGAAAGATGGCGGTTCCCGCGGCGAAAGATTGTCATAAATGTATTTTCTCCATTATTTACGTGTTTTAAGTTGTTATCCAGAGGAAACACGCCGCTTGATTCGCTTTCGAGCTGAGAATGAGCAGCGATTTCTGAAATCCAAGCTGCTGCTAAAAAGCTTTGGGAGTGAGTATTGTTTTTGGTTGCTTGACTGCGTACGTTTTGTTCTGTTATTCTCACTTTTATTGTTTACATGAGTGTTCTGACACCTCATTCTGTCGGATGTGGTGCACAAAGCGCCAAAGATATCCCATTCAGTGGTGTTAGTTAACAAATCACACCCTGCCAGCAGAGATCTCTGGCTCTGACTGTAGTGGCTGGTCGCAGCCAATGACGCATTTGGTCGCGTTTTGCTAACGTAAACGCTGACGGAGGTACGCGATGACGTATGCGATCGTTGAAGGGCTATCCCAATACGTAAGGGTTGAATTTCAAGCCCTATCCCTTGTAGCTCAGTTTCAAGGGGAAGGGCCAAGGGGAAGGGGGAGGGGGAGGGGTAGAAATTAGAATTGGGATTGGGCCATACACACACATACCCAGAGCAGTGGGCAGCCATGCTAACAACGCCCGGGGAGCCTCACTCAAGGGCACCTCAGCCCAAGGCCATCCCATATTAACCTAACCGCATGTCTTTGGACTGTTGGGGAAACCGGAGCACCCGGAGGAAACCCACACGGACACGGGGAGAACGTGCAAACTCCGCACAGAAAGGCCCTCGCCGGAAAAGTTGAACCTGCAGTACCAAAATTGGAGGGACAAACTTGAGAACGAGTAAAATTTCTTCATGTGTCCAACGGTCATGATTCGATTCCTAATCCGGATTAAAACTGTGTGTGAAAACACCCAACCGTGGCTCTGTGTGTGTGTGTGTGTGTGTGTGAGAGAGAGAGAGAGAGAGAGAACTCGTGAGGTTGGAGTTCTGTATAACCTAGAAAGCAAGGACTTTCCCGTTGTCATGGCAACAGTTTTTCCTCAGAGACACAGATTTCACGTATTTCCCTCGCGCGCTTTGTTTTCCCTGGGTTCGAAATTCACTTGCCGCCCACGCGCACGCGCAGTTTCACTTCGGTCGCCATAGCGACTGGAATCCACGCGCGCGGAGTGGCGGAGTAGTTGTAGGGGAGGAAAGGAATGAAGTCATCGTTTACGCTAACCGTTGCCGGGGCAACATCTTCGAGAGGGTGCTTGCGGAGGGAGGTGGGGTTTGTGTGAAGTGACGCACGATGGGGGCGGAGACATGCAGCCCAGTGACGCACGGAGGGGGCGTGTTTGGTGTCGCGCGCCGCCGCAACGCTGCTTCGTAGTCGTTTCCCGCAGAGAGAGAGAGAGAGAGAGCGCGAGCGAGCCGAAAGAAGATGGCGGCCGTGCCAAGCGGAGCTGCTGTTGCTGCGTCCGCCGCGGCCGCGATTTCGCACTCGGCCCGACCGACCGCGGCCATGGGAGCTCCAAACCGAGCACCACCCAGCTCTGGTATCGAGCACCAGAACCGAGTCGGACAGACCGCGGCGTGTATGGCTAACCCCGGGCACCCAGCGGTCGGCAGGCCGCCCCCAGCTCGAGTGGGCTACTACGAGTTGGAACGGACCATTGGCAAGGGCAATTTCGCCGTCGTTAAACTCGCCACACACGTTATCACCAAAGCCAAGGTGAGGCGAAGCTCTGAGCGGATTAACCGTCAACCTTTCCGAGCTGTCATCTCTGTCTCTGGGTCTCTGAAAAGCGCTAGGCTGAGATTAATGTCCGCATCCCAAACAGCGTCGAAGCCCCCTATATAGGCGCACTACAAAGGGTACGACCGTAGCGCCTTGCTGTACTGTACATAGTGCGCTATATATCCAATAACGAGCTGTTTGGGATTCAGCCAATGGGCCTGCGGGGCAGTGTTGTTGTCTCTTTCTCTCTATGCTAAGCTATGCTATGCTAGCAGCCTTTTTCTCTCACTGTCTTCATATTGGAGCTGGTAAATGTTTCCCTGCTTGTTTATTGAATATCACTTCTTGTAATTTAGACTGTTTTCCGGGCTGACATGTCGGTTTCAAGTGCTGAAGAAAGCGCTAGCTAGCATTTAGCCACAGCAAAGTAACGGTATCAGGCTTGTGTGTCAGCGCAGAAATGTTTATTGTAACTAACAACAACAACATCATCATAACTTTTTTTTTTTATTTTAATGTGAGGTTGGTATTGGTCTCGAACAATGTGACGGAATAACAGTGGTCCAGAATGAGTGTGTGTGAGCGCTGCTCATTAGCATAGCGAGCTAATGTTGACTTGTGTGGCTGGAACTAGCTGAAGTTGTTGAATCAGCCTCGATGAGCAAAAACACACATGCTTAGATCACAAATCAGAAACAAATCTGTTGGGGAAGTGAAGCTCTGTCTAATAACTCAGTTCTGGGCAAAGACAATCTGATTTCTTTAACAGTGCAGCTGAATAAGTGTGAAGAGTAGTGCTGGTGATGTGAAACCAGGGCTCTGATTGTGTGTGGGGGGGTGTTTTTTTTTTTTTTTTTAGGTGCACCAATATTCTGTATCCTGCACCAAATGCATTTCACCATTTATTTGATCGTGACATTGTGATCCTGTGCCTCCTTGTGTCATTGCGTCTCTCCTTTTCTTTTACTTTCTCTCTCTTTTTTTTCTTCCTGCGTACGGTTTCGCATAGTGTGGGTGTCTGGTGGGCAGACACACAGCTGGCACGGTCCGTGCGAAGAAAGATCAGCGCATCTGAAGGATCGACGGTGTGACTCGTTTTCTCATCGATTCCGAAACGGAGCTGCTCCGAGCGATCGCCGGGGACGGCCAGCGTGTGCCTGCGTTCCACGGAGCCGTGATTCCGACAACAAGCAACGTTTCGATTCACGTCGTCTTCTCAATTCTGTGCAGTTTAGCTATGGCGCCATAATCCAAACGATGGTGTGTGGTGTGACGTTTTGTCAGTTCCCCACTCGCAGTTTCCGTTTACTGTTTGTCTGAATGAAAAAGCTCGTCAGTGTGGTTTCGTTTTATGGCGTCTCATACAACCTCTCGTTAAATGTCTGTAGAGGTTATGAAGAATTAATTTTGGTCTCCGTGAGGCTGTGTGCGCTTCGTGTTGCTTTGGTTATATTCCCTTCCCTTTTGTTTGTTCTGCATCAGGTTTCACGCTTCTGTTGGTGTCTGTCAGGTTATCTTTGCTTTTCGTTTGGTCTTCGTCAGGTCCTGCTCTTAATTTTGTGTTTAACTGGTTTGTTTTTAAAGCTACGTTTACAGGAGGTTCTACCATTTCTCATCAGAACTTAAAAAAACAAAACAAAAAAACTCCCTCCACACTGGACACCCACAAACCACAACTAACACTAGTGTGGTCCCTTGGTTTTGATCAGGTTCTGCTCTTTGTTTGACCTTTGTTAGTTTCTCTTCAATCTTTTGTTTTGGCCTCGGTCAGGTTTGGATTTTCGTTTTGGATCTCGGTCGGGTTTGGATCTCGGTCGGGTTTGGATCTCGGTCGGGTTTGGATCTTCGTTTTGGCCTCGGTCGGGTTTGGATCTTTGTTTTGGCCTCGGTCGGGTTTGGATCTCGGTCGGGTTTGGATCTCGGTCGGGTTTGGATCTTTGTTTTGGCCTCGGTTGGGTTTGGATCTTTGTTTTGGCCTCGGTTGGGTTTGGATCTTTGTTTTGGCCTCAGTTGGGTTTGGATCTCGGTTGGGTTTGGATCTTTGTTTTGGCCTCGGTCGGGTTTGGATCTCGGTTGGGTTTGGATCTTTGTTTTGGCCTCAGTCGGGTTTGGGTCTCAGTTGGGTTTGGATCTATGTTTTGGCCTCGGTCGGGTTTGGATCTCGGTCGGGTTTGGATCTCGGTCGGGTTTGGATCTCGGTCGGGTTTGGATCTTTGTTTTGGCCTCGGTCGGGTTTGGATCTTCGTTTTGGATCTCGGTCGGGTTTGGATCTTCGTTTTGGATCTCGGTCGGGTTTGGATCTTCGTTTTGGATCTCAGTCGGGTTTGGATCTTCGTTTTGGATCTCGGTTGGGTTTGGATCTTGGTTGGGTTTGGATCTTTGTTTTGGCCTCGGTTGGGTTTGGATCTCGGTTGGGTTTGGATCTTTGTTTTGGCCTCGGTTGGGTTTGGATCTCGGTTGGGTTTGGATCTTTGTTTTGGCCTCGGTTGGGTTTGAATCTTTGTTTTGGCCTCGGTCGGGTTTGGATCTCGGTCGGGTTTGGATCTTCGTTTTGGCCTCGGTCGGGTTTGGATCTTCGTTTTGGCCTCGGTCGGGTTTGGATCTTCGTTTTGGCCTCGGTCGGGTTTGGATCTTCGTTTTGGCCTCGGTCGGGTTTGGATCTTCGTTTTGGCCTCGGTCGGGTTTGGATCTTCGTTTTGGCCTCGGTCGGGTTTGGATCTTCGTTTTGGCCTCGGTCGGGTTTGGATCTTCGTTTTGGCCTCGGTCGGGTTTGGATCTTCGTTTTGGCCTCGGTCGGGTTTGGATCTTCGTTTTGGCCTCGGTCGGGTTTGGATCTTCGTTTTGGCCTCGGTCGGGTTTGGATCTTCGTTTTGGCCTCGGTCGGGTTTGGATCTTCGTTTTGGCCTCGGTCGGGTTTGGATCTTCGTTTTGGCCTCGGTCGGGTTTGGATCTTCGTTTTGGCCTCGGTCGGGTTTGGATCTTCGTTTTGGCCTCGGTCGGGTTTGGATCTTCGTTTTGGCCTCGGTCGGGTTTGGATCTTCGTTTTGGCCTCGGTCGGGTTTGGATCTTCGTTTTGGCCTCGGTCGGGTTTGGATCTTCGTTTTGGCCTCGGTCGGGTTTGGATCTTCGTTTTGGCCTCGGTCGGGTTTGGATCTTCGTTTTGGCCTCGGTCGGGTTTGGATCTTCGTTTTGGCCTCGGTCGGGTTTGGATCTTCGTTTTGGCCTCGGTCGGGTTTGGATCTTCGTTTTGGCCTCGGTCGGGTTTGGATCTTCGTTTTGGCCTCGGTCGGGTTTGGATCTTCGTTTTGGCCTCGGTCGGGTTTGGATCTTCGTTTTGGCCTCGGTCGGGTTTGGATCTTCGTTTTGGCCTCGGTCGGGTTTGGATCTTCGTTTTGGCCTCGGTCGGGTTTGGATCTTCGTTTTGGCCTCGGTCGGGTTTGGATCTTCGTTTTGGCCTCGGTCGGGTTTGGATCTTCGTTTTGGATCTCGGTCGGGTTTGGATCTCGGTCGGGTTTGGATCTTCGTTTTGGATCTCGGTCGGGTTTGGATCTTCGTTTTGGATCATCGTCTTGGATCTCGGTCGGGTTTTGGTCTCGGTTGGGTTTTGGTCTTCGTTTTGGCCTGCGCCGGGCTCTGCTCCTTGTTCTGTTTTTTTGTTTGGGCTCTGTCAAATTCTTGTTGCTCTTTAGTTTCAACTTTCCTCATCCTCTTGCTCCCTCCACTTTGTAACCAAAATGAATATTAAATAAACGTCTGACGAATAAAACTCTCAGCTCTGGTTGTTCAGATCCTCCTGTGTTCACAAAATCAGCATAATGGATGGCTTTTGAACTTTATTTTAAGCTGATGCTTGGTCAGATCCGGTTGTTTACTTTCCATTTGGGGGAAACAAGTTTGCATACTCCCCTTTTAAAAAAAAAAAAGTACTCATTAAATCAGTCGAGATTAAAAACTTGACAGAACACCAGCACATAATTGGCCGTTTCGCTGAATAGGCGTTACCCTGGAAGCAGGTGGTTCCTCAGATGGCCAGTGTGGAGGTAAAGGATTGTTTTGAAGCAGAAGCAGATCTGTTTGTATAATTACAGCGTTTTCACACTTGACCTGAATACCCGAGTCGGTAACCAGGACAGACTGTGGGCTTGTTCAGGGCCGAGGCTCATCACTGTAGATTTCCTTCTGAACCTTGGCTCGATCGTGGAATTCCACGTGTCACTTTTGTGCATCACTTTTGCTAAATGGTAGATATGAGGTTCATCCGTTATTTTCCTTTGGTAACGCTCAGGTGATGAACAGTGCTTTTTGGATGCTTAGAGTATAATCATTCAGGAATACCTGGAATTGAGGGGACTGCACACTTATCAGGACGATTTTATTTATTTTTTACTTTGCAGACTTTTTTCATGGTGTTCCTCTTGCATGCTGCATTACCAGTAAAGCCAGTGTGTGTGTAATAATTCCGAGTTGTGTCCTTTTGCTTTTCTTATTCCTTCTTTGCTCCATATGGCGATGGGTGTTCCATGTAATCCACTGACCATAACACCCAGTCGCTGTGCCGTAAGAAATCCCGTTACCGACTCGCTCAACTAAGACTGATTTGACTTCATTGATTGTGGGTTGACTCTCATAAAACAGGAGAGGTGTTGTACCTGCATGCATTTTCACTGATAAAACGTAAAAGGCTAATTAAATAATCATATGAACTGAGACAATCACATTCTGAAGCAAATTAAATAATCTTGTACCGGTAACTTAAACACACAATACAAGTTACATGTATTCATCTAAATGCAGTTAAACAACGTGTTGTTTTTGTTGTTTTATATCCAAATGAGAGTCGGCGCTTACCCGTCTGTGTTCTCGCTTCTTGAAGGCCGATCTTGTGGCTGATTGTTTCAAAACAATCTGGTTCAGTTCTCCGTTTATTCGCTTCTTCCACGTAAGGGCGAGATATTGCTGCTGAGGCGAGTGTATCCAGCGGAGAAATCAGACAGCTGGGCCACTCATTCTCCATTTTCTCCATACTGAGTACTCCGCCATTACTGCTCAGCTCAGGCAATTACTAAAGCCTGGGATGGGACGGGACGTCACCGGTTTTAGCAACAACCGCGGGGAGGTCCCTGCCCGAGCGATAAAATGTCACGTCCCATTCCGTCCCGGGTTTTAGCAACAACCCTCGGCTCACACTCCGGGAGAACTGGTGCAACTGAACTCACTTTCC
This sequence comes from Neoarius graeffei, assembly GCF_027579695.1. Lineage (NCBI taxonomy): Eukaryota > Metazoa > Chordata > Actinopteri > Siluriformes > Ariidae > Neoarius > Neoarius graeffei. The sequence goes on from NC_083584.1 coordinate 64,328,770, forward strand.
TTTTCTTGTAATTTTCTTTTCCTTTAATTGTTGGTACTGCACCCTCTTTCAACACGGGCTTATAGCCAACGCTCCTCAACAGATCAGAGGTCTCGTACGAGTCTTCAGTAAAATGTGCAGAGCAGAGGAGAGACCACTTCATAGGCGCCCAATGTGCCCGTGATCTTCTCGCAAAACGCGTCCAAATCTTTGCAGTTTGAACATTCTTGGGTCATGAATGCAATGTAAATCCACCTTCTGTCATGTTGCTGCACCCACCAGTAACACATCTACATGGCATGGTGATAAATTAGCTCAAAATGGAGGATCGGAGTTGCAGTTAGCTCTGTGTTTTAGTATAGCGGAAATGGCGATGAGACCGATAGACTTCCTGCCGTGACATCACAGATGTCAAGGTCATTCACTCAAATGGCTGCCTATATGAATCATTTTAATCGTAAAAATTGCTATATTAGATTTATTGTTAACGCTTAAAACTGTTCCTGTGCCATTCTTGAGGTCTCAAGGAAACAAAAAGTGAGGCCATGGCTCTGCGTATCTCCTTTAAGTATTCTCAAGAGGACCAGAGATCAGTTCTCTGGATTGCACCAAGCTGTCTTGGATAAATGGAAACAAGCTCACGTGTGAAAACGACCTCACTGTCTGGGTAAAACGAAGCGTCGTTGGATTTCAGGTTGCTCATGTCCACCTGTTTGTTTACCCAATCAAAAATAGAAGCTTCAGTGGATTACCGAGAAGCACACCAGGGGTCATAATTACCACGTGTCTGGAAAATGAAAGCTTCACTGGGTTTACCTGGAGTGACGTCACCTGAAGGTTTTTTTTTTTTTGGCAGCCGGCAGGGCTAATTTCTGGTCACTGGGTTCATCTTTGGTTTTCCCTGAAACGGTGAGGGTTTGTTCGCATCCGAACGGTTTTAAATTCGAGGGTGCACTGGTGTTTGAGTCTTTGAGAGGGAAATCAAATGTAATAGGATATATAGTTCCTTCCTTCCGTTTCTGTTCTTGAATCGCCGGTTTCAGTTTTACTCGGACGCTCCGGATGGGCCGATTGGAGCGCCGCTCGCTATCGTCCCGAGGGTTTTTGCAGCTTCTCCACATAACGCTGTGTTGAATCGGATTTACTGTATTTTCGGAAAAACCTTGCCAAATAAGTGCAAAATTTCTGTGGCAGAGCCTTGAGTTTTGCCATACTGGGCTAAAATGCCTGAAAGGTTTGATTTTAGCTTCTTTTCTAACCTTTTTTAAGCGTAAATTTGCGTCTGGTCCGCATTGCACACATCCATGATGCGAACACGCGAGTTGGGTCAAATTAAAAATCAATTTAATAGCAAACATAATGTCGTCCTAAATCATCTCATCTCGTCTCATTATCTCTAGCCGCTTTATCCTGTTCTACAGGGTCGCAGGCAAGCTGGAGCCTATCCCAGCTGACTATGGGCGAAAGGCGGGGTACACCCTGGACAAGTCGCCAGGTCATCACAGGGCTGACACATAGACACAGACAACCATTCACACTCACATTCACACCTACGGTCAATTTAGAGTCACCAGTTAACCTAACCTGCATGTCTTTGGACTGTGGGGGAAACCGGAGCACCCGGAGGAAACCCACACGGACACGGGGAGAACATGCAAACTCCACACAGAAAGGCCCTCGCCGGCCCCGAGGCTCAAACCCGGACCTTCTTGCTGTGAGGTGACAGCGCTAACCACTACACCACCGTGCCGCCCCCGTCCTAAATCAGCTTCAGAGATTTAAAGACGCGCAAACAGTTTACAGCGTTCGTTCAGAATTCATCAGTACGCAATGACGAGGGTTATAATGCACCGTTAATCAGTAATACACCATGCTGAGGTATACTCTTTTATTTTCCCGGCATTCAGGAAGCAGCCTCGGGACCGTCTTCACACGTGTGCGTCGTTTGAGAGTTCAAATATCAGACTCTCCGAATGGTGTGTCTCGTAAACGTAAGAAAAAAAGTCGCCAGTATGGCGTCGTAGGACTGGCGTGAGAGAATCTTTTGTTTCATCTGCGTAATCTTGTCGGATATGAAACGCAGTCGACTTTGCGAAGCAGCCTTTAGTCTACAGCAATTAACAAGACACTTGGCTAATTTTAACGAAGCTCACCGATATCTGTTGATTTTGTTTTAAGAATCAAGGAAGCCAAATTCCCCGATCGTCCGAATGCAACACAGCGACTGGTCAGTCGCAAAATATTGTTTGGTTTATTTAAGTAAGGGCTAACGCACTATATTAACTGATTATAAATTTATTTTAACGATGCAAGACGTCCAGTCATCTCCCTGTCGGCTGATATTAGCTTGTTCTTTTAAAGGGGTACCAAATATAATATATACAGTTGCTGATGTGACAAAGTGACGTATTCTTAAGTATTCTATCAAATTTATGTACTAGAAAACAGCGAAATATCTTGGTAATTGTAAATATAATACTTTATACGCTAAACCGCACAAGAGTCTCCATTTTTAAAAGACCGTGACGTCAGCGCTACCCACTGCACTAGCAGAACTCTCCGAAATAGAGGAGATGCGTGTGTAATCATGGCGTCGGGCGCATCAAGTGAAAGCGACAGCTCTGTCGAATCATACGAAGAGATCCCGCAAGACACACTGCAAGCAGGCTATGGCTTAGAAGGGTACCAGTTTGAACCTAGGAGAGGTACTATGTAGTGGAAGTTCGTTATGTCGAACTATTAAAGCTATTTTAAGTTCGTTTCTTAAGACAAGGAGTTTTTAAGATGTTACCTTGCTGACAGTTTTGGCGAGAATCTTCCGCCTTCTTCAAAACGGTCGCCAGATGTCGAGTGGTGACGTGCCTTATCAGCTGACGTTACGCTACGGAGGCGTGAACGTCCCGCCCAATTTGACAGGTAGTTCACGCCTCCTGCTGTCAGGTCGCTCCCCCAGGACACATCTGGCGACTGTTTTGAAGAAGACGGAAGATTCTCGCCGAAACTGTCAACAAGGTAACATCTTAAAAAATCCTTGTCTTAAGAAACCAACTTAAAATAGCTAGGAGAGGTACTCTCGACTCCGGTGATGAAATAAGAGAAGAAAGCTCGGATGACGGCGAGGATGAGACTGATGCTGACCATGGGCATGGCGAGCGTGGGGTGGGGCAGAGCGTCTGCGTGCAGGTGACACGGCGTGGTGCTCGTGCGGAAAATGTAACGTGGAGTTGCTCACGAGTCCAGCAGAATTTATTTGCTGCAATGAGATAGGCGCCACCCGTGGACTTGCGAAATCGTCGCAAGAGGCAGAAACGGGTATTTCACACGTGCCTTAATGAGCCAACACAACTGGGCACATACATACGTCATGAGTGTTACGCAGAGAAAATGAACGTGCATTCTGATTGGATAAAATTAATATCATGGCGGGCTGTTCAAACTGCGGAAATAGTTTGCTCGAGCTACTTTCAAAACACTATAACTTTCCAACCTTAGAACAAAAAACTTTTGTAAGTCTTGAATAAGGTTCATCAATGTGTGTTTTGTTATATTTACTCTCTATATTGCCCTCTGTTCCCCTTAATAAAGATTTGCCGCCTACAAACGCTCCATTGCCGGCTACTCACAGTGGTTTTTCAAAGAATCGGAATTCATAAGTTTTTCCTTCATAATTTATACTTCATAAAAATAACATTTTGCATCCAGGATCACTCAGAATTCTCCATTTAACATCTACATTTTCAAAAATTTCCAGGGGAGGACCCCCGTCTTTTTATACATCGCAGCTAACGCAGCCTCCGCTCAGCTTACGCTTAACATGGATCCCAGATGTCCGCTATTTAGCAGAATTCCGCTATTTTTCTACCCAAAGTGTTTTTTTTTTAATTTTTTTTATTTTAAATCTCTTGTATATCCGTTAAAAATATGTTTAAGTAAAATGACCAGCAGAATACGTTCTGATTTGTTTTGCTTGTTTAGCGATGTTCTCGTTGGCATTCGGGAACACTCGGAACTTAAATTGATGTAAATACCGCGAGACTGTACACGAGAAAACAATACGGCTGCGCCCGTTCGTTAGAAAACGCGTTTTAACTCCGTTCGTGCTTTTTTGTTGCTAATGCGTTGAACTTTAATTCAATATGCCGTGGAAAGCGTAGTTGTGCTTCGCCAGAGAGGAAGTTGAACCCAAGAAGAGATTAATGAATGCGGTGAATACAGAACTTGAAACTTTTGCTCATGTGAACAGAGTAGGCAAGAAACTATCCAAAAGAGCACTGCAGGAACATCAGAGAAAGCAAAAGCAGAGAAAACTGGAGGAAAGATCACAGAATGCACCCCAGAAAAGAGCATTAAACTCCTCTGCAGTGAAACCTTTCGAAAAGAGAGAGGTTTAAATCAAATCTCTCCAATATTTGCTGTATATGTGTATGTATATATATCTAATATTACTGAATCATTGATTTCTGCTCATGTTCATGATTTTTGAAAAATGAACGTGGCTTTTAAATTAAGCCTCGGTCACAACCGGCCGTACGTGCTCCTACGTCCAGTCTACGTGCAAAAAACGCAAGAAACGCACGGCGGGCGCACGTGTGACGTGCTGATTTTCGAGCCGCAGACCGGCCGCAGAGGTTCTTTGTCATGTCAAACAAACTCTACGAGTGTTTACGTTTTTTTCAGGTTTCAAGACAAACTTACGGCCAACGTGCACCTTTCTCCACGCACAATAAAAAACGCAGCGATTTGGGAAACGCCAAAAATCGCACGGCCAAAAAATCGTACGTCCGGTTGTGACCTAGGCTTTAGACTAGTATTGACATTAACTGGAAACAAAAAAAAATAAACAAATGACAGTTTTTTTTCTAGAAAAATTTAGTATGAGGGCGCTCACCATGGCGGGGGGGGGGGTTGTCCGTCCCCCCCTCCACCGTGCGAAGCCTTTGAAAAATTGAGGCTACAATGGGACATTCTGAGGCTATCTGAGAGGGAAACAAATTGTCAACATTGAAAAAGAAAGAAGTAATCTTCTTCTGTCCTGGACAGTCTTTGGCTTTCTTCCGCTTCGTGCCGCGGGATGACATCTTTAAATGCCCAAGCGTCAACAAAAACAACTCGCGAACTACTTCTGTCAAAAGCTCCCGCGCCGGTGGGTGAAAGGTCATTCAGTCTCGAGAAATCTCGCTCTACAAGTCAGCTGACCTTGTATGTAACCCATGTCAAATCTCGCAAGAGCAGCCGCGACAACTAAACAACATGGCGCCTCAGTCTGGAAAACGCCAATTCGGATTGTTTTTGCACCGTCTGGCGGTGTATCTACTATGATTGGAATATTTCTGGAGTAATTATAACGTATTTGATGATCAGACACATTGTCACATGGTGTTGCTGGGATGTTTTCACGGAGAAAAGATCGTTTTGAGAAAGACTGCATGTTGTGCAGTGGCATATAAGTGCATGGCTGAAGTGTGACTTGGGGTTCAATCAGCATTTCAGTCAAGGCCAATTTATGCTGACAACGCAGTCCTCGCAGATGGCGTCTGCGAAGCCCCCCCCCCTTCGCAGACGCTCTGCGTGCACCTCCCAAAAATTGTGACCACCGCAGAAGCCTCGCAGACAGCGTCGCAGACAAGAGGGCTCTGATTGGTCCACTCTACATCCGCTGTACACGCACTTCCGCTTCCCTACTTTCCCGGTTTGTTTTGTTTTCACGACCGGCATTTTTAAAAACACGAGCGAAGATGGAGCAGCACGAAGAGCGGTTGATTGAGGAAGTACGTACATCTATACGACTCCAGTTCTAGTCATTATAAGTAACCGGAGGATGAACACTCCACTAACCACACCCACCAACTACTCCTAGCGATTTCGCGACTTCGCGCCCCCTTGCGTTGTGGCGGTGAATAACATCGCGCACGCCTATTACTCCCCGCTCAACGATAAATTACAACTGTCTGCGAAAAGCTATCTGCGAAAGCCTTGTCGCAAGAGCATGCAGAGGCTCTAAGGAGGTGCACGCCGAGAGTAAGAGGGCGCAGCGCCCCTGTTCCCCGGTTTAGACGAAAGCCTGAATGAGATGAACTATGGATACTATTGTTATATTATAACAAAATCAGTGGAATATTTTATGCAAGTATATTCTTCAAAGCTACATTTTCGTCTAATTTTTATAAAAAATTTTTTGCCACTTATGTCATAGATTACAAAATATGGCATCAAATAGATACACATTGTTAAATTCTGTTGCTTTTCTATGTTAAATCTATGTAAAAAATGCGTTCTATAGCATCTTTAAATGTTAAAATCTCAACAGCTTCTGCACCCCGCAAAGGGCTTGCAGCCCCCTCGACCCATGCTGATAGTTTCTTACATTCCTCTGTTTTTTTTTTTCAATTACTGTTGGGATCCCTGGCTTAACCCCTGCCTACTCCTCTTTCTGACTCACCCCTTTCTCAGAAATATATTGAGAGGGCTGTAAATGTGTAAAAATGCATCGAAACTCTCTTTTTCAGATCGAGTACCTTTTGTGTGTGTTCATCAATCAGGGATGTCACGGAGCATTTTATTTATTACTTTAAAGACGTTATTGGGTTGAAAAGAGAGCATGAAGACGGCCAACCTGAGCGTGTCTCAGTGCTCGCTGAAATGAACTTCTCACTCACGACTGATTGGCTTATTTCCGGCTTTCCAAATACAATTTTGGCTCTTCATCCAGAAAATCTAATCAAATCTGTATAAGTATATAAAAAATACTGCGTAGATACTTTATAAAATACTAATAGGTAATAAAAAAAAAACCTATAAGGGTTGTTTTACAATCAGGGTACAAAGTTTGTGTCACAGGGGTCCAAACTTCAAATTGATTCAAACTGGTTCTTGTAGCAGTTTTTAAGTGAAGGACAAGTTAAAGAACAGATTTCAGGTAATTTTTTGACGTGTGTATGGTAGTTTTGTGTAATCTGCTGTAAGATGGGAGAAACAAATGAAGTGATTCTCAGAGAGGACTTTTTTTTTTTTTGACAATTCAGAATCCACTACTTCCATTACATAGTGCTTTTAAATATAAGGCTGTAAGCTTTGTGTTAGTTGTCTCTAATATTTATGTCCCAATATCTTGACCACATTTTAGGATGAAAATAATCATTTTAGATATGTTATTTTATATTGAAAAATTAGCCGTCTCAGAGAGGACTTTTTTTGACACAATTACATACTAATTTGATCAAGATACAACCCCGATTCCAAAAAAAGTTGGGACAAAGTACAAATTGTAAATAAAGGCCGAATCCCATTTCACCCCTTGGCCCAACCCCTTGGCCCTTCCCCTCCATTTTGCGCGTTCACGTGAAGGGGTAGGGGTATCCCAATCCCAGTTAACGCGGAGGGGTAGGGGAAGGGGTAGGGCTTCTGTACCCCTCCAAACGGAGATTTTCCTGGAGCTGACTCCGAACGAAGGGGTTTGAGTGATTTCCCACAATGCCATGCGGATTTCAGCGAGATTTCATGCGGATTTCAGAAAGATGGCGGTTCCCGCGGCGAAAGATTGTCATAAATGTATTTTCTCCATTATTTACATGTTTTAAGTTGTTATCCAGAGGAAACACGCCGCTTGATTCGCTTTCGAGCTGAGAATGAGCAGCGATTTCTGAAATCCAAGCTGCTGCTAAAAAGCTTTGGGAGTGAGTATTGTTTTCGGTTGCTTGACTGCGTACGTTTTGTTCTGTTATTCTCGCTTTTATTGTTTACATGAGTGTTCTGACACCTCATTCTGTCGGATGTGGTGCACGAAGCGCCAAAGATCTCCCATTCAGTGGTGTTAGTTAACAAATCACACCCTGCCAGCAGAGATTTCTGGTTCTGCCTCTGGCTCTGACTGTAGCGGCTGGTCGCAGCCAATGACGCATTTGGTCGTGTTTTGCTGACGGAGGTACGCGATGACGTATGCGATCGTTGAAGGGCTATCCCAATACGTAAGGGTTGAATTTCAAGCCCTATCCCTTGTAGCTCAGTTTCAAGGGGAAGGGCCAAGGGGAAGGGGGAGGGGAAGGGGGGAGGGGAAGGGGTAGAAATTAGAATTGGGATTGGGCCAAAAACGGAATGCAATGATGTGGAAGTTTCAAAATTCCATATTTTATTCAGAATAGAACATAGATGACATATCAAATGTTTAAACTGAGAAAATGTATCATTTAAAGAGAAAAATTAGGTGATTTTAAATTTCATGACAACAACACATCTCAAAGTTGGGACAAGGCCATGTTTCCCACTGTGAGACATCCCCTTTTCTCTTTACAACAGTCTGTAAACGTCTGGGGACTGAGGAGACAAGTTGCTCAAGTTTAGGGATAGGAATGTTAACCCATTCTTGTCTAATGTAGGATTCTAGTTGCTCAACTGTCTTAGGTCTTTTTTGTCGTAGCTTCCGTTTTATGATGTGCCAAATGTTTTCTATGGGTGAAAGATCTGGACTGCAGGCTGGCCAGTTCAGTACCCGGACCCTTCTTCTACGCAGCCATGATGCTGTAATTGATGCAGTATGTGGTTTGGCATTGTCATGTTGGAAAATGCAAGGTCTTCCCTGAAAGAGACGTCGTCTGGATGGGAGCATATGTTGCTCTAGAACCTGGATATACCTTTCAGCATTCATGGTGTCTTTCCAGATGTGTAAGCTGCCCATGCCACACGCACTAATGCAACCCCATACCATCAGAGATGCAGGCTTCTGAACTGAGCGCTGATAACAACTTGGGTCGTCCTTCTCCTCTTTAGTCCGAATGACACGGCGTCCCTGATTTCCAGAAAGAACTTCAAATTTTGATTCGTCTGACCACAGAACAGTTTTCCACTTTGCCACAGTCCATTTTAAATGAGCCTTGGCCCAGAGAAGACGTCTGCGCTTCTGGATCATGTTTAGATACGGCTTCTTCTTTGAACTATAGAGTTTTAGCTGGCAACGGCGGATGGCACGGTGAATTGTGTTCACAGATAATGTTCTCTGGAAATATTCCTGAGCCCATTTTGTGATTTCCAATACAGAAGCATGCCTGTATGTGATGCAGTGCCGTCTAAGGGCCCGAAGATCACGGGCACCCAGTATGGTTTTCCGGCCTTGACCCTTACGCACGGAGATTCTTCCAGATTCTCTGAATCTTTTGATGATATTATGCACTGTAGATGATGATATGTTCAAACTCTTTGCAATTTTACACTGTCGAACTCCTTTCTGATATTGCTCCACTATTTGTCGGCGCAGAATTAGGGGGATTGGTGATCCTCTTCCCATCTTTACTTCTGAGAGCCGCTGCCACTCCAAGATGCTCTTTTTATACCCAGTCATGTTAATGACCTATTGCCAATTGACCTAATGAGTTGCAATTTGGTCCTCCAGCTGTTCCTTTTTTGTACCTTTAACTTTTCCAGCCTCTTATTGCCCCTGTCCCAACTTTTTTGGAATCGGGGTTGTAGTCTGAAAACTTACTGGCATTCAGCATTAAAACTTAAGTATGTTTCCAATGATATGGAACCAAATATTTGTTTTCTGGTATAAAGAATGATGTAAGTGCATCCCTTTTGGAGCTACCTGTGGTCAAAAAAGCACTTTTTCTAAATGACACGAGTAATTTTGCTAAATATGACACACATTGCCATACATTCACCAAAAATAACGTTATCACCATTTTTTTTTTTGCATGGTAAATAGAGCTATCACAGGGCTACAATAAACAACCAAGTTTATTTAGTCAAGCCTTTTGATATTGAAGATAATAAGTGTTAAATGTGATTTTTAGCTTGCGTACCCTGATTGTAAAACAACCCATCATAGAAGGATAAATAAAAAAACCCCCATAAAACTAGCGAAGGCGTGACTGCCTATTCGAGGAAGCGTCGAGAAAGTACGCCTTGGTTTTCCGAAGGCGTACGGTGTTTCTCTGATTCTCTGCACGCTCTCGGATAACCGTGGCACTTTGTGCTCTCGCGTTGTTGTTGTTGTTGTTGTTGTTTTGTTTATCAAAGACCTAGTTTTTCAACGTCGGACAGAAGTTTTATCAGGCGAGTCACGTGAGCGAAGATGCCGTCGTTCCTTGACGTGACCGTTTCACAGAGTTTGATCGTTAATCTTCAAGTCGGTCCAGATCGCTGTCGTTCCGCGTTGTCGTCTCGCCTACTCTCGGTAACGAGAGCGTATCGGTGTATAAAGCGTGCTTTCTGTTGTTTTTTAAAGTGATTCAGCGTGTCCTGCTTTCATTTGTTTGCTCTAATAGCACTTGAAGACGAGGCTGAGTCTGTGTGCCAACAACGCTGCAGCGCCGCAGGGCTTGAGTGACAGAACATCGAGTTCATTCACTTTCACCTATAATACGCGTTGTGTATTCTCTAGGTTGTGTAACTGTGCGTCCTACACACACACACACACACACACACACACACACACACACACACACACACACGGACAGCTTTTTGCTGCATCTGAAAGCGAACAGATTCTCAGGATTTCCGTTCAAGTGATCAGGAAACAAAAGAATCAAAATCCACCCAGGTTTCATTTCATCATCTCGACGTCCCACGGAATGTTAAACGCGCGCATGTGTTTCACGCGGCTCTTTTAATGCCAGACTCATTGCTTCCAAAGTCCTCGCTAATAACATCTTAATAACACCTTGCATAACAGCGAGCGGTTTCCGTCATGCCCGCTCCCTCCGCTCAGTCTGGTTCGCCACAAAAGCAGACGAAGACGTCATGCACTCGTTTAGACAGTCTAATCTCCACCAAATCCACTCTGCGCGTCCTCGGTGAAGGCGCTACACAGTTCCTCTTATCTGTGCGGTTACATTTATTACAACACGATAAGCTGTAACTGCCTCAGAATCCCCAAGTGACCCAGGAAACCTGTGGGAGTTTTTTTTTTTTTTTTTTTTTAAACCCACTGATCTTGTTCATTTGTGTTGTAATTTCAAGACCGAGAGATCAGATCAGGCGATGTGAAAAAAGGAATCCAATTAAAAACTCGCTGCGGAAAGGAATGAGAGCGCGTCTCATATTGGTAGTGATCGTAGGTCGCGTTAACCGACAATTGTCCGTCATTGACGGATTTTTTTTTTTTTAGCTATGACGGAAAAATCTGAAGGCCGTCGGTCATTTTGACAGATGTTTACCGTTACCATTACCAATAACAATAATAGCCTAATAATAACAATAGGGCTGTAACAATATGCGTATCGAAATCGCGATACGCAGAGCCACGATCCGTATCGCGATACAAGAAGGCAGAATCGCGGTACACCCTTTCAAACTTCTCCTCAGCCCAAAAACAGAGGCGCTTCCAAACTTCAATTTATGAATCCTTTACTTTTTATTTAAATTACATTTTTAAACTTACTTAAATTACTTTTATTTTTTATATCTATTAGTAAGTCGTTTTTTCGCCGACCTGCGACAATCTTCTGCGAGTCACGCAACGTCCACACTCGCCACTGGCAGAGCATTCATTTCTTTTAAGCGGTCGCCATTCTGGTTGCGACGCGGGGAGCGAATCTGTAAACAAGCAGCTCATTGGCTGGCTAGGTGTGCCACAAGCCAATCACAATCACTTGACCGGAAAGGCATGCAGTGTTGCCAGATTGGGTGGGTTTACGTGCTTTTTGGCTGGTTTTGAACATATTTTGGGGTGGAAAACGTTAGCAATATCTGGCAACACTGAAGGCATGTCTGCTTGGGCGGAAGCCTTCTGCGGCAGTTACATTTTGACACGCGAGCAATGTTTCACCATAAAAATTCCGTAATTTCCATTTGTTTTCCGCGATCACAGAAAATCATTGGCCCTATGAGAGTGAGACAGTGAGAGAGCCACCCCCCCAAAAAAAATCTTAACGGATTTACACGATTTGGAAAAATGACTTTTTCAGAACCGAAAAACCAGAGCTTCCGGCTCAACAGTATTATTTTGAGAAATAAAACAATCTTTGGATATACATTTGTTCATTTTTGCATACATATTACTCATTCTCTGCAGTGGTCTGAATTATCTGTTATTAAATAGTTAATGTAAGTAAGTAAATGTTAAGTCAAATTTACTACTTTAAAAAAACATTTTTAAAAAATCGTGGGCATATCGAATCGTGGGTCAAAAATCGCGATACGAATCGAATCGTGAGTTGGGTGTATCGTTACAGCCCTAAATAACAATAATAAAACATAATGAAACACACAACTGAAATGATTGGCAAGTCGCGGCAGAGTTTTCTTACATACAGTATACATAGTCTTCACTGCCGTCACTTTCAATCTGAGCCGACGTTGCAGCGTCTTGATGTTCAGTGCATCGGCTACGCAAGGCTGTTCCCCCCATCGCACTCCTGACCGCGCTCTGACTTTTCTAACCACTAGCACAGTGAGATGGATTAATGTTTCCCTTCTCTGCAGAAGACGCGTCATTTTTGCTCTTAAAAAAAGAGATGCATTGGGTTGTTTGTCGTTTCCCTGCCTGCACGTCTTAATGCAATAGCGCTCGTTTAGGCGAGTTGTTTTCTTGTTTTTAAAATGAAACAAATGTCGATTTATTGTATTCTTCCCCAGCAAGCTTAGGAACATCACTGCTCGAATATCTGCTAAACTATCATTTTAATGAGAGCACGGGTAGACAAACTAACATTTAAACATAACTTCGTTTTATTTAAGACCTTCCGTGTCAGGTTCCAGGCTCCGCCGAGCCGAGAAATGTTTCCCGACTTCAGAACTTTGGCTGAAGTGGCGCCGGTTATTCCAGTCTCCAGTGTCGCAGCAGAGCACGGGTTCAGCCTTCAGAATAAAATTAAAACGTCAATGAGAAGTCGTCTGTCCGAGGCAAAGACGCAAAATTTAATGACAATTGCCTCGGCAGCAGTCTCCATTGATGACTTTGATTATGCACAAGCGAGCTCCCAATTTAAATCCATGCGGGCCAGAAGGAAGGTTTGAGCTCACGCAAACAGGTCAAATTAGATCGTCACTTAAACCGTTGTAGTGGACTGTTCATATTTTAACTGCAATTGTCTTGCTACGTTGTAAAATAACATTGTTCATGCGGTATGCCCGTTAAGGCACAACAGCCGCAATGTTTTTAGCGGAGGGAAAATGGGTTCACAAGTGACCGAACGTCAGAATCTCTGTTCATCTTTTTGCATCATAAATACATAAATAAATGATTAAATAATACAAGCTTGTTCTGTGAATTAATTTTTAAATGAAAACGAGTCCATGAAAACACAAGTTATTAAATATATAGCATTTATAGCCTATATACATTGTCATAAAAGTTAAAATAAAATGACAGATAATAATGGACAATGACGGAATTTTTACGACCCTGTCCGTCAAAATGACAGACAATGAAAAAGTCTAACGCAACCACTGGTCGTGACGTAGAAGCCTATGGAATCAGTTTTGTGCCAAAATGTTCATACAATACTTTTGAAATATCAAACAAAAACGACAAACACATACAAAAAAGTCAATTTTTTTTAGACTGGCAAACAAATTATTTGTGTAATTGTGCAAAATATCAGTCTATTACTCTTCAGAAACCTTTTATTTTTGTTCCGCGTCTTTCTCAGTTTTGTTTGACGTAATTTATTTTGGTTGCGATTCCAGCTTTCTCGTTTGCGCTCCCTGACTTTTTGCTTGCAGTTTTGGCACAAACTTGACGTGTGGGCGGGCTGTCCAGGAATGCATTCCCATTGGCTAACTTGTGTTTGACTGACAGCTACGCTCAGCCATTCCCTACTCGGATTCTGGCGGACTGTTTGACGAGTGAGCGATCCATTGACGGTAAACAAGGATGGAGTGGACTTCAGTGGTGACTATGATAACACAACACATTTGTCCCGCACTTACACTTTGTTGAATTAATTCAATATCATAGTCGCCACTGAAGTCCACTCCATCCTTGTTTACCGTCAATGAATCAGTCACTCGTCAAACAGTCCGCCAGAATCCGAGTAGGGAATGGCTGAGCGGAGCTGTCAGTCAAACACAAGTTAGCCAATGGGAAGGCCAAAAAAAAAAAAAGTGTGTTTCCGGTAACCCGACCGATCGAGAATTTCCGCGTCGAAATTGCCAACCGTAAAGTTTTTATTACAAATTTCCCTCGATATTTTAGTGTAAGCGGCGTTAGTTTGTCATAATTTTTTTGTTTCAACGCATTCAAGTTGTGAAAGAAACGATAAAAAGTAAAATGTTTCGCTACTTCTATCAGCCCTCCTGCATAAACATGGAAGCGCACTTGTATACTGAAGGAGGAAGGGAAAACTGAGCCGAGCCGCCATTTTGAATCCTCATTCAAGGCTGTAATGCAAATTGCTTCCTCTTCAGTATACAAGTGCACTTCCATGGCAGGAAAAACACTACGTTTTGCCGCCTATGTAGTCCCTTATTTATACAAGTAGGAGTCATTCAGGATTCAGCCATGTTTTTGCTCGGTGTTTTTGCTCAACCAAAGTTCTACAGTAGGCGAGGCCAGGCCGGCTGCTTTTAATGGAAGTACTAGCCTAGCCTAGGACGTTATTTTCACGTTATTTCTTGATAAGGTGTTTTCACGTTATTACATGAAAATATCATGAAATAACGTGATAATTTCGTATCATGAAATTACGTGATGTTATGTTATTACATGATAAATATATTGTAAAAACGTGATAACTTTAACAATATCCTCTCACGTAATTACTTGATTCTAAGGCAATTTTTTTTGAGTGTGGCAGCAATACGCTTCCGTAGATCATAACTCGAACTCTCGCGATTTTTTTTTTTTATTCGTTTAAAGATTTAAAACACTTTTATTTTATTATGATGTGTGGTATAAAGGATTCTGTGCCAAAATACTATTTTGTAAGATGTTTACTTGTGTTAATTTTTTCGAACAAAATAAAAAAAAAATTAAGAAAAAAAAAACCTTTTTCCTACCTACCGACCTTATTTTAGTATTTCATGTTACCGGAAACACACTTTTTTTTTTTTTTTTTTTTTTTTTTTTTTTTTTTTGGGCGAATGCATTCCTGGACAGCCCACCCACACGTCAAGTTTGTGCCAAAACTGCAAGCAAAAAGTCAGGGAGCGCAAACGAGAAAGCTGGAATCGCAACCAAAATAAATTACGCCAAACAAAACTGAGAAAGACGCGGAACAAAAATAAAAGGTTTCTGAAGAGTAATAGACTGATATTTTGCACGATTACACGAATAATTTGTTTGCCAGTCTAAAAAAAAATTGACTTTATTCAGCGCTCAGATCTACTTACTAATAGCGCTAGACATAACCGTTCTAACATTATTCCTCCTGTCACTCTAGTATCCACGTATGGTCACATCTCAAATGATTTGAAAACTATTGTACAACGGCATTGGCATATTCTGCAGAGTGACCCAAATATTGGTAATTCTTTTCAGGATCTACCACGCAGTTGTTACAAAAGAGCGCCAAGTCTGCGTGATAAACTAGTGCGGTCGCACTTCCCTGCATTCACTCAACCGTTTTTATCTTTTCCTCCACGTGTTTCACAAGGTAATTTCAAATGTTTTAACTGTGCAGCATGTAACTTTATGCTTACAGAAAAAGAATTCACGCACTCCAAAACAGGAAAAACGTACAAAGTCAAGGGAAGAATTACTTGTTTGTCTACCTTTGTCGTTTATCTTTTGACTTGTCCTTGTGGAATACTTTATGTGGGTAAAACGAAGAGACAGTTAAAAACGAGAATTTTTGAACATAAATGCTCAATAAGAAAAAACGATGAAAGATCATCTGTGGCAAGGCATTTCCAGTCTGCTGGCCATGACGCTAGTATGTTGAAATTTATGGGATTAGAGATGGTTTACAGGTCTCCACGAGGGGGAAATAGAGAGAACCATCTCTTACAGCGAGAGACGTGGTATATTTTTAATTTGAATACGTGTATACCGAATGGGATGAATGAAGAGCTATCCCTGACTTGTTTTTTATGAAGGTAATAATGTACTGATGGCTATACTGCATTGCATAATTGTAAATATGCACATAATGTCTGTAATGTTTTGTGAATGTATTTTTCCAGTTGAAGGATTATTTTGACACATGATCTAAATACTTCATTGTCTTTGGAAAAAAAGTATTGTATGAACATTTTGGCACAAAATCGATTCCATAGAAGCCGTGTTTGTGTAACCAGACTCGTCTAAAACGCCCACAAAAGATTTGCAAGCGGACGCACACCATTTGAGCAGCAGCCTTCGGTCGTCCTCTCTGATTTCGCCAAAATGCTCCTCGTGACTGCTTTCCTGAGCGCAAGCAAGCGTGCGAAAGAAAGTACTCATCTGGATCACGCTGACCCGGAAGGTGTCGCTTGTGAGATTGAACCAACGTGATGTCGTGTCTCAGCGAAGGGGGGGAATCAGCCCGCATCATTCTGACCCCAAGCATCATGGCTGCTCTTCCTTCTTTACATCACGGCAGTCTCTCATTCTAAAAAAAAAACCTTAAAGATCATTTCGAACAAAACCACGTGGACGTTCTTATTAGAAAATTAAATGAAGCATAAGCATGTTGTTCCTGTTTATACTTTTTTTTTTTTTTTTAAGTTGTAATAGCATTTGTTCCATTGCCTTAAACACCCACCACACACCCATACCAAGGGTGACGATACGTGGGTCGCATCAGCCTCATTAGATATGCAAGACATGAAGTGGTGGTCAGCTGAGCGCCTCGCTAGTCGTTAAAACGCACCACACTTGTGTTTTGCGCTGTTCGACTCGAAGAAACCATGAAACCGATAAGTTTCTTCCAGGTTCCCTGTGAAGGAGCAAAGGATTTTCCCAAAAGACGCCGAGAAAGGTGGGTCTTGAACCTTTCGCTGCGATGGAAGGGAGGAAAGTCGAAGAATGCTCAAGTTTGCAGTGATCACGTCGCGAAAGGTTTATAAATTCCTCGGATTTTATTTCCTTTGGAATCGCAGGTCACTTTTCTCTCCGTTTGCCGATGTTTTTGAAGGAAGTTCAAGAGACGCTCAAGTCGGAGATGCTATATTGCTAACTAACACATGCATGTTTTCACTTGTATTTATCAGGAAGTCCCATCAACCTTTACAAGGACAATGATGTAGGTTGGGCTCTTTACTAGAGAGATAAGATAATCAAGTCGATCTCCGTAAACACACAAGCAGAGCTCATGAGTTAACAGAACGAAACTGCTTTCCCCAGCCATGTGGTTACAGCCAGGCGTGATAACTTCTCCGTCCTGTTTCACCAGTCCCCAGGTCTTTAAAGGGGTTTCTGTGGATCTTTGTGAATAGTTCACCTGGAGAGAAAAGCAGGGAGGATTGAGACTCGGGCCGCTGTGGTTTGTTTACACGTGATGCTAAAACTTGTAGCGTAACCAGAAATTCCTTCTTCCCGGGCAAAAACGATACAGGATTTATCTTGTAGTGTCCTGACCCCCAGATCCTTTAACCCAAGAAAAAGTTGTTCTCCTCCAAACCCTTCCGGATCTTCGTCCATGTAGAACGATGTCTGCACTGCAGCACCAGGTAGTTTGAGATGTCGGGGGAACTCAACGGATGGATAATTTTCCACCTCCTAGGAAAAACATTTTTCTTTGATAGCGTGCAAGGATCTAATCCCGTCACACAGAGCAACTTTCTGAAGGTATTTTGATTGTGCGTTGGCCTCTAAACATGCGAAAATAGTCGGAGGCGGGGTCTGGTGCTAAAGAAGGCAACTGGACTTGCTTGAAATCCTTGAAGATGTTTCACAGGCTTTCGTCTAAACCGGGGAACAGGGGTGCTGCGCCCTCTTGCTCTTGGCGTGCACCCCCTTACCGAAATGCCGATTGAACCCCAAGTCACATATGCTACTGCACAACATGCAGTCTTTCTCAAAACGATCTTTGCTCCGTGAAAACATCCCAGCAACACTACGTGACAATGTGTCTGATCATCAAATACGTTATAATTACTCCAAAACTATTCCAATCATAGTAGATACACCGCCAGATGGTGCAAAAACAATCCGAATGGGCGTTTTCCAGACTGAGGCGCCATGTTGTTTAGTTGTCGCGGCTTCTCTCGCGAGATTTGACATGGGTTCCATACAAGGTCAGCTGACTTGTAGAGTGAAATTTCTCGAGACTGAATGACCTTTCACCCACCGGCGCGGGAGCTTTTGACAGAAGTAGTTCGCGAGTTGTTTTTGCTGACACTTAAAGATGTCATCCCGCGGCACGAAACGGAAGAAAGCCAAAGACTGTCCGGGGCAGAAGAAGATTACTTCTTTCTTTTTCAATGTTGACAGACAATTTGTTACAATTTCCCTCTCAGATAGCCTCAGAATGTCCCATTGGAGCCTCAAAGGCTTCGCACAGCGGAGGGGGGGGGGGACAACCGGCACCATCCCCCCGCTTCGCTCCCTCACCATGGTGAGCGCCCTCATACTAAAATTTTCTAGAAAAAACCCTGTTTCAGCTCTCATCCAAAAGGCTTCTTCAGTTCTGTCTGACGAGTGGGGAGTTCCAGGGATTTTTCCTCAAGTGGACCAAAAGCAAACCTAAGGGGAATTGTAGCGGTCACATGCATCGTTGACACGCTGTCATCCTGTAGTTGTTGGAGTCCCTGGAGGCCGGGTGTGAACGGCGTTCGCACCTGAGAGCGTCGTTAGGGTGATCTGCTGGCTCTCTCTGCCGTCATGTGAGTCGCTGAGGTCAGCTGAGTCTTGGTGTGGATGTGTATTCAGTTTTCTGGGAAGCGCGTCAAAGACCTGCATTGTAGGTGGCTGATAACTGGGGTCTCGGACCACCTCGTCTGTTCAGCGATGGTCGTTCCAGGTTGACGAAGATGGCTTGTTTTACTCCTCTTTCAAACCACCGGTCTTCTCTGGCTAGAATGCGTACATTGCCGTCCTGAAACGAGCGTCCTTTGTTACGGAGATGAAGATGGACTGCAGAGGCCTGGCCTGAGGAACTGGCTCTCCTGTGTTGAGCCATGCGCTTGTGAAGCAGTTGTTTTGTTTCCCCGATGTACAGGTCTGTGCAATCTTCGCTGCACTGAATTGCGTACACTACGTTGTCCTGTTTGTGTCTGGGTATCCTGTCCTCAGGATGGACTAATTTCTGCCTCAGAGAGTTACTGGGTCTGAAGTGTACAGGGATGTTGGGTTTGTGGAAGATCCTCCTGAGTTTCTCAGATAGGCCAGAAATTTGGCAGCCAAACTGGTTTTTCTGACCACCACTTCGTTCACCGGAAGTAAACTTGCAAGCAAAAGTCACGTGACTGAATACAATCGATCCCTTTTTTTTTTTTTTTTTTTTTAAGTTGGCCATATAGTCTCTGCGCATCCTTGGAAACCTGCAAGATGAGGAACAGGGCTCGACATTAACGGTTGTCCGATTGTTCGGGACAAGTGATACTTAATGTCGGACAAGTTCATCGTCTCAGTTACTTGTCTGATCGGACAAGTGCCAAAATGCGCCGATATTCGGGTTACATATCAAATTTATCAGTTTATTCACATGATTTCCAAAGCATCTCACTCGACGTATTGTTTTGATGAATCGCCGGATGTTTCTATTCGGAAAGAGCGATGTGCGCATGCGCAATATTCCAGTTGCGAAACCGGCCAATACCGCTTCGTGTATTTGAGCTGAAAAGTAAACGCTCGTGTATGATTGGGTTTAATCGTGTCCTACACGTGGATTTGTTGACATTTCTGTTGGCGGGATCATTATTCAACTGTATATTTACGTTGAGTGTGTGGTCATTTCCAAATCTTTGAATTGTTGTTGATGGTGTTGGTTATATAGCCGAGCGTGTGTGACGGGGAATGTGCGCCTGCGTGCGTGTGGATTGACGGGGAGTGAGGGAGGAGTGGGGAAAGTTATCTGTAAAATACCAAGCTGTCAAATGGCTGCTAATTAGGCTACCGGCTGTATTAATTAACTAATTAGTAATGGGAGTTTAGGGATTTGAAACATAGGGCTCTATAATTTAGATATAATTCTGGATTATTTGAAATTATCTCTTTTTTGACCATTAAATCCCATACACTGAATAATTAGACAACAATTAATCAGTGGAGGATGTATATATTCAAAGTTAATAATTTAAAAATGAAAATGTATCTAATTTTAAGTTTTGGGTTTTCAGTTTCTCATAAATAAATTAATGATTGGAGTCCAATTTTTTTCTGCAGTGAATAGATTTTTGTTATCAGTTGTTTTTATTTGTAGCATTGTTGTTGTTGTTGTTGTTTGTTTCTCGTGTCCAAACTAGTGATATCTCAAGTCATAAATTTTATGATAATGTTAGTTTTTGTGATATTTGTTACTGATCTGTGTATATATAACGGTCAGTGTTTCTGGATCTCATATGCCTCTTTTCCACCAAATCAGTTCCAGGGCTGGTTCGGGGCTGGTGCTGGTTCACAACTCGTTCAACTTGCGAGCCAGCTGAGAACCAGTTTGCTTTTCCATAGCTCGCGGTGCTAAGAGGAGCCACGTCATTACGTCGCTGTATACGTCAGTTACGTCGCTGTATACGTCAGTTATGTCGCTACGTTTGCATAAACCTTGGCGCGAATATCGAAGCAAAAGCAACACGGAAGCAGCAACAACAACAATAATAATAATAATGGATGACTTCGTGTTTGTACAGCTGCTGCTTCTCGCCGCTTAAAAATGACGATCTTTCGCGGTCTTGTTATTGTTGTTGGTCTTAACAACTCCGCCCCCCCGCTGACATAAGCGGTTCTTTCCTCTGGCCCAGCAGAGAGTTGGTGCTAGCCTGGAACCGTTTTTTCTGGCCCCAGAGCCAGTTCTTTGTCAGTGGAAACAGAAAACCCGGTTCCAAACTAAGCACTGGCCCCGAACCAGCCCTGGAACTGCTTTGGTGGAAAAGGGGCACTAGTATAGTTATTTTGTTCTTAAAATGTTATGTTCATAATTTCTACTCTATTGGAATATATTGCTTCTGAACTTGAGCATAATCAGGGTTTTTTCTAGAAAAATTTAGTATGAGCCCCCCCCCGCCGTGCAAAGCCTTTGAAAAATTGAGGCTCCAATGGGACATTCTGAGGCTATCTGAGAGGGAAATTGTAACAAATTGTCTGTCAACATTGAAAAAGAAAGAAGTAATCTTCTTCTGCCCCGGACAGTCTTTGGCTTTCTTCCGCTTCGTGCCGCGGGATGACATCTTGAAATGCCCAAGTGTCAACAAAAACAACTCGCGAACTACTTCTGTCAAAAGCTCCCGCGCCGGTGGGTGAAAGGTTATTCAGTCTCGAGAAATCTCACTCTACAAGTCAGCTGACCTTGTACGGAACCCATGTCAAATCTCGCGAGAGCAGCCGAGACAACTAAACAACATGGCGCCTCAGTCTGGAAAACGCCAATTCGGATTGTTTTTGCACCGTCTGGCGGTGTATCTACTATGATTGGAATAGTTTTGGAGCAATTATAACGTATTTGATGATCAGACACATTGTCACGTAGTGTTGCTGGGATGTTTTCACGGAGTCGGTAAGGGGGCGCACGCCGAGAGTAAGAGGACGCAGCACCCCTGTTCCCCCGTTTAGACGAAAGCCTGATAATAATTGGTGAATTATGGTATCATTCAGTCTGTTTTACTCTTTTTCAACTTTTGCCTCAGTATATCAAGTATTGATTACTTTTTTAAAAATATTTTTTGGGGGCTTTTTTTCACCTTTATTGGATAGGACAGTGTAGAGACAGGAAATGAGCGAGAGAGAGAGAGAGAGACGGGGAGGGATCGGGAAATGACCTCGGGTCGGAATCGAACCCGGGTCCCCGGATTTATGGTATGGTGCCTTATCCACCGGAAACAAATGCAACTAAGATTGTTGGGTTACAAATAGTTTGTATTTGTTTTTTTTCTCAAATATTTCTTCGGACAAGTCAACTTCACATTCGGACAAGTAAATTTCCTTTCAACTTGCCCGACAGGACAATAGGGGTGTTCACACGGCACATATTTGTATCGATGCTGCACCGATGTATTTTGTTGCGATATATCTTACACCGGTGTAAATTTTGTGGAGCGTTCACACGTCACAACCCTGCTTACTAGAGAGAAGCGTGTTCGCACCGGTGCAGCCCCACTTGCGTTCACACGGCAGTTTTTGCGACCGTGCTATACGATAGTAATAATGCGGAAATGAAATACGCGCATGCGTGAAAATGTACTTCCTTTTCCCGGTTGTCATGGCGTCACCGAGCGCCGGGAAAACAACGTGGATGAAGACACCAGTGTTGCCAGATACTGCTGACGTTTTCCAGCCCAAAATATATGTTCAAAACCGCCCAATCTGGCAACAATGGAAGACTGTTGTTGTTGATATTCGCCATTTTGGAAGCGCAAATTATGCAATGCCCGTATGTAATCAACTCTCGTCACGCGTAGTGAGTCTACCCCTGTAGCGTTCAGACGTCCCATTTTATATCGGTGCTGCCCCGCAAACGAGCATTTACTCCGGAGTAAGTTTCTTAAACCCCCTCCCGAGCAGGGTTAGATTTGCACCGGTTTAAGCAGCTTTACCGTGTGAACGCTCTACCGGGGCAGCCCCGGTGCTACACCGGAGTAAAAGTTGCCGTGTGAACACCCCTATACTAGAGCCCTGGAGGAACTTAAAGAAACGGTATGCTTTTAAATGGAACACTGCAGAAGTGTTTTTGGGAACATGGGTCTCCGCACGCACACAGTGTAGCACCTGTTACAGCGTGAGTGCTCGCGTCATTCTGTGACCTGTCAGCAGGTTTGCACTCGCAACTCTGTCTCTGTGTGTGTGTGTGTGTGTGTGTGTGTGTGTGTGTGAGAGAAGAACACACAGCAAACTGGGTATGTCATCGCTGACACCAGGCACGCACTCATACCGAGGTACGCCGTGGGTGTACGGTTAGGACTGTGTGGTTTTATGGGATCAATTTTTGCATAACGTTGCTCTTTTTGTTGAACGTCCTGGATGTGTGTGTGTGTGTGTGTGTGTGTGTGTGTTGGTCAGAGATACACTACTAATTACACGTCATCGCCCCCTTACACTCACTCACCATGCATTTCCATCAGCTGCTGTTCCTCTGAACGTTCTGACAAGCCGTCATCAGACATGCAGTTCCACAGAAAGCGAAACACACACACTCGTCATTTATTCCACCAGTCTGTTACCACATTTCCTAGATCCACATGCCAAACTCTACAGCATGGACATGAACATCTATGACAGTCCCGGGGAAGCCCGTGTGTGCACACGTGTCGCCCACATGCACCATCAGGGGTGTTCGACTGCTAGCATGTCCAGATGGTACAACCCTGCGTGTGCTGCCCACTTTCATTTACATGATGTTAAAAAGAGTTCTGCTTAGTTGGCACTAGTAGTAGTAGTAGTAGTAGTAGTAGTAATAATGATAATAATGAACTGTAAACAGTGATTAAAGGAGAACTGAAGGCAAATTTTTTTCTATTTCTCATTTTATTAAATATAGGAACGTGTTTCTGATCGCTATTTTGTCGCTGCTATAGCACGTTCTGAGTGTTTGAAATATGCTCCATAATCTATATATCAGTCCATATGTCAAAGCGACGGCCGTAAACAAGATTCGTCGAGACCTGTGCGGGACATCGTAGGACGGAAGTAAAACGTACAGCGGAAATCAAAGCGACCGACATCTGCCAACGTTGTCGAAAGACGCGTGCGCCCTTTTTCGAACGCTGACGTAATCAAGCCGGAAGTTTTTTTTTTTTTTGATAGCGGTCAGGAAAGTTTGAAAAAAGTAGGCAGGAATCGTCATTTAAAGGAACAGTCCACCGTACTTCCATAATGAAATATGCTCTTATCTGAATTGAGACGAGCTGCTCCGTACCTCTCCGAGCTTTGCGCGACCTCCCAGTCAGTCAGACGCACTGTCACTCCTGTTAGCAATGTAGCTAGGCTCAGCATGGCCAATGGTATTTTTTGGGGCTGTAGTTAGATGCGACCAAACTCTTGCGCGTTTTTCCTGTTTACATAGGTTTATATGACCAGTGATATGAAACAAGTTCAGTTACACAAATTGAAACGTGGCGATTTTCTATGCTATGGAAAGTCCGCACTATAATGACAGGCGTACTAACACCTTCTGCGCGCTTCGGCAGCGCACTGATACCTTCACTCCTGTTTTTTTTTCTCTCCCCCGCCCCCCCTAACTTCCGTCAATACACAGCCAATGTGACTCGCCACAACCTGATGCTTCCTGACTAGACTGTGTTTCAAGGAGTGCAGGCTACTTGTCTTGGTGGTCACGTTGGTTGTATTGACGGAAGTTGGGGGGGCGGGGGAGAGAAAAAAAAAACAGGAGTGAAGGTATCAATGCGCTGCCGAAGCGCGCAGAAGGTGTTCGTACGCCTGTCATTATAGTGCGGACTTTCCATAGCATAGAAAATCGCCACGTTTCAATTTGTGAAACTGAACTTTGTTTCATGTCACTGGTCATATAAACCTATGTAAACAGGAAAAACGCGGAAGAGTTTGGTCGCATCTAACTACAGCCCCAAAAAATACCATTGGCCATGCTGAGCCTAGCTACATTGCTAACAGGAGTGACAGCGCGTCTGACTGCGTCTGACTGACTGGGAGGTCGCGCAAAGCTCGGACAGGTACGGAGCAGCTCGTCTCAATTCAGAGAAGAACATATTTCATTATGGAAGTACGGTGGACTGTTCCTTTAAACTCGTTTTTGTGCAATACTTCGTTTGGAAAACGGTTTTCAAAATGGCGGCGCTGACACTTGACGTTTCGAAGTCTCGCACAAGCCTCGTGAAGATGGAGCGGATAAGCGACGCCTGCTGTGGACCAAACGAACTAAATTCAACACGGATAAAAACCAAATAGGCCGATAAGTATAACGTTTAATTGCAATTACACTACTGCAACCTGAAACGACCCATATCCGATTTGTTGTGAAATCTGATTTTTTTGTTAGGCCGTTCACATTCCCAATTATATGAGACTTGTATGCGATCTCCAATATGAACGGAAAACGACCCAAAAGTGTCCCGCATGCACAAATTGACACGTAATAAGCACATCTACGTGATACGTAAACAAAAAAAAAGTGCACTCTTCAAGTTTGCAAGTAAAGCATGGAGATGAGGCGAGACCTGGCGATGTGGTTTTTGTGGCGGCGGCGGAACTCACACAATAATCTGATTAATGTGGGCAGCAGACTAATGAGACCGAAGGTGTCAAATTACTGGAAATTTCCAGAACAATCTTATAATCTTGTAATACAGGATGGTTTAAGTTATAAATCAGTTATAGAAACTGTTTTATTTAATCAGGCTAACAGATCAACATCCAGGTCCCGACCAAATCCACCATTAGCTTGAGCAATTCTATAAAAGTCTATTTAAATTCCGAAAACTGTACAAATGTTGTTGTTTTCCACCAAAGAGGCGGGATTAGCCAACGCAGAATAGTGACGTTTGTCTCTTGTTGATGACGTGTAGGTTGCATGAATGCAACCTGTC
Organism: Neoarius graeffei; assembly: GCF_027579695.1. Taxonomy (NCBI): domain Eukaryota; kingdom Metazoa; phylum Chordata; class Actinopteri; order Siluriformes; family Ariidae; genus Neoarius; species Neoarius graeffei. The sequence continues at coordinate 64,354,252 of NC_083584.1, forward strand.
CGGTCAGACTGCAGTCGCATGTGAAAATATCGGATATGCATCGGAATTAGGACCACATATCCAAGCGGCCTGGGTCGCATGTGAAAAAATCGGATCTGTGTCGTTCAGATTGTCAATAACAAATCGGATACAGGTCACATATGGGCAAAAAAATCGGATATGGGTCGTTTCAGGGTGCAGTCTGAACGTAGTCTTAGTTGCCAATACGAGTCACGATATAATCTAAGGTTACTGAAACCGAAAACATAATTGAAGAACACGTTAATTAAGAAATAAAGCAAGTTTAAAAATGACTTCCGTTCCCCTTTAAGGGGCCCAGCACTTACCCAGATCAGAAGGTCCTAGAATGATCAGCGTTTATTCCCGAGAAACGTTTTTGAGTTGGTCTCACAATGCTGTGATCCACAGTCCATGATGGACAAAATGAAGAAGAAGAAGAAGAAAAGTTCCAAATGGTGGAAAATCCGATACGGCAAAAATTTAACATCATTTGTATCCGTATGAATCAGCATGAACGAAAGAATCAAAGGGACGTGGAATCACATTTTTGTAAAGTTGTTCTGCGTTGATGACATTGTAAACGTCTGCTCAACTTTGCCTTGGGCCATCCGTAACATTTTCAGTCGGGAGGGAGGGATTTTTTTTTTTTTTATATGGATGGATAAGAAATCGCAATGCTGTGATTGCTTTTTCTTTCAGTACTTTTTTATTACAAAAGCAGACACATTTAATAAAATATGACGGTTTAATCAACTGAAACTTGTACAAAAACTTTAAGTTAGCATTTTAAACGCTGACTGCAACATTTGCAAAACTTTTACAAAAGGTACTTAAAATGTCCGACACACGGACTTTCTGTAGTTCTAAATCGAGCGTTAGGCCGAGTTCGGATGAAATTACACTATTAAAATGATCACTGAATGATTTGTTTTTCTGAATCTTTCGCTAGAATACCATTTTGCGATTTCACACTTAAGCAAATGTTTGAAAACTCCGGATCTCCTTCCTTCATGGTGGCTGCCATTTCTTTGTGCCGCACGGCGCATGCGCAGAGCTGATTCAGTTCTATATTCTGCGCGGAATGCAGGGCTTTCCACAAGCGCCGGCCGCCGGCCACACAATTAAGTCCAGCCGGCTGCTTTAATGACTATTATTTTTGTACCCCACAGGCTCTAAATATTAATTTTCGATTTTAATAAAATTAATGTTTATCTAACGGACTGACAATAATGCCAAACTGAACCGCACGCATTTAAGTTGTGATTCGCGCTGTTTGTACCGATAATAACCACAAATTCCCCGCCGACTTCGTTGATCAGGGGAGAGTAACTCATCCACGGCCCTGACATGCGGTGTGTGCGCGCACTCGGCGGAGGCAGTAGTGTGTCGGAGGGAACAGAAGCAGAGATATTTTGTCTCCAGTAAACCAGTCTTCTCTCGTTCAATTCCGTGCTGGCATCAAAAGACACCGTTGGTTGTAAATGAAGCCAAACTGAGTGGTTGGAGTGTATTTTCATACACAAATGGAGAAATGTTGGCTGAGTGTGTAATTGTGTCGCCCCACTGCAGACCGTTGTCGTTGTTAATTCATAGCATGCTCAGCTGCGTGAATGTGTCATGCACCGAAAATAAGAGATTTACAAGCCAGGAACGCCTCATGATGCAATACGCAAGAAAAGAAAGAAGATTTACTGCCATTTTACTTTGTATTTGAGTAAAGTGAATAAATAAATGGTCTGTGGAAAATACATTTAATCCTGGGAACTGTGTGCACAGGAGTTTATTTTGTGTTTACCCCCCCGGCTGGCTACTTATTTGTCATGGCTGAGCCTTAGTGGAAAGCCCTGGGAATGCGGAAATGTCAAGTTCGATTTTAGATTTATGAACCCGAAAAAAATGTCGAAAAACCGGCGTTAAAAAAAAATTTTCAACCGCACAAACGGCACTCACCCGGCCGGTGGACCGGAAACAGAACATTTTTTAATAATGGCCCGGGCCCGACACGCTAAAACGCTTTGGGGAAAACCATGCAGTGTTAGTAATACAGGGGTCGGGGGAAAAAAAAAACGCCAAAGTGAAAGTGCTGCAAGCGACTGAAGCAAGCTATGTTTTGGGCAGCGTGGTGTGTTGAGTTCCCGTGCCGTCGTTAGGCCCCATCACTCAGGCTATAGCCCCTGGGTATTTACATCCTCAAAAAAAAAAAAGTAAGAGATGAATAGAAAATAACTGACTTGATGTCATGTGGGATTTTGAATGTTGTCGTATAATAATGTAGGTGAGAGTCGGTGTCTTTGTGGTGCTAAAGGAGAGATATGAGTGAGAAATGAGATTTTGATTAAACTGATTAATTTTACTCGTGATTATTTACGTCAGTCGACACGAGTCGGCTTCCTGAGACATGATGGGGGCGGTGTTAATAATAATTAGACAGAAACTGAAGTAAACGATATAAATTTAAAGCGCGCAGTGCAAAATAAAAAATGACTAATAAAGATGTCAAAGCTCTTGAATGTGTGTGGGTGATGTATCTAGCTTTACAAGCTAATATTAACCTCGCCGATCTATCGATGCCGGGCTCCCTTAAAAAAATATAAGCCCCTGGAAAACCTGACTGAGCCCCTGATCTGTTCAGTAGCTAGAATAGAAACGCCCCCGAGCTAATTAACATATCATGTAAACTGCGGTGTTATTCTGTGTGCAGCTCGTAAATCGACGGGGAAATCGAATTCCTTCGCTGTTTGTTCCCAGACTCTTCCCGACTCTTCAATTGTAAATCAAGTTGTGTTGAAGTAAAGGTTAAAGGGAGTCCTAAGAGCTCTTTTGAATAATTCCATGCGAAAATAACCTTCAGTAAGCTCAAACTAAAGAGGTTTATTTTAGCGTGATGGTGCACAGGACGCCAAAATCAAGCCTTTTCTTATGAGATGCTGGAAATTTTATCTGTAAGGCCAAAAAAAAAAAAAAAAGTGTGTTTCCGGTAACCCGACCGATCGAGAATTTCCGCGTGGAAATTGCCGACTGTAAAGTTTTTATTACAATATTTTAGTGTAAGCGGCGTTAATTTGTCATAATTTTTTGTTTCAACGCATTCAAGTTGTGAAAGAAACGATAAAAAGTAAAATGTTTCGCCACTTCTATCAGCCCTCCTGCATAAACATGGAAGCGCACTTGTATACTGAAGGAGGAAGGGAAAACTGAGCCGAGCCGCCGTTTTGAATCCTCATTCAAGGCTGTAATGCAAATTGCTTCCTCATCAGTATACAAGTGCACTTCCATAGCAGGGAAAAACACTACATTTTGCCGCCTATGTAGTCCCCTATTTATACAAATAGGAGTCATTCAGGATTCAGCCATGTTTTTGCTCGGTGTTTTTGCTCAACCAAAGTTCTACAGTAGGCGAGGCCAGGCCGGCTGCTTTTAATGGAAGTACTAGCCTAGCCTAGGACGTTATTTTCACGTTATTTCTTGATAAGGTGTTTTCACGTTATTACGTGATAATTTCGTATCATGAAATTACGTGATGTTATTACATGATAAATATATTGTAAAAACGTGATAACTTTAACAATATCTTTTCACGTAATTACTTGATTCTAAGCCAATTTTTTTGAGTGTGGCAGCAATACGCTTCCGTAGATCATAACTCGAACTCTCGCGATATATATTTTTTTTTATTCGTTTAAAGATTTAAAACACTTTTATTTTATTATGATGTGTGCTATAAAGGATTCTGTGCCAAAATACTATTTTGTAAGATGTTTACTTGTGTTAATTTTTTCGAACAAAATAAAAAAAAATTAAGAAAAAAAAACTTTTTCCTACCTACCGACCTTATTTTAGTATTTCATGTTACCTGAAACACCACTTTTTTTTTTTTTTTGGCCTAATGGACAGGCCGAGCTGTATCTGTACAAATATTTGACTTGTACCAGTTTGGTCGGTATAAACCTGTATCAAGTCCACTTCGATAAGTCAGTAACTAAGGCTACGTTCACACTGCAGGCTGAAGTGACTCAAATCCGATCTTTTCGCCCATATGTGACCTGTATCCGATCTTTTATTGACAATATGAACGACACAGATCCGATTTTTTCAAATCCGACCCAGGCCGTTTGGATATGTGGTCCTAATTCCGATTCCTATCCGCTCTTTTCATATGCGACTTCAGTCTGAACCGCCAGGTCGCGTTCATCCGACTTACACGTCATCAACAAGCCACAAACGTCACTATTCTGCGCTGAAGTAGGCGGCGGGTCTCTCAAAAAAAGTTACAACAACATGGCGCATAATCACGGGCGCAGATAGAGGGGGGGACGAGTCATATTTAAATTCACCTCGTTCGGGCCCCCCCACTTATAGGGAGGAAAAAACGTCTATGCTGTCTTTCTTTGCATAAGGCAAACCTCACGGAAAAATCAAAAGACTAATTACCATTCGGTTTATTGAGGTGCACAGCAGTGTATACATAGTTGCAACAACTCACATAAAACAAAGACTGATATTCGGTTGGTTGAGCTGCGCAGACTGCACAGGTTGTGAGCTCGAGCTTGGTTGCTATGGTTACTAACAACAAGTTTGACAGGCATATCGGGGTTGGGGTTGGTTTGCTGGCAGCTTTGTCCCCCCCAGTTTTTTGTCCCTCCCAGTTCAAAAAACGTATCTGCGCCCCTGCGCATGACATCAATGCGAGGGACGCTTCGGGCTGTGAAGGTTCTGAATCTTCTCAATGGAAGGACGCAGAGGTTAGGGAGCTGATTTCCATTTGGGGGGATGCAGCTATTCAAGCTAGATTGGATGAGTCATACCGCAACCGGGCGGTTTTACTTCCGTAAACACTGGCCATGCTCACTGCGTGTGACGTCGTCGTATCCTGCAATGCGCATGCGGAACACTTTTAGGTCGCTTTTCGTTCATACTGAGGATCACATACAAGTCGCATATATTTGTTAATGTGAACGACCTCACAAAAAAATTGGATTTCACAAAAAAATCGGAATTGAGCATTAAGCCTTGCAGTGTGAACGTAGCGTAAGAAAAAATACAGACTCCGAAAAAGTGGAGATACGTATTGGACTTTATTTTTCTAGGAAAAAAGTGGAGGATATTTTTCAGAACCCAGAGGGAACCCCGAATGTGCGTGTATTTAAAGTTACAGTGGTGCTTGAAAGTTTGTGACCCCTTTAGAATTTCCTATATTTCTGCATAAATATGACCTAAAACAACATCAGATTTTCACACAAGTCCTAAAAGTAGATAAAGAGAACCCAGTTAAACAGGGCTGGGTATCAGTCAATTTCCTAGATCGATTCGATTTCGATTCTTAGGGTTTTAAATTGATTGATTAATCACGATTCGATTCAATCTGAATCAGTTCAGTCTGCTCTTAAATAATGAAACTGTCTCCATACAATGCGTTGCAAAATACACGTCTTTATTTTGTAAATTTGACAGTTCACACGTAACTGTAAACAAAACTGTCTTATCTTCCTGTATTTAAACAAGTGCAAATGAACGTTGCAGCAAATTGTATTGTTTAAGTGAAAAAATATTAACAAAAGTGTTAATATTAACAAAACGAAGACAGTAAGCTTAAACTGTCAGCGTTAAGTAGGATTGTGTTGACAGCGATGTCCAGGTGTCACACGTGATAGCAACTCTGTTTGCTGACTGCGTTTTCATTCGTATTGCGTCTTTCACAGACGTATACATCATGGGTATATCAGTTTCAGTCAGATGTTTACATTGCACCATAACGTAGTGTGGTTCGAGTACCTGAATGAGCTGTCTGAATCCTTCATTTTCCACGTAAAGCTCTGCAAACAAAAGTTGCGATGGCCTCGGTTATCTTTATGCCCCGCGGAGACTCTGACGGTAACGCTAGCAGGTCCTTCAGTTTCTTTTATTTTGCTCCGGGCGGCTTGCTGTCGGAAGCTAAGGTTAGCGTAGTGCGGTACCCTGTCAGGTGGTTTCTGAGGTTTGTAGTATTCCTACAATAACTGAGCTCTGCTTGGCATATCTTGCAAACTACCTTGGTTTTATCAAGCTCTTCGTCCTTTGTCGTTTTAAATTTGAAATGATTCCACACGTCAGATTTCATTTGAGACGGCTTGCCGAGCGGTGATTTCCCTGCCTCAGCCATGGCTCTGGCCTCAGCCGTTTTGTGTGCGTGCTTGAACGTCACGACGTACGACTGCGCAGCTGCGTCATCACGCACGAGACGGCTGAGGGAGGAAAATCACACAACACACAAGATTGTGTTGTGGGGGAAAAAAAAAACCTTGGATCTTATGCCCTATGAATCGATAGTGTGAAATTTAAATGAAATTGATCAAAATCGATTAAATCGATTTTTTTTTTACCCAGCCCTACAATTAAACAAACGAGGCAAAAATATTATACAGGGCTCGAAATTCATATATTTTTTCACCAGCCAGCCGGACTAGTTCCCTTCCAAAGTAACTCGCCAAACAGAAAATCAACTCGCCAATATTTCTTTAACCAATTTTTTTTTTTCACACTTTACAAACTGGCATTTGCTGTTCCACGTCCTCCTCACGATATTCAAAAAAAAAATGCCGGATGACTGACCCCTTACTAGTTCTTTTAGGAACCAATTTGTCCGCTTCCATTTTTAATTTGTTGCTGAAATTGACAGAGCTTACACGGTAGCCTATGCAACACCAGCGATTGCACGAACTGAGTCAGCGCTGGAAACCGGAACTAGGAAATCTTCCCGCAAGTTCCTTTCAGCACCGAGATGTCACCCAGGATTGGTTAGCGAGTGTGTGACGTTATTCTTTTTTTTTTTTTTTACCCTTAGGCAGCCTCTCATGTTACTGCCTGAGGGACAGGGAGAAAACCACCGGAAAAACTTGTAAACAAACGCAACAAACACGAAACAAACGCAAGTCGGCAGATGACCATAAAATACTCGATAGTTACGATATAATAATTATATGTATCTCACACAGAGTTTTTGGAGTTATATCGAGTATATTCGATATATCGCACAGCCCTAGTCTGAATCTTCGCTTCATAAATATTTTTTTTATTTTCAACTAGCCAGCCGGGCTGCCTAGTGACAGGAATTACCCGCCGAATGACAAATTAAGTCGCCTCGGGCGACCGGACCACCGCGAATTTCAAGCCGTTAATTTTAGCCCGTTCCTCTGTACAGAACAGCTTCAACTCTGGGATGTTGGTGGGTTTCCTCACATGAACTGCTCGCTTCAGGTCCTTCCACAACATTTTGATTGGATTAAGGTCAGGACTTTGACTTGGCCATTCCAAAACATTAACTTTATTCTTCTTTAACCATTCTTTGGTAGAACGACTTGTGTGCTTAGGGTCGTTGTCTTGCTGCATGACCCACCTTCTCTTGAGATTCAGTTCATGGACAGATGTCCTGACATTTTCCTTTAGAATTCGCCGGTATAATTCAGAATTCATTGTTCCATCAATGATGGCAAGCCGTCCTGGCCCAGATGCAGCAAAACAGGCCCAAACCATGATACTACCACCACCATGTTTCACAGATGGGATAAGGTTCTTATGCTGGAATGCAGTGTTTTCCTTTCTCCAAACATAACACTTCTCATTTAAACCAAAAAGTTCTATTTTGGTCTCATCCATCCACAAAACATTTTTATGCCTCCGCCACCGTAAGGTGCAGGAGGCATTGTTTTTTTCGGGTTGTCCGTCTGTCCGTGCGTCCGTCCTGAAACCTTGTGAACGTAATATCTCAAAGGCTAATGAAAGGAATTTCGCCCAACTTTCACCATTTGTGCGCTTTGGGACAAACATGAACTGATTAGATTTTGAGATCAAAAGGTCTAAGGTCAAGGTCGCTGTGAGGTCAAATGTCTGTCCGAGAACCTTGTGAACACAATATCTCCAAGGCAGACGAAAGGAATTTCACCAGGTCAAGATTACTGTGAGGTCAAATGTCCATCCCCAAATCACAACTTAATAAGGTGTCTGCCGGGCGGAGGCGTCCCCATCGACGCCATTGGCGTCAAGTTCTGTCTAGTTCCAATAGCCTTCTGGCTTGTCCACGTGATCTTTAGCCAGACCCTCCAGGATTTCGCGATGTTGTGATTTGCAACTTCAACGCAAATTCAGCCAATCCCTGCGAATTCAGGGCAGTGCTGCAATTATATCCAATCACCGCAACTTTCCTGCAAATTTGACCAATCGTTGGCGTTAGAGCTGGGAATCGATTCAAATTTCAAGAATCAATCCGATTCTGAAGATTAAGAATCGATTGTTTTCGATTTTTTTTGGATTAAGAATCGATTCTTTTCGATTGTTTAAAATTCTATCCGATCCGATCTGATTCAGGTTAGTGTTCTTTAAAAAAAAAAAAATCTTTAATTTCATGACTGTGTCGCAGTGGCGTGCAGCCAGGGTTTTTTTTTTTTTCAGGGAAGCCAGAAATAAAGAACTATCTATTTTCTATTTTTGTTAACTACTTTTAACTTTTAAAACATTCAGGGGATGAACGAATGCATTGTGACTTCAAACAATATTGTTGCCAACCTACATACTCAGAATGGACGAGGAACGCAAAAATTTTAACAGCAAATCATAAGTATTTGTATTTACTGATGGCTGTAAGACTGGTTAAAATGGTAAGGGTCAATCCACCTCCAGCTGGGACACCAACCAATGCATTATTTGACAATAAGAATTCACCCAAAAGCTGTTGCAACCAAATGCATTATTTTTATTAATCAATATAAAAAAGACCTCTCAATCAATGTAACATGAAACATAAGAAACTGTAAATAAGAACATAAATAACCTGTAAATACAAAAGAACATAACATAAATAAGAACATAAGAGCCTGTAAAAGTATAACACTTTCACCTTTTATGCTATGAGATCGTGCTGTATTGGCTGGCAGTGTTAAACTTTCTTTCAGCTTCATTTGCTGTCCTGTTTGTCCTGTGGACGGCTTGATCCCCGGGTGATGTCGTTGCAAGTGCTTGTTCAAGTTCGTCGTATTTCCAAAATACTTCACTTCGATTTGACACAACTTGCAAACGGCATTGGTTTTGTCGAGCGCATCTGTGTCTTTTTCTTTTCGGAACCCGAAATGTCTCCAGACTGGAGCCTTGAGACACGGTGGTGTTTTCAGAAAGTTTTCACTAACTCCATCACTACTCTCCGATGCCATGTTTGTTTGAGGTCATACACTGCGGGGTCACACACCGAGTGCGCCTGTGAGAATTCGATGACGTGACAGGGGTCACTGGGGGAAATGTTCGTGGTGGAAAAAATGTACTAAAAATTAAAATAAAAAAATCGATCTTTGAACGTACGAATCGATCCTAAGTAATTAATATGCGAATCGATCCAGAATCGGAAAATCGATTTTTTGAACACAGGCCTAGTTGGCGTCGTCTTGAGGTGACGTCGACAAACTACCTTCCGCCTTACTTCCGTGTATACGTTCAAGAGAAGCAGCATGTGCGAGTCAGTGTTTATATAGGCTTAAATTCTGTTACTGAAAGTGTGTTATGTTTACAGTGAAGGACTGTGTGCACTTTACATTATTTTTTTTACTTAATACAAGAAATTAATGGATGCCAACATTTTTGCCAAAATGGTATTTTATTTTCCATTGTTTAGGCAGCTTCAGCATCATACTGTGAGATTCTGTTCAAATTGTTTTTTTTTTTCTTCTATGAAGCCTGAGCCATTTATTTTATTAGTTTATAATTATTGTTTAATTTAGTCTTCAGGAGAGACTGCCTGCACACAGTACTAGTATTAATAGTTTGTTTTCTTACATGAAAGCTGAGGCATTTATATTATATTTGAAGGTAACTTCATGTTGTGCTGTGAGGTTCTCTGCACTTTAACTTTTGAACCAACAGGTGCATTTGGATAAGTAAAGCCTATTTTTCTGCATTTTTGTCGTCCTGGTAATCTTTTATATTGGTAAAGTTGTTTATAGGACCATTTCTCAGTGTCTTTGTTTTTTTTAATCAATAGTTTTTCAGTAATAACTTAATCTTTAACATATCACTCAATTTTAATCACAAAAAGAGAAAATAGCAACAATTTCTTGCAACTTTCACTTCCTCCCGCAATGTAATCGCAACAAAAACCTAAAAAACACCCCAACTTTCATCACAATTTTTTGGAAAACCCCCCGCAACATCAGCCGTTTTAGCCCGCAACAATCACAAAAAAGGCCCGCGGAATCCTGGGGGAACTGGATATTGGTATGTCCTTCACTACATGACTAATTACCGCATTACTCGCACGGGGCGCTAGTGTCAATGCTTGTTGATACAGACAGCGTCTGAGAAGGTTGAATAATAAATAAATAAATATGTAATATTTGGGCAACTATGTTCTGAATTCGGGCAACCAGATTTCTACAAATGGGCAACCATGTCTCAAAGTTAACGTAGAGCCCTGAAACCAGACATTTTGTCACAAACCTAACACTCCGAGTTTGCACTGGCGATGTAGGTGTATTTTTTAAATTCTGAAATAAAGTGCGATTTTGGAAGGTGTCAAACATAGTGGCTGTGTCCGTCATCATCCTGGACGAATCGAAAACAAATATAAGCACAGCCGCAGTGCTTCTGAACTTCTCTGAAAAAAGCCTCTGACTGACGAACGACAAACATTTGGAGCTAATCATGACGAGATTAGTTCACGAAAATCATGCGAAGAAAGTTACTTGGTGACCATGTAATAAACCCATACCAGGGTTTATTATTAGCACACGCCAGCATGTCTGCTGGTTCTCCTTTGGTATTTTAAGCCACTATGCATCGAGTAGCCGTGCTGATCTCATCACACAGCTTCTGGAACAAACATCTGGAACCAAATACACCAGTATAGCACATGGTACAGATGGAATGTGCGATAAAGGGGAAAGAGAAAAAAATGAAAGCCCTAAATTCTGGCATGATAAAAACACAGACAATTGAGCGCCAACGGCGCGAAGTGAAACTAGGGGGGTGCGGGGGCATGACCCCCCTGGAAATTTTTTTGAAAATCGATGCTCTCAGGTGCATTTTCAGTGTCTCCGAGGTTTTAGATCCATGATTATAGGATGGATTTTACCAGTGTTTCACTGATTTCTGACCTAAATAGTATTAATGTATACACATTTGAAATTTCACCTTAAAGTTCAACATGCAAGTTAAACTGTTTTGTTCTAGATTACTGAGGTACACGATAGACGGAAAATCTACGGCGATTCCTTAATTATCTCTGATCAAGCCGTGTTGTAACAAAAATGTGTATGAAAATATGAACAGCGGTTTGCTCCATCTTACGCAATCCAGTGAAGAGAATCGATCATCATGACCTCCTGTTGATCACAAAGGGATCTGAACCTAAGACCTGCCACCTTAAAATAAGTCGCTGTATTACTATAACTAATGATTTAGAATGTTTCTGATGCAATTACCGTAATATAAGACACGCTGAAAAGAAAAGTAAGGCAACTGCATGTTATAAAGTTTAAATTTTGGCACTTTATTAAATGGATTAGATTAAGATTAAAACATATATTTAAAGGAAAAGAAAACTTAGTTCATACATTTAAGTTTGCAGAAAGATTATGTATTTATAAACACATTCATGAAGAGATCGTGTTAATAAGTGTCAAATGTAGCGTAATTGCGAATAATAACGATAAGCGTATTTGGCAGTGTGATGTCACTGCGAGCCTTTAACAAAAGAATAATCCAGAGCTGCCTTTTGTTAAATGGATCCCAGTGACATCACACTGACAAAAATGCTTATGATTATTATTTGAAATGATGCTGTATTCGACACATTTGGACAACTTCACTTCGTGAGAGTGTTTATAAGCACATAATCTTTCTGCAAACCCAAACTAATGAATTAAGTTTTCTCCTCCTTTAAAGCAGATTAATTCTCCTTGGCTTTTGCTTGGCCCAATGTTGGGCAACCCTTTCATAGTCCGTCTCGCTGTCATCCATGCTGATGTGGATCAAATTGTCCAGCGAGTCTTCTCCGAGCTTATTAAAATCAGTCGGCTTTGTCCGTCCGGTGCGGGACGACATCGACAGCCAATGAGATCGCTTATAATGAATTGGAAACTTCTGGGATGTCTGACGTTTTCTTTCGATGTTTTTATTGGACCCTTTGAACACGTGATCTTGACGTAGCCAACAGATTAGTTTCTTTACATCATACCACGCAGACATATTACTTTGACAGAATCAACACACACATTGGGAAAAAAGACGGCCTGTTTACCACAAATATCAATCAGAATGTAAATGGATCTGTTATTTGCTCTCCTGTGTATCTCGTTACTTGTGGGTAGGAAATTTTAATGTATTGGTATAAATCTAAGCGTATCGGATTTTAACAAAAGCGACTAAGCGTATCGGCAGGCAGAGCGAGCGTATCGGGCCCGACACGCTAAAACGCTTTGGGGAAAACCATGTGTTCGATTCCCAGCATAAGAACTGTAAGACTACGTTCAGACTGCACCCTGAAACGACCCATATCCGATTTTTTTGCCCATATGCGACCTGTATCCGATTTGTTATTGACAATCTGAACGACACAGATGCGATTTTTTCACATGCGACCCAGGCCGCTTGGATATGTGGTCCTAATTCCGATGCATATCCGATATTTTCACATGCGACTGCAGTCTGACCGGACAGGTCGCATTCATGCCACCTACACGTCATCAACAAGAGACAAACGTCACTATTCTGCGTTGGCTAATCCCGCCTCTTTGGTGGAAAACAACAACATTTGTACAGTTTTCAGAATTTAAATAGACTTTTATAGAATTGATCAAGCTAATGGTGGATTTGGTAGGGACCTGGATGTTGATCTGTTAGCCTGATTAAATAAAACAGTTTCTATAACTGATTTATAACTTAAACCATCCTGTATTACAAGATTATAAGATTGCTCTGGAAATTTCCAGTAATTTGACACCTTCGGTCTCATTACTCTGCTGCCCACATTAATCAGATTATTGTGCGAGTTCCGCCGCCGCCACAAAAACCACATCGCCAGGTCTCGCCTCATCTCCATGCTTTACTTGCAAATTTGAAGAGTGCGCTTTTTTTTTTTTTACGTATTACGTAGATGTGCTTATTACGTGTCAATTTGCGCATGCAAGACATTTTTGGGTCGTTTTCCGTTCATATTGGAGATCGCATACAAGTCTCATATAATTGGTAATGTGAACGGCCTAACAAAAAAATCGGATTTCACAACAAATCGCATATGGGTCGTTTCAGGTTGCAGTCTGAACGTAGTGCAAGAGCGTGTATCGCCGTTTTTATTAACGCCACCGTTTTCCTGTTTTCAGCGCTAATCAATCAGTGATGCCAAACTGTTGTCATGGAGACTATGCAAGAAACATGACACGACAAAAAAAAAAGTATATAAAATTTCCCAACAGAACTATACAGTGAATCGGTGAAGCCGAATCCAACGGTACATTTTTTTATTGATTTATTCATTCACTATCTATGGCAGACGAGTTAACTATTATGCTGAAATTTAAACTGTCTGAATTGATACCCATCACAATTGTTTCACTCTCTCTGCAGTTCCTGATACTGCCGGTCATACTACATAACTAATTATACAGTGGTGCGTGAAAGTTTGTGAACCCAAACATGACCTAAAACATCATCAGATTTTCACACAAGTCCTAAAAGTAGATAAAGAGAACCCAGTTAAACAAATGAGACAAAAATATTATACTTGGTCATTTATTTATTGAGGAAAATGATCCAATATTACATATCTGTGAGTGGCAAAAGTATGTGAACCTCAGTGAATGTGAAGGTGAAATTAAAATCAGGTGTTTTCAATCAATGGGATGACAATCAGGTGTGAGTGGGCACCCTGTTTTATTTAAAGAACAGGGATCTATCAAAGTCTGATCTTCACAACACATGTTTGTGGAAGTGTATCATGGCACGAAGAAAGGAGATTTCTGAGGACCTCAGAAAAAGCGTTGTTGATGCTCATCAGGCTGGAAAAGGTTACAAAACCATCTCTAAAGAGTTTGGACTCCACCAATCCACAGTCAGACAGATTGTGTACAAATGGAGGAAATTCAAGACCATTGTTACCCTCCCCAGGAGTGGTCGACCAACAAAGATCACTCCAAGAGCAAGGCGTGTAATAGTCGGCGAGGTCACAAAGGACCCCAGGGTAACTTCTAAGCAACTGAAGGCCTCTCTTACATTGGCTAATGTTCATGAGTCCACCATCAGGAGAACACTGAACAACAATGGTGTGCATGGCAGGGTTCCAAGGAGAAAGCCACTGCTCTCCAAAAAGAACATTGCTGCTTGTCTGCAGTTTGCTAAACAGTCCCCCCAGGATTCCGCGGGCCTTTTATGTGATTGTTGCGGGCTAAAACGGCTGATGTTGCAGGGGGTTTTCCAAAAAATTGTGATGAAAGTTGCGGTGTTTTTTAGGTTTTTGTTGCGATTACATTGCGAGAGGAAGTGAAAGTTGCAAGAAATTGTTGCTATTTTCTCTTTGTGATTAAAATTGAGTGATATGTTAAAGATTAAGTTATTACTGAAAAACTATTGATAAAAAAAAACAGACACTGAGAAATGGTCCTATAAACAACTTTACCAATATAAAAGATTACCAGGACTACAAAAATGCAGAAAAATAGGCTTTACTTATCCAAATGCTCCTGTTGGTTCAAAAGTTAAAGTGCAGAGAACCTCACAGCACAACATGAAGTTACCTTAAAATATAATATAAATGCCTCAGCTTTCATGTAAGAAAACAAACTATTAATACTAGTACTGTGTGCAGGCAGTCTCTCCTGAAGACTAAATTAAACAATAATTTTAAACTAATAAAATAAATGGCTCAGGCTTCATAGAAGAAAAAAAACAATTTGAACAGAATCTCTCAGTATGATGCTGAAGCTGCCTAAACAATGGAAAATAAAATACCATTTTGGCAAAAATGTTGGCATCCATTAATTTCTTGTATTAAGTAAAAAAAAATAATGTAAAGTGCGCACAGTGCTTCACTGTAAACATAACACACTTTCAGTAACAGAATTTAAGCCTACGTAAACACTGACTCGCACATGCTGCTTCTCTTGAACGTGTACACGGAATTAAGGCGGAAGGTAGTTTGTCGACGTCACCTCAAGACGACGCCAACGATTGGTCAAATTTGCAGGAAAGTTGCGGTGATTGGATATAATTGCAGCACCGCCCTGAATTCGCGGGGATTGGTTGAATTTGCGTTGAAGTTGCAAATCGCAACATCGCGAAATCCTGGAGGCTCTGAATAGAACACTGAATATGCACTACGCAATAATTATTAGCAATGAGAAACTGCATTGCGAGCCTGCGATGTGCAAATGTGAATTCCGCTAGTTGTTGAACATCCCGTAACGATAACATGGACGCGGTCTTTCCGAGTCAAACAATCGCAAATCTTGATGGAATTTCATCATAATATGAATAAACATCGTTTTTCATGCAAGTTGACATATTTGGGTAGTTGCCCGATCGGGCAAGCATTTGTGAGAGTCTGGTTGTCCGAATCTATTGAATGGTTGCCCCGGGCAATCGGGCTACTGTTAATGTCGATATTGATTTATCCTTTGCTTGGAAAAAAAGATTAATGATTTAATCTTCCAGAATGGATTGTAAAAAATGACACACAGTGGGGCAAAAAAGTATTTAGTCAGTCACCAATTGTGCAAGTTCTCCCACTTAAAAAGATGAGAGGCCTGTAATTTTCATCATAGGTACACTTCAACTATGAGAGACACAATGGGGGAAACAATCCAGGAAATCACATTGTCTGATTTTTAAAGAATTTATTTGCAAATTATGGTGGAAAATAAGTATTTGGTCAATCACAAACGTTCATCTCAATACTTTGTTATATACCCTTTGTTGGCAATGACAGAGGTCAAACGTTTTCCGTAAGTCTTCACAAGGTTTTCACACACTGTTGCTGGTATTTTGGCCCATTCCTCCATGCAGATCTCCTCTAGAGCAGTGATATTTTGGGGCTGTCGTTGGGCAACACGGACTTTCAACTCCCTCCAAAGGTTTTCTATGGGGTTGAGATCTGGAGACTGGCTAGGCCACTCCAGGACCTTGAAATGCTTCTTACGAAGCCACTCCTTCGTTGCCCGGGCGGTGTGTTTGGGATCATTGTCATGCTGAAAGACCCAGCCACGTTTCATCTTCAATGCCCTTGCTGATGGAAGGAGGTTTTCACTCAAAATCTCACGATACATGGCCCCATTCATTCTTTCCTTTACACGGATCAGTCATCCTGGTCCCTTTGCAGAAAAACAGCCCCAAAGCATGATGTTTCCACCCCCATGCTTCACAGTAGGTATGGTGTTCTTTGGATGCAACTCAGCATTCTTTCTCCTCCAAACACAACAAGTTGAGTTTTTACCAAAAAGTTCTATTTTGGTTTCATCTGACCATATGACATTCTCCCAGTCCTCTTCTGGATCATCCAAATGCTCTCTAGCAAACTTCAGACGGGCCTGGACATGTACTGGCTTAAGCAGGGGGACATGTCTGGCACTGCAGGATTTGAGTCCCTGACGGCGTAGTGTGTTACTGATGGTAGCCTTTGTTACTTTGGTCCCAGCTCTCTGCAGGTCATTCACTAGGTCCCCCCGTGTGGTTCTGGGATTTTTGCTCACCGTTCTTGTGATCATTTGGACACCACGGGGTGAGATCTTGCGTGGAGCCCCAGGTCGAGGAAGATTATCAGTGGTCTTGTATGTCTTCCAGTTTCTAATAATTGCTCCCACAGTTGATTTCTTCACACCAAGCTGCTTACCTATTGCAGATTCAGTCTTCCCAGCCTGGTGCAGGTCTACAATTTTGTTTCTGGTGTCCTTTGACAGCTCTTTGGTCTTGGCCATAGTGGAGTTGGGAGTGTGACTGTTTGAGGTTGTGGACAGGTGTCTTTTATACTGATAACGAGTTCAAACAGGTGCCATTAATACAGGTAATGAGTGGAGGACAGAGGAGCCTCTTAAAGAAGTTGTTACAGGTCTGTGAGAGCCAGAAATCTTGCTTGTTTGTAGGTGACCAAATACTTATTTTACCGAGGAATTTACCAATTAATTCATTAAAAATCCTACAATGTGATTTCCTGGATTCTTTCCCCCCATTCTGTCTCTCATAGTTGAAGTGTACCTATGATGAAAATTACAGGCCTCTCTCATCTTTTTAAGTGGGAGAACTTGCACAATTTGTGGCTGACTAAATACTTTTTTGCCCCACTGTAGTAAAACCTCAAGCCGTGGAGTATTGCTGATGAGTGAGCCTCATTAAGTTTACAGGTAAACCTCGGTGAATAGGTTGGGAGCTGCTTGCAAGCCGGTGGCGAGTTTGAACGCTTTTTCGGCCATCCTGATGATTCATCGTGTTGGGAATTGTTTTGTTTGTCTTTTGTGGTGATTTTTCTTTGCTCCAGATTTCGCAAGTTACATCTGTCTTCTTTGTTGAGTATTGATCTTTTCATCAGGTTTGAATTTTTTTTTGGAGGATTCATGACTGATATTAATTTCTTTTTCTCAAAGACGTGAACTTGGAAAATTCGTGTCATCTGTATTCTCTCTGTGTCTCAGGTGGCGATTAAAATCGTGGACAAGACGCAGCTGGACGACGACAATCTGAAGAAGATCTTCAGGGAGGTGCAGATCATGAAGATGCTGCGACATCCACACATCATTCGCCTCTACCAGGTCACGCCCCCTTCCTGATCTCTCGTCCCATTGGCCTGTCATAGCCATCGGTCATTAGTAACAAGCTGGAGTGCGTTAAGTGTTTAAAATACAGAAAAGGAAAATCCATCGGATAAAAATGAGAAATTGTGTGCGTTTCTTCTCCACTCCAGGTGATGGAGACAGAGAGGATGATTTATCTCGTCACGGAGTACGCCAGTGGTGGAGAGATTTTCGGTGAGTGTTCCAGCCTCTCTGTGGCTTCGTCCCAAACGGAACTCTACTGTCCTGAGCAACGTGGCTGGATTATACGCCACCTGTATAGCGTGCCGTTTGGGACAAAGCCGCTTAGCTTCGCTGGCGATCACCGGCAAGTCAGCATGAGCTCCATGGCGTTGATGATGTTCTCATGGTGTGTTTGTGCGATCAGATCACCTGGTGGCTCACGGGCGCATGGCGGAGAAAGACGCACGGCGAAAGTTTAAACAGATCGTGGCAGCTGTCCACTTCTGTCACTGTAGAAACATCGTCCACAGAGACCTGAAGGCCGAGAACCTGCTGCTGGACCACAACCTTAACATCAAAATCGCAGGTCAGACAGACGGGTGGAGACCTTCACCTTGATATCAGAATGCAGGACAGACGGAAATGGGTGGTGAAGAGACGGGGGGCATGGCAACAGGGAGTGGAGAGATGAGAGGCGGAGACTAAAGCCTTAAAAGAGAACTGAAGGCGAGATTTTTACGATCAAAATTCCGTATGTCAAAGCAACGGCCGCAAACGAGATTCGTTGAGACCTGTGCGAGACATCGTAGGACGGAAGTAAAACGTACAGCGGAAATCAAAGCGACCGACATCCGCCAACGCTCCCCGTGTCCGAAATCGTCATTACTGTCGCACGATTGAAACGTGCCAGATCAGTCGGCTGGTGGGTTTTCAGAATAATAAACACATGCGTGTGTTTTTGTGATAAATCCATATTATACTGAGCGCATTTCCTACATTAATCAATACAAAGTAGCTGCAGCTTTCAGTTCTTTTAAATCAAGCCTGAATCCTTTCTTCTTTGTCGCTGCCTTTTATTAAATCACATTCGAGACTTTTAATTTGATTTCTTTCAGCGCGGACAGCACTACAAAATGGCGTCCCTACTATACCGGTAGTGAGTAGGGAGCGATTTCGGACACAGGGCTCGTCAAAAGAACGAACGCTGACGTAATCAAGCCGGAAGTTCTGTTTTGTTTTTTGATAGCAATCAGGAAAATTTGAACAAAGTAGTTAGCAGTGTTGCCGTAGTTACTTTGAAACAGTAATCTGACTACTGACGACTTCTTTAAAAAGAAACTTAGTTAAGGCAGATTCTACCGTAACTGGATCCATTAACCACTTGCCCACAAAATAAGAAATTTTTCTTGTCCTTTTTTCAGTGAGGTAATATTTTCAAGATTGAAAATATGGTATTTGGTCTTCTAAACCAGCACGTCATTTAAAAATACACTGAGTATATCAATAAAAGATTTTTAAAGAATAAAGTTCTATTTCTTTGACATATCTGACAGACATAACTCCCATTTTAAAAATCCCTTTCATTATCCCTGTTGCTATCGTCAGTGAATTTCTGTCAGATGACCTGACGATAGACTCAGCCATTATGGATCTTTGGTAGTTATCGTGTGGAAGCAGGCTTTATCATTTTTGGGTGTCAACAGATAGAGTTGAAATAGATTAACAGCGAAAAAACTATTTCGTTCACAAGAGAAGCCCACAGTTATTTTTTAAAAATGCTATCGTCAGTCTGTCAGTCAAATGCACCTGACGATAGCAAAATTCAAGCCGTCGCCACGCACATGTTGACTGACGCAAGGAGGAAATTCTACTGCGCGTGATTTTTGTGACAGCAGACATTTACTTCCGGGCAAGACTCGGAGTTCTGACAGCTAGATTTCATCAAATAAATCAAGGTAAGATTTTCAGTCAGCTATCCTGACGATAGAAATTTTTGACGATAGAAACGTTGAGAATATATTTGTGCATTCATATTTAAATTTTTCTGGAGGAAAACTATCGTAAGTTGAGATAAATCAGAGCCACTTGCGACCCTTTCAGCCGACAGGCCATTTCAATGTGTTATTTCCCCGCGAAAGTGACACAGTCGCGTCTATCATCACTGTTCTGACAATTATTATTGATGTTTCAATTTTGAAAATAAATTTTATCTTTTTTATTTCAATATTTTATTTTATTATTTGGTTCTAGTGATGAAGTATTTAATATTATTACTAAATTTGTCAGATTAACAATGTAAGCAACAGTTTTGTTGCTATTGTCATCTAGAGCGTCTGTCAGAACTAGGGATGGCGAAAACTAAAAAAAAAATCTTGACCGACCACCGAGCCTCATTAGCCGGTTAAAGTCGGTTAACCTATGAGTTTAAACAGGGATGCAAACGGCGCGCCTTTTTCATGACTTGTGCAGATCCGATTTTTTTTGGGGGGGGGGCGTTGGAGTGTCTGAATAATTTCATCAGAGTAAATTCTGTATTAAAATTACTACATAAGCAAATGCCGTTACAGTCCATGAAAAAGCCGTGAAAAAGTCGGCATCTGCGCCTTTAGTTTGTGTGGAGAGATCTGATCTGCAATAACATGCATTGTTGGCTACAGACCGAAACATACTTTCAGAATGCACTGGCCAAGGCAGGACTAAACTCCATGTGCCTTCTAATAATAATTAAAAAAACCAGAATAGTAATTTGTAAGCTAAAAAGCCTGTGTCTACACTTTTCTTTCGCCGAGTGGCAGCCAATGTTGCCAGATATTGCTGACGTTTTCCAGCCCAAAATATGTTCAAAACCTGCCAAAATCCACTTAAAACCGGCCAAATGGGCGGGAAACCGCCCAATCTGGCAACACTGGTAGCAGCTGTGTTCAACTGGGGCGGGACATGACTGAATGGGCGTTTCTGATTTGTCAGCTGTCTTTAACTGGGGCAGGACATGACTGAATGGGCGTTTCTGATTTGTCAGCTGTCTTTAACTGGGGCGGGACATGACTGAATGGGCGTTTCTGATTTGTCAACTGTCTTTAACTGGGGCGGGACATGACTGAATGGGCGTTTCTGATTTGTCAGCTGTTTTTAACTGGGGCGGGACATGACTGAATGGGCGTTTCTGATTTGTCAGCTGTTTTTAACTGGGGCGGGACATGACTGAATGGGCGTTTCTGATTTGTCAGCTGTTTTTAACTGGGGCGGGACATGACTGAATGGGCGTTTCTGATTTGTCAGCTGTTTTTAAGTCATTGCCATTTAAACTTGTTTTTGTGCAACATTTCGTTTGGAAAACAGTTTTCAAAATGGCGGCGCTGAGACTTCTTCGCGTTTCGAAGTCTCGCACAAGTCTCGTGAGGCGACTCATTTTAGATTTTTCGGATCACGGATCCGCCGACGGCGGTTAAATACTACCGCTAGAAAAATAAAAAGTCTGTGCGTATTTTTTTTTTTTAACCACCGAAATGTACAAAAAGAAATGTAAAAAAAAATAGTCACATTTTTCTTGTAACAGCACTGTGTCCCTGGTACTAGGTCATATTTCTTTAAGTAAACAGTATTAAGGCCAATTTATGCTGACAATGCAGTCCTTGCAGACGGTGTCGCAGATAGCATCTGCGTAGCCCCCCCACCTTCGCAGACGCTCTGCGCGCACCTCCCAAAAATTGTGACCACCGCAGAAGCCTCGCAGACAGCGTCGCAGACAAGAGGGCTCTGATTGGTCCACTCTACATCCGCTGTACACGCACTTCCGCTTCCCTACTTTCCCGGTTTGGTTTGTTTTCACGACCGGCATTTTTAAAAACACGAGCGAAGATGGAGCAGCACGAAGAGCGGTTGATCGAGGAAGTGAGGAAGTACGGACATCTATACGACTCCAGTTCTAGTCATTATAAGTAACCGGAGGATAAACACTCCACTAACCACACCCACCAACTACTCCTAGCGATTTCGCGACTTCGCGCCCCCTTGCATTTTGGTGGCGAATAACATCGCGCATGCCTATTACTCCCCGCTCAACGATAAATTACAACTGTCTGCGAAAAGCTATCTGCGAAAGCCTTGTCGCAAGAGCATGCAGAGGCCTTTAGAATCGCAAATACACACGACAGTGTGTTGTATATATCCACTTCAGCCGAGTCCGAAAACGAAACTATTTACGACATTGAGTATTCACTTGAATGTTTTTATGGTATTTACGAGCGCTTTGCGACAGTGTCAGCCTCGTGCTGACCGTGGCTGATGCTGACAGCATGGATTCCGAGCTATCGCCTCAACTGTACGTAAGCATGAAGTGTGGTAAAGAAAAGTCTTTTCACTGTCTCACTAACCAAAACGTGGGCGATTTCGTCTCTCAAGCGTTGAAAGTAAAGAATGAAAAGATCAAAACGATCTTTGGTTCTCAGAAAGAAGGCGGTGATGTAACGAGCGCGATGCTGAATATGCCTGCCATAACGTTAGTTCGCGATTTTGGCTGCAAGTATGTGAGTGTGGAATTAGAAGAGGATGGTGCCGCAGAGAGTCCTATCGAATCAAGTAGCACGAACGCATCAGCCTTCAATGTGCTCATGAGCTCAACGGTCATATGACCACATACCTTCAGAGAAGTAAGTACTGGAATGCTAGTCCGGGTTATAAACTTATACACAAGAACACACACACACACATATATATGTATGTATGTAAATCTTAATCCAACATTGAAATTTTGCCATGCAAAAAAACCAAAAAAATTGGACAAGGACACTTTTATTTTTATTTCGACCGACATCAAAAATATGTTGAAAAAATCCATGAACCTAAAGATAAAAAATGGGTGGCCTGAAGATCACGCGGATAAGCGACGCCTGCCGTGGACCAAACGAACTCCAGTAGGCCGATAAGTTTAATATTTAATTGCAATTAGTTGCCAATACGAGTCACGATATAATCTAAGGTTACTGAAACCGAAAGCGTAATCGAATAACGCGGTAATTAGGAAATGAAGCAAGTTTAAAAATGACTTCAGTTCTCCTTTAACATAAAGATTCCGGGACAGACAGACAGACAGACAGACAGGAGGATGTATGGAGAGACAGATAGCCAGTGAGACAGACAGAAGCGGGCAAAAAAAAAAAAACCATAGTGAGAGAGGGATGGGTGGAGGAACAGAAAGGAATGTAATGATGACCTTTAAGATGATTAAAAAGAATTCAGTACACAATAGAAGGACCTGTAAACTTGCATCTCTCCTCTCTCTAGACTTTGGCTTCAGTAATCTGTTCTCTCGGGGACAGTTGTTAAAGACGTGGTGTGGAAGTCCTCCGTATGCTGCTCCAGAACTGTTCGAGGGCAAAGAATACGACGGTCCCAAAGTGGACATCTGGGTAACACACACACGCTAGCGCATGCTAACACAGCACAGACGTATTTCTTGATAAAGGTTGCTTTGTGTTTTGATTGGTCACTTCATTGGACACTGTGTGTGTGTGTGTGTGTGTGTGTGTGTGCGCGTGCGCAGAGCTTAGGTGTGGTGTTGTACGTGCTTGTGTGTGGCGCGCTCCCGTTTGACGGCAGCACCCTGCAGAACCTGCGTGCTCGTGTTCTCAGCGGCAAGTTCCGCATCCCGTTCTTCATGTCCACAGGTACACACAGACTTTCACTTCTGATCATTGACTCCAGATGTTTTTAACAGAGGCTTTTCTTCGCATTTTACCAACACATCTGAGGGAAATGATTTCTATTTCAGACGATTTGATCTCATTTCCTTGGCCACCGTGCCTTTACATTGCCTTTAAATGACTTAAAGCTCATAGGCAGCAGTTTTAATTTTATGCACATTTAAAACTTTTTTTTATATGTTAAAAAAACCCTCTGTAATTTTCTTCTGGTCCCAAGAAGTATTGTTAATCAGTAGTAATTAAAATGAGTTAGCGCAGATCGTGGCGAATTTCTGTTCGGCGATTTTCGTGACTACTCTGCGCGTGACGTCATTTAAGCCAAACAAACCGCTCGAGTTGAGTCCACTTCCGTTTACTTACATTGCCGTTCGGCTTGAGTGCAGACGCGCGTTCGGGAATTTCCAAAGAAAAACCCCCATGCCTTATTGTTGTGCAGTGAACTGTAACAACAGGACCGGTTCAGGAAGAAGTTTTTACCTTTTTCCGAGAGAGTAGAAGAGGCAGAGAGAGAGGATTGGCTTTTTCTGAAAAAGGAGAAGAGGCGGAGCCAGTGGGTTGTTTTTTTCCGAAAGAGGAGACGAGGCGGAGAGAGTGGATTGTGCACGTGAAGCCAGAGGGTTGGCTTTTTCCGAAAGAGGAGACGAGGCGGAGAGAGTAGGTTGTGCATGTGAAGCGAGAGGGTTGGCTTTTTCCGAAAGAGGAGACGAGGCAGAGAGAGTAGATTGTGCATGTGAAGCCAGAGGGTTGTTTTTTCCGAAAGAGGAGACGAGGCGGAGAGAGTGGATTGTGCACGTGAAGCCAGAGGGTTGGCTTTTTCCGAAAGAGGAGACGAGGCGGAGAGAGTAGATTGTGCATGTGAAGCGAGAGGGTTGGCTTTTTCTGAAAGAGGAGAAGCGGCGGAGAGAGTGGGTTGGCTTTTTCCGAGAAAGGAGAAGAGGTGGAGCCAGTGGGTTGTTTTTTTTCCAAAAGAGGAGACGAGGCGGAGAGAGTGGATTGTGCGTGTGAAGCCAGAGGGTTGTTTTTTCCGAAAGAGGAGACGAGGTGGAGAGAGTGGATTGTGCACGTGAAGCCAGAGGGTTGGCTTTTTCTGAAAAAGGAGACAAGGCGGAGCGAGTGGGTTGGCTTTTTCCGAAAAAGGAGAAGAGGCGGAGCGAGTGGGTTGTCTTTTTCCAAAAAAGGAGAAGAGGCGGAGTGAGTGGGTTGTCTTTTTCCGAAAAAGAAGAGGCGGAGCGAGTGGGTTGTCTTTTTCCGAAAAAGGAGAAGAGGCGGAGCGAGTGGGTTGGCTTTTTCCGAAAGAGGAGATGAGGCGGAGAGAGTGGATTGTGCGCGTGAAGCCAGAGGGTTGGCTTTTTCCGAAAGAGGAGACGAGGCGGAGAGAGTGGATTGTGCATGTGAAGCCAGAGGGTTGATTTTTTCCAAAAGAGGAGACGAGGCGGAGAGAGTGGGTTGTGCGTGTGAAGCCAGAGGGTTGATTTTTTCCAAAAGAGGAGACGAGGCGGAGAGAGTGGATTGTGCGTGTGAAGCCAGAGGGTTGATTTTTTCCAAAAGAGGAGACGAGGCGGAGAGAGTGGATTGTGCGTGTGAAGCCAGAGGGTTGATTTTTTCCAAAAGAGGAGACGAGGCGGAGAGAGTGGATTGTGCGTGTGAAACAAAATCAAACAGTCAAAGAAGAAACGGAGCAGCAACGCTCAAGCAAAAAGGAGAAGATTGGAGGTAAACTTTTTTACTTTTGCATGCAATTGACAAGTCAAGAATCCTGAGGGATCCTGTACAATCATTGTGGAAATGAGACAAAGGGATATTTCCTCGCTTAGAGTCAGCTATAAATAGTATAATGCCGCGGATGGCAGGCTAATGTGGCCTACCGGCGCACTGTCCAGTAATCGTTCCCTATATCCACTAGGGAGGGCGGTTTAATTATTCTTCAAAAGGGCTCTTATTTAGTATTACGACAAAAGTAGGAGTTTATCATAACTACCAGGATAAATCGTTTGGGCGCGAGTCTTGTTGAGGTCGGGGTCACCGTGATCAGAGTCGGCCGAGTCGCTGTCAGATTCCGAGGCCGCACGGTCAAACCAGTGAGCCACATTCAGCGATTGCTTCACTACGGCCACAGGGTCATACAGATATGGTTTCACCTCTCGATATTCAATTTGGAGACTTCCTACTTCAAAATCGTTCAAAGTCCGTACACGTGTGCTCGGTTCGCAAGTAAACACAGAACTGCTCCCGGTCTGTTTGGCTTAAAGTGCCATTCCACCATTGGATGTATTTTTTTGGCATAAAATACAATACATTTTATGACAACATGACTAGACAGAGAAATCTTTTAGCTTCAAAATGATATATCAAACATTTTTTTGACAAGTATATTAATTTTGCGACCAAAGTCACCTACCCTTTTAATTTCCGCGCGGTAGTGAAACGTGATGTCATTGGCAGGTTCCCCTTCTTGTGTACCACGTCACGTGTGACGTGGCACAGATTATCAGCAATGGCGGATAGAACGCGATTTCCACTTGTCGATTGCTGTGCCGATATTCACCATCGACCGTCTCCTTTGGGCATCACTTACTATTTTCCTTCGCTTCTTTTCCGAAGCTGACAATCGCGTTCTATCCGCCATTGCTGATAATCTGTGCCACTTCACACGTGACGTGGTACACAAGAAGGGGAACCTGCCGATGACATCACGTTTCACTACCGCGCGGAAATTAAAAGGGTAGGTGACTTTGGTCGCAAAATTAATATACTTGTTGTTGTCAAATTATGTTTGATATATCATTTTGAAGCTAAAAGATTTCTCTGTCTAGTCATGTTGTCATAAAATATATTGTATTTTATGCCAAAAAAATACATCCAATGGTGGAATGGCACTTTAAATGACGTCACGACGACGGTCCCCTGGCGGTGAAAGTGCGCATAAGTGAGATGTAAACAAACCTTCGGAAATTGGGCAAAACAGTATATTTTAACCGTTTTATTATTCAGTTTTAGGGTGCAAATTAAACACTAGGAAGATTGAATTCGCTTTTTGGGTCGTTCTTCTAGACCAGGGGTGGGCAGTTATTTTTTCCATGGGGCCACATGAGAAACAGAAAACTTTGTGGAGGGCCGGACCAAAAGGCTGAACTAAATTCTGCATAATATTAATTGTATTTCTTTATATAAAGCAGTAAATAACATTGTTTTTACAAGCTGCTAAGACTGGTAAGAGTATGGGGAAAAAAATGAGGTTGCCTTACAAAAAATGTCATTTATTCAATCAAATTTGCCAAAACAATGGTTAACAAAATGTGAACGTTTGTACCTTTTTTTTTTTCAGTCACATTCACCCCAAAACACAATAAAAACATCACAATATCGTCTTTCTACTCCAAATATCAAGCAAGATACATCATATTATAATAATGATGCCCACATTTGTAGTCTAATCACCTCATTTGGTGCTTTTCGCTGGAGATCGGCTCCGGCGCCTGCTGGTGACGTCACACTATGTGATTGGCTGGACCGTTTGAAAGATGACGTACAAGTTTGTGGTTGGTCTGGACAAATTACGGAAGTAGTTATCACGGGATTAGGTTTCATGGGATGTCATGTTCATGTCGCCCGCACTGCGTTTTTGTTGAACACAACTTCAAAATAAAAGCAATGCACATTCAGTCCATGCATGAGGTAAAATTAGAAAATACGTTTATTTTGTAATTTCTAATTAACCTTGCGCGGGCCGGTCAGAATGAACCAAAGGGCTGGATGAGGCCCGCGGGCTGTAAAATGCCCAGGTCTGTTCTAGACAATAAAGTTGATATTCTATGTTTCACCTCCGACCCTTGCCTATGACCTTTAATGACTGTTTCAGCTAGCGAAAATTGTGGTGATTTTTTTTGTTTGTTTGTTTTTTTAAAAAACATTTTACTAAAAAAAAAATCTGAGGTAAACTTTGATATTCTTTACAAGTTTGACTTGTTCGTATTGTCACTGCACATGTACGAAGACATTTAACTCCGTTAAAGATGCTGTTTCAGCTTGCTGAAGTTGATATTTTGGGGCTTTCCTTTGGAATTTACCAGCATGTCTGAGGGAGATGTTACTATTCCAGGGGGGAAAAAAAGTTTTTTTTTTTTTTTTTTTTTTTTTTTTTATTTACATGGTCACAGTGACTTTACATTGGCCTCAAATGAATAAATGGTTCTATGGCAAAATTGTCATTTTGGTGACCTGGAGGTTTGTCTTAGCAAGTTAGCAGCACATCTGAGGTAAATGTTGATATCCCTGACAGTGTAGTTTCCCACTGTGCCTTGACGTTGTCCTTTATGACTTGGCTACGTGACACCTAGCAAATATTTGTGGGTTTTTTCTTTCTTTTTCTTTTTCACCCCCTTGTAGTGTCTCCTTTTAGCAATTTTGCAACACATCCGAGGGAATTATTGCTATTGCAGACAATTTTATCAAAGTTTCTTGGCCACTGTGCCTTTACATCGTCTTTTAAATGACTTAATGGCTAAGTTTCAGCTAACGAAAATTATTGTGGTGATTTGGGTTTTTTTTTTCTTCGCGTTTTACTAAAAAGTTCTGAGGTAAACTTTGATATTCCTGACAAGTTTGGCTTATTTGTATCGTCATTGCACGTTTACAAAGACATGAACTCAGTTAAAAACAGTGTTTCAGCTTGCTAAAGTTGATATTTTGGTAATATTGGGGCTTTCCTTCGGAATTTACCGACTTGTCTGAGGGAAATGTTAATATTCCAGGAAGATTTAAAAAAAAAAAAAATTATTTCCATGGGTACTTCGACTTTCACATTGACCCCAAATGAATAAATGGCTGCATGGCAAAATTGTAATTTTGGTGATATGGAGGCTTCTCTTGGCGACTTCGCAGCACATCTGAGAGAAATGTTGATGTTCCCTTATGCCTGACTCTTTTTTTTAAAACGCCAACATGTCGTGAAATTATTGAATTCACTGAAAATTTCAGTGTTTTCATATCACAGGTCTCCAAACTAAATTCCATGAGTGAATCTTTGCATATGCGTCTTTGTTTATCTGTGGTCAGCCATGATCTGTGAATTTGCATCATTGACCAGTAGCACAGCTGCTTTTTGGACTCGGTCTCCGAAGGGGCGATACTTCGTGTTACGGCACAGACGTTTCAAGAAGGAAGAAGTGTTGATTTGTAGGTTTTTATATAATGTGTACTGACGAGCCTGATTACAAATGACTCGATAAAGGAAAGTCTTTAACCCATGGATTGCATGCTGCTGCTGTTTTGTGTTTTTTTTTTTTTTTTTCTCTCTTAATATGTTTTTAATTTGAAAAGTTATTAGTTTAAAGAGCAATTCCAGCGTTATGGACGTGACACTTGAACTCAAAATGGCAATAAATGACCCAGTGCATGTTTTATTGTCCCCCAGTATTTAAACAGGTGTTGCATATTTTAAGGCTGTACCATACTGGAGAAGTGATAGAACAAGAACAATTCCCATAGTACATCTAGGGCATGCCAGAAAATGCCAATAAAAGATGCGTTATGGATGTGACAGAAAAAGTATCACTTTTCTTGGGTGACTGTACATTTTTATCAAACTCTGTGAAATCGTAAACCTAATGTCGAAATGGAGATATCCATTTGATAGAGGGGTCCAAGGTGAATATTAAAAAATCTTTGTTTAAAATATTTTGTATTTCATGCAGAGTTTCGGAAGGAAAAGTCAGCGTTATGGATGTGACGCGTCTGAAATAGACATGGCATATGTTTAGAAAATCAGCAATTTAACCACCATAACCCTTTGAAAAACTCTAAATATCAGCTAAAACTATCAAAGTTCTTAAATAATATTTAGGATGGCTATTGTTTTGCTGTTTTGTGGATTTTAGCATACATTTCTGTGGCTTGTGGCAATAATATAGAATTGTACATGATCAAAGTTGATTTTAGCTTGGGGTTTACATTATAAGAAAGAAAGACTGACAGTGACGTATTAGGTTGGTTACAAATTGGTTCAACTTATTCACATCTGTAAAATACAGGCCTAGGTGATATCTCTGGGAGTGGTTTTGATGTATTACATGTTGCTTTATTTTTGCATGGTGAGGTTGACATTTACATGGAATTGCCCTAAATGTATTATTACCCAAAAATTGATTGAGGAAAACTGAATTGGGTTTTCAGAGGTTTCTTGTTTCCACAATATCACTAGCTACAGCTAAAATGCTAATTCACAGTAGAATTTCTAATGTGGCTGTGACCATAAACTTACTGTTGCCTCTGAAACCGTGTGTGTGTGTGTGTGTGTGTGTGTGTGTGTGTGATCCAGACTGCGAGTATCTAATCAGGCATATGTTAGTATTGGAGCCGAGCCGCAGACTCACCATGGAGCAGATCTGCAAGAACAAGTGGATGAGACAGGGAGACCCAGATCCTGACTTTGACCGGGTGAGAGAGAGAGAGAGACACACACACACACACACACACACACACACACACACACACACACACACACACACACACACACACACGGTAGAACTGTTTAAAAGAGAATTTGACTTTTAATATTGGACAGAGTGAACATATTACCATATTCAGGAGTTTTTCTAGAAAAATTTAGTATGAGGGCGCTCACCATGGCGGGGGGATGGCACCGGTTGTCCGTCCCCCCTCCGCCGTGCAAAGCCTTTTGAAAAATTGAGGCTACAATGGGACATTCTGAAGCTATCTGAGAGGGAAATTCTAACAAATTGTCAACATTGAAAAAGAAAGAAGTAATCTTCTTCTGCCCTGGACAGTCTTTGGCTTTCTTCCGCTTCGTGCCGCGGGACGACATCTTTAAATGCCCAAGCGTCAACAAAAACAACTCGCGAACTACTTCTGTCAAAAGCTCCCGCGCCGGTGGGTGAAAGGTCATTCAGTCTCGAGAAATCTCACTCTACAAGTCAGCTGACCTTGTATGGAACCCATGTCAAATCTCGCGAGAGCAGCCGCGACAACTAAACAACATGGCGCCTCAGTCTGGAAAACGCCAATTCGGATTGTTTTTGCACCGTCTGGCGGTGTATCTACTATGATTGGAATAGTTTTGGAGTAATTATAACATATTTGATGATCAGACACATTGTCACGTAGTGTTGCTGGGATGTTTTCACGGAGAAAAGATCGTTTTGAGAAAGATTGCATGTTGTGCAGTAGCATAAAGTGCATGGCCGAAGTGTGACTTGGGGTTCAATCGGCATTTCGGTAAGGGGGCGCACGCCGAGAGTAAGAGGGCGCAGCGCCCCTGTTCCCCGGTTTAGACGAAAGCCTGGTATTGGTCCTAATAGAACGCAAGACCATTAGCATGCGCGTCTATTATGTACCAAACGCCTAGGTTCCGAACAAATATCGTTCGATGTGCATGTTTTCGTTTCCGAAACGTTATGATCAGATCAGCTCGAAGCGGTTTTGACAGTTTCCGAATTTTATCACCACCCAATAGGAAGCAACGACCGCGCATGCGCATGAAGAAGATCCATGGCTGCCAAGTTTGAGTTGGATTTGTGTGCGCGAGGTTTTCATGTTTACCGACACGTGTGGAAACCAGAAATAGGTGAAACACTGCAGTGTCGAATAGAAGAAAATCCATTTGATAAAAACGCTGTCGCTGCTGTTCGCCAGGATGAAACTGTAGGCCACGTCTCCAAAGAACGCTCGAAAGTGTGCCAGTATTTCATTGCCTGGGGTGGGGTGATTACAGTTGCCGTCATCGGTAAACGGCGGAATACAGGCGTCAGACTTGAAATTCCCGCGCGATATACACTACCGTTCAAAAGTTTGGGGTCACCCAGACAATTTTGTGTTTTCCATGAAAAGTCACACTTTTATTTCCCACCATAAGTTGTAAAATGAATAGAAAATCTAGTCGAGACATTTTTCTGGCCATTTTGAGCATTTAATCGACCCCACAAATGTGATGCTCCAGAAACTCAATCTGCTCAAAGGAAGGTCAGTTTTATAGCTTCTCTAAAGAGCTCAACTGTTTTCAGCTGTGCTAACATGATTGTACAAGGGTTTTCTAATCATCCATTAGCCTTCTGAGGCAATGAGCAAACACATTGTACCATTAGAACACTGGAGTGAGAGTTGCTGGAAATGGGCCTCTATACACCTATGGAGATATTGCACCAAAAACCAGACATTTGCAGCTAGAATAGTCATTTACCACATTAGCAATGTATAGAGTGGATTTCTGATTAGTTTAAAGTGATCTTCATTGAAAAAAACAGTGCTTTTCTTTCAAAAATAAGGACATTTCAAAGCGACCCCAAACTTTTGAACAGTAGTGTACATTTACTGTTGTGCCTGGAGATGTTATTAAACTGACAAAATTGTTGAGGTGAACGATTCAATCTGACAATCTACGCTGTTGTTGACTATTTCTGGTTCGAGTGCAGCGAGTCTCGGCTACGCCATGCCGAACAAGCGAGGCAGTTACCGTGCTAGCTTCAAATTACAGGTGGTGGAATGTGTTTTGAAAGGGCATTCCAAGAATAAGGCAGCACATCAGTTTGGAATACATCGTCGCAGGGTGCAAGAATGGTGCATTGCTGAGAAAAAATTAGACCATCATGACAAAGTTCTGACAGGTCAAGAAGAAATTGTTCTGTCGGAGGATGACGTCGATGTAAACTCGTCCGAGTCGGAAGGCGATGACTATTATTTCAGTCCTGATAGTCCTCGTCATTAATTCTGTCTTATGTCACATGAAAGTCCTTCGTTAGTTTGTGAATGGACTATCTACATGTACCCGTAGATAAGTTTGGTTGCCTGGTACATGTACACTACCGTTCAAAAGTTTGGGGTCGCTTTGAAATGTCCTTATTTTTGAAAGAAAAGCACTGTTCTTTTCAATGAAGATCACTTTAAACTAATCAGAAATCCACTCTATACATTGCTAATGTGCTAAATGACTATTCTAGCTGCAAATGTCTGGTTTTTGGTGCAATATCTCCATAGGTGTATAGAGGCCCATTTCCAGCAACTCTCACTCCAGTGTTCTAATGGTACAATGTGTTTGCTCATTGCCTCAGAAGGCTAATGGATGATTAGAAAACCCTTGTACAATCATGTTAGCACAGCTGAAAACAGTTGAGCTCTTTAGAGAAGCTATAAAACTGACCTTCCTTTGAGCAGATTGAGTTTCTGGAGCATCACATTTGTGGGGTCGATTAAATGCTCAAAATGGCCAGAAAAATGTCTCGACTAGATTTTCTATTCATTTTACAACTTATGGTGGGAAATAAAAGTGTGACTTTTCATGGAAAACACTAAATTGTCTGGGTGACCCCAAACTTTTGAACGGTAGTGTAGTTCCTGTACGGTAGTAAACAATTGATGTTTCAATATTAAAAATGTTGTAGTTTGAAATACTGTATTCTTATTTTGTGATAATACTGAGTTCATCTAAAGTGCTATTTGATATTCTGTATTGTGCTACGCTAATAATAATAATAATAATAAGTTCAACTTCTATAGCGCCTTTCAAGAAACCCAAGGACGCTTTACAATTATAGACAAAGAAAAAAATAATAACAATAAAAAATAAATAAATAATAAAAAATAAAAGTAAAAAGTCCACCAAGTAGGGGTCAGGATGTAATTCCAGAGGTGTAGCAGCCACAGTCCCACCAAAAGGCGCATGAAAACGAGTCCCACATCTCCAGCACCGACGCCGTCAGCAACATCGCTCAAACACCACGCCGTGGATCCACAAAACGAACACAGAAGCTCCACCACGCAGAGCGCTGGTGTGTCCCAAACCGCCTGCACAGCCGCCGCGACGCCACTGAGCAACATCGCTCGGAACATCACGCCAAGCGTTAAAGCACAGAGCGCTGGACAACCACGAATGTTAAATGAGCAGCGAGCTCACTGTAGTCCACAGCTGGGAGCGCAGGCATCACCCACAGCAAACCAAGGCCTGGAGGGAACTAACGCCCAAAACTGCGTCCAGAGCTACACCACAACCGGCAGACAAAACACTCAAACAAACATCAAACTACACAAACACACAGAAAAAAATTAAATAAATAAAATGAAAATTGAAAAAGAAATAAAATAAAATAAAAAAAAAAGCTCTGGTGAGAAGCGGCAGCCAGAATGCGCACGACGTACTCTCAACCGGATACGGAAACGAGAAAAAAAAAAAAAAAAGTAATTCCTAGTCTTCATATGTGGGTGTTATCCGAAGTGTCAATAGATATTTTGTTTCGGGGTACACCACACGCTTATTATGTTTACATTTGTTTTCATTTGAAGTGCTATTTTATGTTTTGTTGCAAGTTGATGTATTGCTACTAGTGTAATACATGTTCGAGTTTGTTCATGAACGAAAATGTGAGCATAAAAAATAAATTGTTCACAAAGAATTGATAAAGTGTAGTCTACAGGGGAAATTACAAAATCGCACGGGAATTTTTTCGTAAATACTGGGGCGCTCTTCTATTAGGACCAATACGGTAGTTACGTTTTGTGCTGGTTCCACACAGAATCCTACATTTTTTTTTTGGCTGATATTTAGCATGATTTTACCTTTTGATGTGCTCCAGGACCATGTAAACATCCTTTCTGTTTTACTCTACATGCTCATTTTAAAATAGATACCATTATGTAATTGTTGCATCTACAGTATGTGTAGTGCACCAAATGTGCATTAGAACGTGATTAGACATTCGGGTCACGTGGACAAAGCAGAAGGTTATTGGAAAAATATATATTTTGTGAACAGAAGAGAACAACATGGAACTTTTTAGGTTTTAAGTGAGAAGTGTTCTGTTTGGAGAAAGGAAAACCCAGCGATGAAACATGGTGGTGGTAGGATCATGATTTGGGCCTGTTTTGCTGCATCCGGGCCGGGCCGGCTTGTCATCATTGATGGAACAGTGCATTCTGAATTATTCCAGCGCATTTTCAAGGAAAATATCAGGACATTGTTGCATGAACTGAATCTTAAGAGAAGGTGGGTCACGCAGCGAGACAATGACCCTAAGCACACAAGTCGTTCTACCAAAGAATGGTTAAAGAAGAATAAAGTTAATGTTTTGGAATGGCCAAGTCAAAGTCCTGACCTTAATCCAATGGAAATGTTGTGGAAGGACCTGAAGTGAGCAGTTCATGTGAGGAAACCCACCATCATCCCAGAGTTGAAGCTGTTCTGTACAGAGGAACGGGCTAAAACTTGCAGGATCATCTGATCAGCAGTTCCCAGAACAGGGCTTACACGAGATACTGAAAGCAAAGGTTCACATAGTTTTCTTGTGTGTGTGTGTGTGTGTTAGTTGATAGCGGAGTGTGAGCAGGTGAAGACCGAGAGGGAGACGGAGCTGATTAACGAGCAGGTTCTCATGGCCATGTCTGACATGGGACTAGACCGAGAGCGCACTTTACAGGTAAGCACAGACACACGTACACAGGAACTAGGAATCATTCTAGAGCTGAACAGTTCGCACGTTATCCAATCGGCTCTGGAAGTTTCAAATTAAAACACTAAATAGTTTAAAATGTCAATCCAAAGCTGGCTGCTATACAGGTTGGAAATGTGCCATCAAATACGTGTTCCTCCACATTTAGTGTGTACTGTACCGTACCGTACATGCACTTCCCGTTTTAGTTCTCTTATTTAGTGTCGGTCGTACTGGTCTTCCATCATCTTAGCCTGACACTACGTTCACGCTAGGAAGTGACACATGATGCTGCGTACATGCACGACACAAAGCCATGACTTCAGCACTGTCAAGTGACAAATCCAAATGATTCCTCAGACCGGTTCTACTGGCAGGCGCATTCATTTCCCCACTCGGAGCTTTTATTTCTAATCTGCAGTCAGTTCCCATTTACTATTTGACTGAAAAACAAACAAAGGGCTTTTCAACACTTCCGTCATGTCCATTCCATATACGACCTCATTATGAAGAAAAATGAAGCTGGGAAGGAAGTACAACCCCGATTCCAAAAAAGTTGGGACAAAGTACAAATTGTAAATAAAAATGGAATGCAATAATTTACAAATCTCAAAAACTGATATTGTATTCACAATAGAACATAGACAACATATCAAATGTCGAAAGTGAGACATTTTGAAATTTCATGCCAAATATTGGCTCATTTGAAATTTCATGACAGCAACACATCTCAAAAAAGTTGGGACAGGGGCAATAAGAGGCTGGAAAAGTTAAAGGTACAAAAAAAGGAACCGCTGGAGGACCAAATTGCAACTCATTAGGTCAATTGGCAATAGGTCATTAACATGACTGGGTATAAAAAGAGCATCTTGGAGTGGCAGCGGCTCTCAGAAGTAAAGATGGGAAGAGGGTCACCAATCCCCCTAATTCTGCGCCGACAAATAGTGGAGCAATATCAGAAAGGAGTTCGACAGTGTAAAATTGCAAAGAGTTTGAACATATCATCATCTACAGTGCATAATATCATCAAAAGATTCAGAGAATCTGGAAGAATCTCTGTGCGTAAGGGTCAAGGCCGGAAAACCATACTGGGTGCCCGTGATCTTCGGGCCCTTAGACGGCACTGCATCACATACAGGCATGCTTCTGTATTGGAAATCACAAAATGGGCTCAGGAATATTTCCAGAGAACATTATCTGTGAACACAATTCACCGTGCCATCCGCCGTTGCCAGCTAAAACTCTATAGTTCAAAGAAGAAGCCGTATCTAAACATGATCCAGAAGCGCAGACGTCTTCTCTGGGCCAAGGCTCATTTAAAATGGACTGCGGCAAAGTGGAAAACTGTTCTGTGGTCAGATGAATCAAAATGTGAAGTTCTTTATGGAAATCAGGGACGCCGTGTCATTCGGACTAAAGAGGAGAAGGACGACCCGAGTTGTTATCAGCGCTCAGTTCAGAAGCCTGCATCTCTGATGGTATGGGGTTGCATTAGTGCATGTGGCATGGGCAGCTTACACATCTGGAAAGACACTATCAATGCTGAAAGGTATATCCAGGTTCTAGAGCAACATATGCTCCCATCCAGACGACGTCTCTTTCAGGGAAGACCTTGCATTTTCCAACATGACAATGCCAAACCACATACTGCATCAATTACAGCATCATGGCTGCGTAGAAGAAGGGTCCGGGTACTGAACTGGCCAGCCTGCAGTCCAGATCTTTCACCCATAGAAAACATTTGGCGCATCATAAAACAGAAGATACGACAAAAAAGACCTAAGACAGTTGAGCAACTAGAATCCTACATTAGACAAGAATGGGTTAACATTCCTATCCCTAAACTTGAGCAACTTGTCTCCTCAGTCCCCAGACGTTTACAGACTGTTGTAAAGAGAAAAGGGGATGTCTCACAGTGGTAAACATGGCCTTGTCCCAACTTTTTTGAGATGTGTTGTTGTCATGAAATTTAAAATCACCAAATTTTTCTCTTTAAATGATACATTTTCTCAGTTTAAACATTTGATATGTCATCTATGTTCTATTCTGAATAAAATATGGAATTTTGAAACTTCCACATCATTGCATTCCGTTTTTATTTACAATTTGGACTTTGTCCCAAGTTTTTTGGAATCGGGGTTGTAGTAGCGGAGATCGTTGGTGCCTCTGGTGAGAGTATGTAGTTAGCTTGTTTTGTTAATCTGCCAATGAAGCGATTGCGAAGCAGAGCACGTAACTGTAGTTTCTCATCTGAATTGGTGACTTTCGAGTATAGATGAAAGTCTTCCGGATTTATCCGGATATTTGACAAAACTCTCGGAAAATCTCCGGTTTTCCGAATGGAGAAATTTATTTTTCGCGTTCCGTTTTATAGAAATTGGGTTTTGCGATCGCGCGGCTTGTTTACGTTCGGCGGCAGGGCGCCGGTATTTTTGTAGTCTCGCGATGCTTGCTGGTGTGTACGAGACCTTATATGCTTTATATACATACCTCATGTCATGTGAACGAGATTTTATCGCGATATCGTGCTTTAGAAAACGCGGCCTTTCTTTTGTGTAACTATTTAATATCGGTTGAATTATTATTTTCTAAACATGTATGCAGTATTGCACATAAGATGGGACAGCATCACTTTATACAGGTTTTGACATCCAATATTGAAAATTCTGAATTTAGAACAATGCACTCCTGAAAATGACTCATTAACTCGGGGAATTAAATTTGATATTTTTGACGTTAATCATTTATGTACATGAAAGAAAAAGGCTTAAAAGTTATAACTTGTTTTAGTGAAAATAAGTACTAGAATGCGTGTTATGTTAAAATTTTTTCGGGGGACGCTGACACCCCCCCCCCCCCCCCCATCTTAGTTTGACTTTCAAAAGTTCAGGATTTTTTTCTTTGCTGGACTTGTTCTGTAGCTAACCAGCTAAGGGCCAAGTCAGCCACTGTCTGGGCCAAGTCTTTTGCTTAAAAGATACTGGCAGTTAATGCTTTGCTGTTGCCATGGGTACAGAGAGCTTTCTGATGGGTTGGGTTCATGGACTTTTTTTTTTTTTCTTTTCATGTCCAAACCGATCTATCTTAAACAGTTACATATGTGATGGGTGTCTCAGTTTATACACACACATGATCACTAAGAAATGAGTTCACTTTGGCCATCAGGAATGATATCAAGGCTTTGCAGTGTCACATGACCCTATAACAATGGTAGCTACGCCACCATGACCAGGGACACGCCTGTAGTGGTTCATTCAGCCGAGTTGGTTGTTATTGATCAGTATGGGAAGGTTTTGCTGTGTTTTTATACCCCCGCTCCAAAGGGGGTGGGGTGGGGTATACTGGTTTACCTCTGTCCGTCCGTATTTCCATCCATCCGTCCGAAACGCCCTTTTACTCAGCAACCACAAATCATAGCTACTTGGTACCAAACTTC
The DNA here is from genome assembly GCF_027579695.1 of Neoarius graeffei. Lineage (NCBI taxonomy): Eukaryota > Metazoa > Chordata > Actinopteri > Siluriformes > Ariidae > Neoarius > Neoarius graeffei. The sequence goes on from NC_083584.1 coordinate 64,392,557, forward strand.
AGCTTGGGGTTCTATACAGTGTACAGGTAGTCGTTGACTTGCAACTGCGTTTGGTTACGACTGACCGGTCGTAAACCGATCTGGTCGTAAGTCGGCCTATGTTAAATGAACGTAAGTATATTGCGATGTGTAATGATATTGTAATCATCTTAAAGTCTTATTTTATCAACATTTTCTTATTTCATTACCTTGGCTCATTATTTGGTTTAAGTCAAACACTGCATACTACACTGCGTACAGTACAATTCGTTTAATATGTGCAAAACAAAAAATACGAAATACAGGTGTGAAAAATAGAAAACATTTTAGTTTGAAACATACCAAAATACAAAATTTAGTGACCGCTGGCATCACTGGTGCTTGGCCATGGGTCGTCTACATCATCATCAGCTGTTGCAGCGCTCGGGCTGGCGGGAGCATTTGCTCGTTTCATAAACCAGGAGCTGGGGCGGAAACTGTTATACGCGGCGAGAGGCGCTGCCGGGAGCTGGGGCGGAAACTGTCGTACGCTCAGCTAGCTCAGCTGGGAAACACTTGCCAGTCATAACCAGACGGTCGTAAAGTCGATCGGTCGTAAGTCGCATAGGTCGTAAGTTGACGACTACCTGTATACCGTTTTCAGGTCTGTCGCACATCGACTTCTTGTTTATCGACTGAATGTATTTACAAAACATATGACGCGATTTCAGAATAACAATTTACCAGGATGCTATTTGAAATCCCTGGCGAGAACACTGCTCTTTACTTACTCGTTTCAGGATGATTTGGAGAAGTCATCATTCATAATAAGTGTTTGATTGCATTCTGATATAAGCGAGAGTTGGGGTATATGCAAGTGAGCAGTAGCTCGCAGTTGATCTTGTTGGATGTGCAAATCATTTTGAACAAAACGAAGACCTCGGATTTTTTTTTTTTAATTTACCAAAAGTCATCAGGAGGAAAAAATTGGAGAGATTTCTAAACGTAGAAGGGGGAAACATGGGGGGGGGGGGGCATTCAGCAGGACTGTTGAAAGGAGAGGTAAAAAACCTGATGGTATGCTCACTTAATTTCCACAAAGGTAAGAATTAAAAAAAAAAAAAATCAGAACTGCAGCAAGGTGCTCATTCTTGTACAGTGAAGTGAACATGAGCTTTAGCACCACGGTTCGGTACAGCCTCACCTTCACTGAGACTTTAAAGTGCATTTACATTTGGGGATCCTTGGGAGCACATTGTGCGTGCACTTACGTAGGACCCAGCCATTACGGGAAACACCTGAATGCTGATCTGAGCGCAATCAGTTACCGTTGCTGCGGGGTCATGTGACTGTGCAAAGCCTCTATTACACTTCCAGATCACCTCTTTCTGCCTCATTGACACTTTAGACACTACATGTTTTACTCCACATCTTTACAGAATGTCTCTCTGTGTTTAGTCACTGCACACAGACGCGTACGATCACTACAGCGCCATCTACAGTCTGCTATTGGACAGGCTCAAGAGGCACAAAACCCTGCGTGTGGCTCCTCCCACCACCCCTCGGCCCATAGGCTACCCCCTCAACGCTGTGCAGGTGCGCTCCATGGTGCCACATCAGACCTAATGGATCATTTCTAGAGCCAGTCTGATGAGTATTTATTTTTACAAGGAAGCCTCATAAATATTCAGATTTCTCCTCTCGAAATGAATATTTATGACGCCCTGAAAGCAGCTTTTGATCTCCGTTTGAGCTGCATCCTGTGTAGTGCAACAGAATTAAAATGTATTACTATTATTGTTGTCAGGATTAAGGACGATGCTACAGTAGGAATGTCCTGATAATCTGTTCCGCGGTATTTTGTGGGCGCTTTCACAGCAAATGAAGCCCCACGTGAGGCGCAAAGCCACAGATCGGGCAAGCAACCCCAAGTCGAGCAGAAGTTGAAATGATTCACTGATGTTTGTATTCATGTTAATTCTTGAGTAAAAGTTTGTGGGTTTAACTTTTTCTCTGTAATCATCTAATTTGTTACATTACCCCGAGTGCTTCTGTGGGCGGGCCTGGCCCCCTAAGGCTGTCACAAGTGTTGTGAAGGCAGCTAACTACAATTTAATCAGAAGTTAATTCCATTTTAGTTCAAATAAAGAGCTTTAAGATGGTCTTTATGTTGAGAGAATTGACGTGCTACCCTTCTAAGTGATTTCAGGAGAAAAATCTTTTTTTTTTTTTTAAAGGATCAAGCTAATGCCGTTAGCATGACCGTACCACACGTCCAGCTCATAAATCCCGAGAATCAGATTGTGGAGGTGAGTGCTGCCGTGTTTTTGAAACCTCCTCCTCCTCCCTGCTGTACACTTCCACTCTTCCTGCACCAACTGAAATGACTGTTTTGCACTAAACTCATGTTGCTGTGTATGTGTGTGTGTGTGTGTGTGTGTGTGTGTGTGTAGCCTGACGGGACGATGGCGTTGGACAGTGATGAAGGGGAGGAGCCGAGTCCAGAGGCAATGGCACGCTATCTGTCCATGAGACGCCACACTGTTGGTGTACCCGACCCCAGGTATACATGCTACCACCAGTTACAGACCCCGGTTACGGACCTCTGGCAACTCGCTCGTTCACGACAAGAGCAAACCTCAAAGCAATTTTTGTCAACATTTTGTCTTTTTTTATAAGATTCAGGGTTTTTTCTAGAAAAATTTAGTATGAGGGCGCTTACCATGGCGAGGGAGCGAAGCGGGGGGGGGGATGGTGCTGGTTGTCCCCCCCCCCCGCCGTGCAAAGCCTTTGAAAAATGCTCCAATGGGACATTCTGAGGCTATCTGAGAGGGAAATTGTAACAAATTGTCTGTCAACATTGAAAAAGAAAGAAGTAATCTTCTTCTGCCCCGGACAGTCTTTGGCTTTCTTCCGCTTCGTGCCGCGGGATGACATCTTTAAATGCCCAAGCGTCAACAAAAACAACTCGCGAACTACTTCTGTCAAAAGCTCCCGCGCCGGTGGGTGAAAGGTCATTCAGTCTCGAGAACTCTCGCTCTACAAGTCAGCTGACCTTGTATGGAACCCATGTCAAATCTCGCGAGAGCAGCCGCGACAACTAAACAACATGGCGCCTCAGTCTGGAAAACGCCAATTTGGATTGTTTTTGCACCGTCTGGCGGTGTATCTACTATGATTGGAATAGTTTTGGAGTAATTATAACGTATTTGATGATCAGACACATTGTCACGTAGTGTTGCTGGGATGTTTTCACGGAGTCGGTAAGGGGGCGCACGCCGAGAGTAAGAGGGCGCACGCCGAGAGTAAGAGGGCGCAGCGCCCCTGTTCCCCCGTTTAGACGAAAGCCTGAGATTTTTATCAAAAATCTTATAATTTTTTGCCAGCATTTCTCAGTATAATACCATTAATTTTACAGCATGGATAGCGATAATGACAGTGTTCACAGCGAAAGTGAGTTTTACTACCCTGAGGAAGAAGAAATAAAAGAAAACATTTCAGGAGAAAGCTAAAAACCTCTAACTGTTGCTAACGCCGAGCAAAAACATGGCTGAATCCTGAATGACTCCTATTTTGTATAAATAGGGGACTACAGAGGCGGCAAAATGTAGTTTTTTTCCTGCCATGGAAGTGCACTTGTATACCGAGGAGGAAGCCGTTTGCATTACAGCCGTGAATGAGGATTCAAAATGGCAGCTCGGCTTGGTTTTCCCTTTCGGGCGCTCTCGTTTTCTGTTAGAATTTGGTAAAGAAAAAAATATATATATTATTTACCAGCTTAAGGTCGGGCCGTATGGTGAAATACCGTGACCTCGGCCTTGAATACTGACCTCAGCCCAGAGGGCCTCACTCAGTACTTTCAAGACCTCGGTCACGGTATTTCACCATACGGACCTCCCAGCTGGTTAATAACACACATTTATTTAAATGCAAAGTGTATATATAGAGATCTTGCACGTGACGTCACATCCGCTCCAGATTGTAAGCAGTCGCCATTTTGTCGGTCAAACGCCATATTTCCGCCGTCTTTCCAACACTGACTTTGTTTTTTTTTCCGCCCAAATCTTCAAATATTACTGTGCCACAATGCCGGAGAGTTGTATGGCATATAAATGCCACAACAGGAGAGGTCAGAAATCAGGAAGAAAGTTTCATAGGCTGCCACGGGACCCTGACAGAGCAGCAAAGTGGATTGCTGCTATCGGCCGGGCCGATGCAAACAACAAGAACAAGGCATGAGAACCGACTGGAAAGAACGATCACTGGCGCCTGTGCAGTGACCATTTCATCTCCGGTTCGCCATGTATTTATTTCAGTATATCCATGTGGTTATTCGCAACATAAGTTTATGACTTGCTCTAATAAGAAATTCCGGGAAGTGGGAACCTGAGAAAAGGCTTGGGGCGGGGGGGTGGATTGGGTCTTTAGTGGTGTGACAATCAATGTAAAAGCAAAAGAAATTAAACTGGACAAATATGATTTTATTTCATAAAGCAGGTATACCATATATACAGTAATAGTGATAGACTACTGATACTTGATCTAACTGATAATATAAAATATTCAACCATAATCGGCTGGTCAGTGCTATACTAGATACTACTGATTATATCTAGTATCAGTACTAGTACTCAATACTTAAGTGACTTACCCGTCCAATAAGGATTGTTATTTTCTTGTTTACAAGACGCCACATCTGAGGGGGGCTGACAAATCCTGAATTTCTGTAAAGATAACTGTCCAGAGATTTATAAGCACGCAGTGCTTCACCACTGAACAGCGAGGGAAAGTTAATGAGGTAATTATACACGTCTGGGTATTCCGCTGGCAGTTCAACATCCACTGACACGGTCGTGAAAACTACGTCCGGTAATCGATAAGGGTCACTAATCTGTAGGTAGCAGTATTAATCAGTATTTTAGCAGTATTCAGCGGTGTTTTTTACCGACAAAATGGCGGCTGTGTACTTTCCGGTCACGTGACTGCAAGATCTCTATACGCCATAACACAAAAACCAGTGACGAGTGAAGTGTGTAATATTGATTATCTCAGTACAATGGCACCTCTCGGAGAGTGGGATAGATATCTTCACTGATGAGGAACAGAAGTTGATGTGTTCAAAAAGCAGGAAAAATGGGCAAACTGAAGGATCTAGGCGACTTTGGGGGTGGGATTGGGAGGGTATAATATATTTTGCATAAATAGCATTGAATAGCAGCTGTTAAATCCTCACGTGATGTGATGAGTGTATTGATGTAAACGTGTGTGTGTGTGTCCCCGTCCTACTATTCGTCCCAGGACTGACATGATGCAGGAGGAGCTGAAGTTACCACCAGGGTTTGTGCGCGCGCCACCTCAAGCGCCATTCCCCCCACTGCCCCCCACCATCACACACACGCCTACCTTCATGCCCACCCAGAGCCTACAGCCCACACAGCAGCTTGAATACAAGGTAACGCGCGTGTGATATGTGCACGCAACCTTTTTTCTTACCATTTGTGATGACAGAATGTTAGTTTTCTTCAACTGGCTCCTTTTTTTTTTTTTTTTGGTGTGTGTGTGTAGGAGCAGTCCCTCCTTCAGCCCCCGACTCTGCAGTTGCTGAATGGGATGGGTCCGCTTGGTCGCAGGGCCTCGGATGGAGGAGCGAACATTCAGCTTCACGCGCAGCAGATGCTCAAGAGGCCGCGCGGCCAGTCACCGCTCGTCACCAGCCCTGTGAGTGTGTGTGTGTGTGTGTGTGTGTGTGTGTTTGTTTGGGTTTCCCCACATATACAGCCCATCTGAATACACTGACACACATTGTTGGGGGCCAAGCAGCAAAGCTGCGCAGAGGCACCCATAGGGTTTCTACTGTTTATTATTCAACGTTCTTCCGCCTCTGCAAGTCTATGGCAGCCCATAGAACCGTCTGGTAAAAAGTTGGGAAATTTTGCACACTGATTCTAGACAGTCTCAACATTCCTCTCAGCAAATTTCAGGCCTCTACCTCAGACCCTCTAGCGCCACCAACAGGTCAAAGTCGCAGGTACATTTCTGCTTGTAACTTTTGAACCGTTGGTCCGATTTTCAAAAAGTTGGTATCCCTGGAATCCTTGGGCCAAGACGAATCCAACGCACCCTATGACGTCATTTTCCGCCCGGATAGTTTTCCCGTCATTTTGAATTTTGTGAAAATCAATTAAAATGCTTCTCCTCCCTCAATTTTTGACCAATTTTTCCCAGACTTGGTACATAGCATAATTGGACCAAGCCGCACAAAAGTTATGCTCAGTGTTTTGAATTTCATAAGCGTTTGGCCGTGGCAGCCAATCAAAATTGGCTGCGCAGACGCGAAACAGGAAGTGTGCTCATATCTCGGCCACCCTTTGGCTTACCTTAACGAAACTTGGTGGCATTGTGCCCCACCCCTCCAAAAAGGCCCACAAAACATTTGGAACAAATTGGCTGTTCAGGGGCGCTATAACTAGGAAAAATGACTTTTGGCTCATATCTCATGATGCGTTTTGGGTAGAAACAAAATTCCACTCTCTCTGGAATCCTTGGGTCAAGACGAATCCATCGCACCCTATGACGTCATATTCTGCCTTGAGGATTTTCCGCCGTTTTGAATTATGTTAAAATCAATGAAATTCTATGGCAAGCCATAGAACCGTCTGGTGAGTGGTTGTGAAATTTGGCACACTGATTCTAGGCTGCCTCAAGGTTCTTGTCAGCAAATTTCAGCTCACCATCTCAAACTCTCTAGCGCCACCAACAGGTCAAAGTTGGAAGTACATTTCTGCTTGTTACTTTTGAACCGTACGTCTGATCGTCAAAATCTTAGTATCGCTGGAATCCTTCGGTCAAAACGAATCCAACACGCCCTATGGCGTCATATTCTGCTTGGCCCCCACATTGCTGCTTGCAGCTATATTTTCTTTTAATATTGGAAACAAATTGAATTTTAAAATGTTCTCATCCACATGTATTTATCATGAAAATATTCATGAGGAGAGAAACAGAGTGCACCTGCTCAGTGTTAAGTGCATTTTAAGGTTTGTTTAAGGGCTTGATTTGTCAGTGATAGAGTCAGAATTTTGAGAGTCGGTAAGTTTTCCCCGTGTGGAGGAAATAAATAAAACAAACAGACAAACAGTGACGTGCATTTGCGTTGCAATTATTTGTCACCATGTTACAAAAGTTATTTAATAAATTAATCTTTTTTTTTTTTTTAAAAAGGCAACAAATTTCATGTGCATGTCAGTATCTTATCAGAGAAATGCGATTTATTAAAATTTTCCTCTAGCATCCGATTCCAGCCGTCGCTCCTGTGGATGAGGAGGGTTCAGACGGAGAGCCCGACCCAGAGGCAGTGCAGAGGTGAGCCGTGAGTGAGTGAGACGATAAGCTGTTGCTCCAGATCTCTTCCTGCACATCTGCTCATTGGGACACGATTCACTATAGTCATGCATTAATTTAATTAGACGAGGAAAAAAAATTACATTTAAATTCAGATTAGATTTTGCACTTGTTTTAATAGACTAAAGTAAGAATTGTAAAATATTCGAACATTTAAGCTGTTGGATATTTACATTTCAGAATTTTTATTTCTGTTGAAATTTTAAAGGGTTTTTTTTAATTTGCTTTAATTTTTTGACACTTTATAATCTGGGATTTAACTTTTTTTATGTGCTTATCCTTGGTGGTAAATTTTCGAGTTGTTTTGGTAAAAACCAAATCAAATAGTTAAAACAAGCCATGAATTTTCAAATTTAGGTCTTTTTAGAATTATAAGACTTTTTAAAAAATATTTTTTTGGTTAATTGGGTAATTTTCAAATTGATTTTCAGAATACATTTTGGTTCTAGTTGTATGATTTCCTGTAATTTAATTTATGTAAATATTGTGTTTTGTCCCTTTTCTTTCTTTCCTTTTTTTTTTTGTGTGTGTGTGTGTAGTTAGTTAATTTCAAAATGATTTTTAGATTTAATATTGCTTTTAGAATGAAGAAAATAGCTAAAACTGTGAATCCTGTCCCAAAATCTCTGCAGGAAGAATCTGGATCTATAGGGCACGAGCATAGAAACTTCTTCACTCACCCTGAATTGCTTTTAATTCAGCAGCTTTACAACATTCAGGAAACAAGTTACACACTATTCCACACTGCACAACTTTCAAAATGTTAATTTGATATATTAGTGCTGTCAAAAATGTCGCGTTATTATCACGTTAACTTGACTCAATTTTAACGGCGATAATTTTTTTATCGCAAGATTAACGCTCTGTGACATGATGTAGGTTTTTCATAAGCTTTTGAAACTGCCAGGAACTTGGAACAGAGACTTTGCTTAGAAAAACAATAGCAGCTAGACTGTAATGCCACGCCCCGCACAGCCAGAGTCCTCTGCCCTCTCCCCAAAGAACCAGGACGAAGAGCCACGGTGCTCGGCTTAGGTTTCGTTTTCCCATCAGCGGCTCCAGCCCAACTTTGCAGTGGCTGTGACAAGACGTGTTTATGCTCTGCAATTAAAAAAAAAAAAAACATTGGTACAAAGCAAGCCCATTCACTTTTTTATGCTGATAAGAGAATTACAATGGTTTTTCATGTGACAAAAATGTGCGATTAAATTGCGATTAATTGCGAGTTAACTATGACAGTCGCGACATTAATCGCGATTAAATATTTTAATCGCTTGACAGCACTTTTATTTATATATATATATATATATATATATATATATATATATATATATATATATATATATATATATAAAATCACTTTTTTGTTTTCTCTCACACACACACACACACACACACACGATTCCATACCTGATTTGCACATGAAACAGCCGTGTGCTGATGATTAGTTGTACCGTGATATTTACCATGCCTAATCCTGTTGCACATCAATTTCTCTACTAATATCCCTGCATTCTTTTCCTCTCCTCCATGGAATTCTGCATACCAAAAGAAAGATGGAGGAGAGAATATGAATATACCCCGTATCAGAAACAAGTTGGGATGGTATGGAAAATGCAAATTAAAAAAAAGAAATCAGTAATTTCTCAATTTCCTTTGACTTGTATTTCATTGCATACAGAATGAACCCAAGATATTTCATGTTTTGTTCATCAGATTCATTTCATTTGTTAACATGCAGCCATTCCTGCATTGGGGCGGGACAGGAGAAGTATAGGGCTAGTTACGAGGTGAAACAATTAAATAATGATGTGATTTTGAAACCGGTGATTGTACTCATGGTTTGGTACAAAATCAGTCTCCAGGAAAGGCAGGGCTTGACATTAGCACTTGCCCGATGGCCCGGCGGTGTTTTTTACGTCTTTCGGGCCACTAAATTTGGCCAAACAGTGGCCCGGGCGGGCCAGTACGTTTTCGATACAAATTAACAAATTTTATTACTCATATTTTTCCCAGAATTGTGAAGAAATTGTTCGTAAAATGCACCTTTTCAATATGAGGTCCACCATCTTTGTTTTTGTCATCCCCCGCCCCGCGGCAGGAGTGTCTCATCTTCGGAGATGTTCGGCTTCAGTTTGAACTCGGCAGCCAATCAGAGCGCGCGACGTCACGCTCGGTTTACAACTCGCCAAATCGTAAAACAGCATTTCAATACACGCGCTTTAGCTTCAGATGGTGTAAAATTGTTCAGACTTTGTATATTAATATCAAAATTTCAGGATATACTGCCAAGAAATATGGCTACACGTGTATCAACTTTTAGTGATTGAAGTATAAATGTTGGCTGCTATGACTGAAATAGAAGAACAGATAAAATAATGTGTTCACCAAAACCCCTATGGAGAGAAATCCGAGGACCGTGACGTCGCCCGGGATGACGCAGCCGGGGCCCCACCCTGGAGCCAGGCCCGGGGTTGGGGCTCGTATGCGAGCGCTTGGTGGCCGGGCCTTTGCCCATGGGGCCCGGCCGGGCTCAGCCCGAAGAGGTGACGTGGGCCCGACCTCCTGTGGGTTCACCACCCACAGAGGTAGCAGTAGGGGACTGGTGCAATGTGGATTGGGTGGCAGTCGAAGGCAGGGGCCTCGACGACCTGATCCCCGGACACAGCGGCTGGCTGTTGGGACATGGAATGTCACTTCGCTGGGGGGGAAAGAGCCTGAGCTTGTGCGGGAGGTTGAGAGGTACCGGCTAGAGATAGTCGGGCTCACCTCCACGCACAGCTTGGGCTCTGGAACCCAGCTCCTCGAGAGGGGCTGGACTCTCCACTTCTCTGGAGTCGCCCGTGGTGAGCGGCGGCGGGCTGGTGTGGGCTTGCTTATAGCTCCCCAGCTCAGCCGCCATGTGTTGGAGTTTACCCCAGTGAACGAGAGGGTCGCCTCGCTGCGCCTTCGGATTGGGGAGAGGGCTCTTGCTGTTGTTTGTGCCTATGGCCCAAATAGCAGTATAGAGTATCCGGCCTTCTTGGAGTCCCTGGGAGAGGTACTGAGGAGTGCTCAGACTGGGGACTCCATTGTGTTACTGGGGGACTTCAATGCTCACGTGGGAGATGACAGTGACACCTGGAGGGGCGTGGTTGGGAGGAACGGCCTCCCCGATCTGAACCCGAGTGGTGTTTTGTTATTGGACTTCTGTGCTAGTCACGGTTTGTCCATAACGAACACCATGTTCGAGCATAGGGGTGTCCATAAGTGCACGTGGCACCAGGACACCTTAGGTCGGAGGTCAATGATAGACTTTGTAGTCGTTTCATCTGATCTCCGGCCCTATGTCTTGGACACTCGGGTGAAGAGAGGGGCTGAGCTGTCAACTGATCACCACCTGGTGGTGAGTTGGATCCGCTGGCGGAGGAGGAAGCTGGACAGACCTGGCAGGCCCAAACGTATGGTGAGGGTCTGCTGGGAACGTCTGGCCGAGCACTCTGTCGGGGAGGTCTTTAACTCCCACCTCCGGGAGAGCTTTTCCCAGCTTCCGAGGGAGGCGGGGGACATTGAGTCTGAGTGGACCATGTTCTCTACCTCCATTGTGGATGCAGCTGTTCGGAGCTGTGGCCGCAAGGTCTCCGGTGCCTGTCGTGGCGGCAATCCCCGAACCCGGTGGTGGACACCAGAAGTAAGGGATGCCATCAAGCTGAAGAAGGAGTCCTATCGGGCCATGTTAACCTCCAGGACTCCCGAGGCAGCTGACGGGTATCGGCAGGCCAGGCGTGCTGCAGCTCGGGCAGTTGCGGAAGCAAAAACTCGGAACTGGGAGGAGTTCGGGGAGGCCATGGAGAAGGACTATCGGTCGGCCTCGAAGAAATTCTGGCAAACCGTCCGGCGCCTCAGGAGGGGGAAGCAGTACTCTGCCAACACTGTTTACAGTGCGGGTGGGGAGCTGTTGACCTCGACTGGGGACATTGTCGGGCGGTGGAAGGAATACTTTGAGGATCTCCTCAATCCCACCGTCATGTCTTCCACTGAGGAGACTGAGGCTGATGACTCAGAGGTGGACTCGTCCATTACCCAAGCCGAAGTCACTGAGGTGGTTTGCAAGCTCCTCGGTGGCAAGGCACCGGGGGTGGATGAGATCCGCCCTGAGTATCTCAAGTCTCTGGATGTTGTGGGGCTGTCTTGGTTGACACGCCTCTGCAACATCGCGTGGCGGTCAGGGACAGTGCCTCTGGAGTGGCAGACTGGGGTGGTGGTCCCTCTTTTTAAGAAAGGGGACCGGAGAGTGTGCCCCAATTATAGGGGAATCACACTTCTCAGCCTCCCAGGGAAGGTTTACTCCAGGGTACTGGAGAGGAGAATTCGACCAATAGTCGAACCTCGGATCCAGGAGGAACAATGCGGTTTTCGTCCTGGTCGCGGAACACTGGACCAGCTCTATACCCTTCATAGGGTGCTCGAGGGTTCATGGGAGTTTGCCCAACCAGTCCACATGTGCTTTGTGGATCTGGAGAAGGCATTCGACCGTGTCCCCCGTAGTATTCTGTGGGGGGTGCTTCGGGAGTATGGGGTTCGGGGCTCTTTGCTAAGGGCTGTCCGGTCCCTGTACGAATGGAGCAGGAGTCTGGTTCGCATTGCCGGCAGTAAGTCAGACCTGTTCCCAGTGCATGTTGGACTCCGGCAGGGCTGCCCTTTGTCACCGGTTCTGTTCATAATTTTTATGGACAGAATTTCTAGGCGCAGCCAGGGGCCAGAAGGAATCCTGTTTGGGAACCACAGGATTTCATCTCTGCTTTTTGCGGATGATGTTGTCCTGTTGGCTTCTTCAAACCAGGACCTTCAGCATGCACTGGGGCGGTTTGCAGTCGAGTGTGAAGCGGCTGGGATGAGAATCAGCACCTCCAAGTCCGAGGCCATGGTTCTCGACCGGAAAAGGGTGGCTTGCCCTCTCCAGGTTGGTGGAGAAGTTCTGCCTCAAGTGGAGGAGTTTAAGTATCTCGGGATCTTGTTCACGAGTGAGGGAAGGATGGAGCGTGAGATCGACAGGCGGATCGGTGCAGCCTCCGCAGTGATGCGGTCGCTTTACCGGTCCGTTGTGGTGAAGAAGGAGCTGAGCCAAAAGGCGAAGCTCTCAATTTACCGGTCGATCTACGTTCCGACTCTCACCTATGGTCATGAGCTTTGGGTAATGACCGAAAGGACAAGATCGCGGATACAAGCGGCCGAAATGAGTTTCCTTCGCAGGGTGGCTGGGCGCTCCCTTAGAGATAGGGTGAGAAGCACAGTCACTCGGGAGGAGCTCGGAGTAGAGCCGCTGCTGCTCCACATCGAGAGGAATCAGCTGAGGTGGCTCGGGCATCTTTTTCGGATGCCTCCTGGACGCCTCCCTGGGGAGGTGTTCCAGGCATGTCCCCCCGGGAGGAGGCCCCGGGGAAGACCCAGGACACGCTGGAGGGACTATGTCTCTCGGCTGGCCTGGGAACGCCTCGGTGTTCTTCCCGAGGAGCTGGCCGAGGTGTCTGGGGAAAGGGAAGTTTGGGCTTCCCTGCTTAGACTGCTGCCTCCGCGACCCGGTCCCGGATAAAGCGGAAGAAGACGAGACGAGACGAGATAAAATAATGTGGTAAATTAGATCTGATCCCATATATTCTATTATTCAAATATCCAAAGATGATGAAATCTATCAAAATAGCCAAACTAGGTCTACATTAGTTCATTACAACAAAAATAATAACTATTCTGACCCTCTCTGGTACAACCAGACCATGCTAAACCCAGTATACCCCCAGTCGCTAGGGTATCTGCTGTTGCCATGGCAACGGTTTATGCAAATGAGCTGAATTTGCAAAAATGTACTACTAGTTCCCCCAAGGACATATCCTGAAAATTTGGTGTTTATATCTTGTCTTATTAAAAAAAAAAAACATTTCACCCCTTTTTGGCTCACCTGAGCATACCTGTTAATTAGCTAATTAACAGGTAATTAGGGTTATAAATCACCCCCAAGCAGGTAAGGCTTTGCAAAAATCTCACTAGATTATTCCCCAAAGTCCACCCTTTCAGGAAATATATGGTTTGTCAGTGATTCTCATGATATTTTATTAATTATGAAATAAAACTTCTTCATATGGGCAATAAAAACGCCCATTTAAATCCAGCATGATGAGGGTTAGTATGCCACCCTCACCTTTCATCCAGACTTGGGACTGGCCTGTGTGTGTCTTGTGGCTATTATATAAAGGTGTATTTAAAAAGTTCATTGTACCTCAATTTCTATTAGAATATCTACAGTGGTGAGAATTCCATATCTACAATGTTGAGAATATATGAGCCAAAGTTGAAACCATGACAAAAAAGGAAAATATGTCGACATCACACAGGGTGGGTTACAGGCAAAGCTTATTCTATAAACAAGTTAGCTGCATGGTGAGGCAAAACTTAGCTTATTCTAAAACTTATACAAACAATTGTTAATGTAAAACAGTAATCAACAGCACGTGTTAAACGAACAGAGAACAAGAGCAAAGGAAATTTTTAAATGTAACTAAGAAATTGATAGAACAAGAAATGCAAACAATGTGAACAAACAAAGATATAATAATGTTAGCAAAATATGAATAATCTTATTTTCATTAATTTCACCTTAAAATGCACCAGAATGCACGAATATGAATTGAAAAATCAAAATTTTCCAGGGCAAGGCCCCCGGACCCCCCTCTTTGTGCAAGCGCCTGCGCTGTTTGGTTCGGGTACCGTGCGCATTCGGGCCGCCACATTTTCCATTTGGGCCAGTAACTTTTCAATTCCACTGGCCCAATGGGCCACCAGTGGTAAATGCTTAATGTCTAGGCCTGAAAGGCCTCGTCTTTGAGGACTAAAGATGGGCCGAGGATCTCCAGTTAGTCAACAAGTGCATGAGAAAACTATTTAAATGTTTAAAAACAATGTCCCGCAAAGAAAGACAGGAAGGGGTTTGGATAGTTCACCCTCTATGGTGCATAACGATTCAAGGAAATTCAGCACGTGAAGAACAACAACTACTTTATTCATCATACGCACACTTGTGAAATTCTTCTCTGCATTTAACCCATCTGAAGCAGTGAATGCGCGCACATGTACCCAGAGCAGTGGGAAGCCGTGTTACAGCGCCCAGGGAGCAGCTGGGGGTGAGGTGCCTTGCTCAAGGGCATCTCAGCCTAAGGTCACCCCATGTCAAGGGCATAAGCCTAATCTGAACACCCGTGACCTCTGATCCCTCAGACGGCACTGCATCAAAAACCGTCATTCATCTATAGCTGATAGAACCAAATGGGCTTGGGATTACTTTGGCAAACCTTTGTCGAGCTCTATGATATAGAGCTACATCCACAAATGCCTGTTAAAACTTTACTGTGCAAAAAGGAAGCCTTGCGTTAACTGTGTCCAGAAGCGCCGTTGACTTCTCTGGGCTCGGAGGCATCTGGGATGGACCGTCACACAATGGAAATGTGTATTGTGGTCAGATGAATCAGTATCCAGGTCTTTTTTTTTTGTAAGAAATGGACGCCGTGTGCTCCAGACCAAAGACTAAAAGGACCATCCAGACCTGTTCCCAGCAACAAGTCCAAAAGCTAGAGTGTGTCATGGTATGGGGTTGGGTCAGTGCCCCTTCAGTGATGGAGCATTAACGCAGAAAGTTGCTCACAGTTGATCTTGTTTAAGGGAGATTGGCGTGGATAGGTTGGGGAAGTTAGTTGTATCTAACTTTTACAAGGTAATATCATCACCCACACACATTCAAAGGTTATGACCTCTTTATTAGTGATTTTTGCACTGCTGTTTTTAAATTTATGGAGTTCAGTTAATATTATTATCAACGCCCATCGTGTCTCAGGAAACTGAGGCATGTGTCAATTGACTTAGATAATCACGAACAAAATTTATCATCGGTTTCATAATCTCATTTCTCACACGTCTTTCCCTTAAGACCACAAAAACGCCAATTCTAAGCTACATTATTATGTTACAACATTCAAAATCCCAGATGACATCAAGTCAGTTGTTCTCTATTAGTCTTTTTTTTTTTTGAGGGTGAAAATACTCAGGGGCTATAGCCCGAATGATGGGGCCTAACACCACCACAACGTTTGCCATGGGAACTCCATACCATGCCGCCTGAAACATGGAGCCCTTCAGTCTCTTGCCGGCTGACAGCACTTTCACTTTGGTGGGGGTTTTAGTTCCATCCATCCACCCCACCGTCCAGTGTGCTTGGGGACGGTGGGCGCTCTGAGTGTGCCTCCCCCATGGCTGTTTCAGCTCTTAAATCATCTTCAGTGCTTGAAGAAGACCACCCAGAAAACCTCGCCAGTTGAGACTCCACCGTTGTTTGGTTCACGCAGAGATAATTGCACCACCACACCAGGCCAATTAAGACGCACTGTGATCGGTCAAAAGTTTGGCGCTCATTTGGTCATTGTGTGTCGTCGATTTTTATTGGTCACGAGCACAGGCTCATTGTTTACACACTGGCTTCCCGCCGTCTCTTCACTGGAGTTGGATTTCTGCAAACGGGGGGATTTGTGGAGGGATTTCTGTAAAAGGTGACTTATGATAGAGACGATGAATACATTCGTCACCGTGATGACTGCTGGTAATTTTCTCTTTGTCACTGGATTGTTTGTCCATGACGAGTGTGACTAGCCCCAGCGGGAATCCTGCCCCGATAGAGACTGTGTGGTGAATTTTGAAATGGAAAAATGGAACACTGACGAACCTGTGCTGTCACACACTTGTTTTTGTAGGAAGAACAGGACAAAATAACACCTGAAACGCTTCATCACTTGGTGTCTTCAGTCCCTAAACATCTTTTAAGCCTAGGTCACGACCGGACGTACGATTTTTTGGCCGTGCGATTTTTGGCGTTTCCCAAATCACTGCGTTTTTGTTGTTCATGGAGAAAGACGCACGTTGGCCGTAAGTTTGTCTTGCAACCTGAAAAAAAACGTAAGCGCCCATAGAGTTTGTTTGACATGACACAGAACCTCTGCGGCCAGTCTCCGTCTCAAATCAGCACGTCACACGCGCGCCCGCCGTGCGTTTCTTGCATTTTTTTGCACGTAGACCGGCCGTAGGAGCACGTACAGCTGGTTGTGACCGAGGCTTTAAGTGATGAGAAGGAATGGCAACATTAAAAAGTGGTAAATGCTTTACTGTGCCAACTTGTTTTTGACATGTTGGAAGAATCAAAATTGAAAAGTGTTTATTTTTTGGGGGGGAAACCCAAAACGATGAGAGAAAACATCAAATAATGTGGTATTTTATCGTTTTGAGCGCAATACAGGTCAAAGATTATTTACAAATTATTGTTTTCAGTTTTAATTGCAATTTCAACATACCGTCCTGACGTTTTCTGATTTGGAGTTGCATAAAGTAATAGTGTTTGCTTGATTTTGGGATATGAAAATGTGATACCGGCACATGGCTGCACTCAAATTTTCATATACAAAGTGAGCGTGGTGAAGTGTGGACAGACACCAGCCGTGTGTAGAACTTTGTGTTGGCGTGTCAGTGTTTAGGAGCTGTATGTGTGTGTGTGCCCTTGTGGCTTACAGCGCTTCACTGTTGCTTGTGTGTGTGTTTGTGTGTGGGAGCTGCTCGCTGTGCTGGGTGTCGTTGGGTGCAGGGTGCGTACTAAAGGCTGCAGCACTGCTTTCTGCCATGGGGGTGCCATTCCCTTTGCTATCCCTCTTCCTTCTTTCTCTCTTCTTTCTTTCCCCTAATTCCATTGAGTTCTGGCTTGTCATAAAATCTAAATTCAAAATTCTCTTAAAATCTCTGTTGCTAAAACCAAACAAACCAAAGAACCAGCTTCGCTTCTGACTAAGCTTTGCATAATAATAATAATAGTAAGCATCCAAAACAAAATGCAAAGGACACACCTTGTCTTCCAATCGGACCCGTCAAAGAGGCGGCCGATCAGAGAGCTGATTCGTGCTGCTTCCTGTCTTTGCCCCGCCCCCTCCCCTTCACTCCCACGGCACAGGTACTTGGCGAACAGCTCCAAGCGACACACAACGCACAACGCAGCGAGCTCAAGCTACACCTCCACTGAGCTCTCAATCGACACTCAGAGAGCACGCACAAGGGGCTGGACCCCCGAGCACTCGCGGTGAGAGAACATGCACTCTTCCCCCCCCCCCCCCCCCCCCCACACACACACACACACACACACACACACACACACACACACACACACACACTGCAGCATTGAAGCGACACAGACTCACAGTAGGAGTGTGTTAGGGCTTTGGACTGAGTGTGTGAGTGAGATGCATGTGTTTTGGTTTGACCTTTGCCTGACCGCTGGTGTGAACTCCAGCTGCAGTCTCTCACACACACTGACAGAACAGAGCTTTGTGACGTGTGTGTGTGTGTGTGGCTCAGACTGGACATGGACGATCCAAGTACTGCATGACATGCATGACATTTTATTGTTATGACTCCATGACCTCATTATGACTCATCACTGTGTGAGTGGTACAGTATATACCTTGAAGACTGATCTGCTATTGCTGGATAGTGTATTAGAACAAATCTGTCTTGGCTAATCACTTAATTAACAAGCCTGAAACACTGATCTCTTATTCTAGGGTAACAAATTGAGTAATTTAGGACAACACATGAGTGCGATTAGCTTGGGTCAATAAAACAAGCAGGTGAGGGTAAGAAGTCAAGCACTTACAGGTAACTACTCAACTTTGGTTAATTGAGCAGCCTTGGGTAACTACTTGAGCACTTGAAGGTAATTAATTGAGCTCTCTAGGGTAACTGATTGATTTGACCAGTCTCGGGTAACCGATCGAAGGGTGTGGGGTAACTGATCAAGCAGTCAGGGGTAAATGATCTGGGGTGACTGATCGAAGCTTGTAGGGTAACTGATCTGGGGTGACTGACTGAAGGTTGTAGGGTAACTGATTGAGCAGTCTGGGGTAAATGATCGAAGGGTGTACACTGCAAACATTGAAAACTGAATTTGAGGAGAAAATTACTTAATATTAGTGAGATTGTCTTGCTGCATGGACAGATATTTTTACTTAAGACATCTTAGAATAAGTTAGTTGCAATCTAGAACTAGGTTTAATAATCTCAGAATTGGTGTTTTGTATTCTTCTAATAGAAAATGCTAGATCGTTTCAACTATTCAATATATTTTCACTTGCTAAGATATCATTTTTTGCAGTGTAGGGTAACTGATCGAGCAGTTTGGGGTCACAGATTGAAGGGTGTTGGGTAACTGATTGAGCAGTCTGGGGGAACTGATCAGAGGGTGTAGGGTAACTGAGGAGTCTGGGGTAACTGATTGAAGGGTCTGGGGTAACTGATCGAGCAGTCTGGGGCAAATGATCTGCGGTGACTGATCGAAGGATGTCGAGTAACTGATTGAGCAATCTGGGGTAACTGATCGAAGGGTATAGGCTAACTGATTGATTGAGCAGTCTGGGGTAACTGATCGAAGGGTGTAGGGTAACAGATTGAGCAGTCTGAGGTAAATGATTGAACGGTACAGGGTAATTGCTCGAGCAGTCTGGGGTAACTGATCGAAGGGTGTAGGGTAACTGATCGAGCAGTCTGGGGTAAATGATCTGGGGTGACTGGTCGAATGTTGTAGGGTAACTGATTGAGCAGTCTGGGGTAACTGATCTGGGGTGACTGGTCGAAGGATGTTGAATAACTGAGTATTCCGGGGTAACTGATTAAGCAATCTGGGGTGACTGATCAGGGAGTCTGGAGTAAATGATCTGGGGTGACAGATCGAAGGGTGTAGGGTAATTGATTGAGCAGTCTGGGGGAACTGATTGATCAGTCTGGGGTAAATAATTGTAGGGTGTCGCGAAACTGATCAAGTAGTTTGGGGTAAATGATCTGGGGTGACTTATCGAAGGATGTCGAGTAACTGATCAAGCAGTCTCGGGTAACTGATCGAAGGGTGTAGGGTAACTGATCGAGCATTGTGGGGTAAATGATCGTAGGGTAACTGATGGAGCAGTCTGGGGTAAATGATCTGGAGTAACTGAGCAGTTTGGGGTAAGTGATCTGGGGTGACTGTTCGAGCAGTCTGGGGTAACTGATCGAAGAGTATAGGGTAACTGATTGATTTGAGCAGTCTGGGGTATATGATCTTGGCTAATTGAGCAGTCTTGGGTGACTGATCGAAGGGTACAGGGTAACTGCTCGAGCAGTCTGGGGTAACTGATCGAAGGGTGTCGGATAACTGATTGAGCAGTCTGGGGTAACTGATCAAAGGGTATAGGGTAACTGATGTGAGCAGTCTGTGGTAGGCGATCTGGGGTAACTTATCAAGCAGTCTGGGGTAACTGATTGAAGGGTATAGGGTAACTGATTTGAGCAGTCTGGGGTAAATGATCTTGGCTAACTGAGCAGTCTGGGGTGACTGATCGAAGGGTGTGGTGTAACTGATTGAGCAGTCTGCGGTAACTGAACAAAGGGTGTCGTGTAACTGATTGAGCAGTCTGAGGTAACTGATCTGGGGTGACTGATGGAAGGGTGTAGAGTAACTGATCGAGCAGTCTGAGGTAAATGATCTGGGGTAATTGAGCAAGCCTTTGTGTGTGGGGAGGTAACTGATCAAAGAGTATTGGGTGCTTGATCAAAGGGTAATAGGGTACCTGATCGACCAGTTGGGGGCAGGGGTCTTGAATCTTATCCACAAAGGGCTGGGGTGTCTGCAGGCTTTCATTACAGCCAAATTGTAGGCTCAGTCAGGAGACTAACGTGAACTGATTAAACAGGTGAAATCAGGTTTGGCTCCTGCTTGGTTGGAATGAAAGGCTGCAGCTACTCCAGTCCTTTGGAAATAAGATTGTATTGACCAGGTCAGAATAACAAATCAGGCAGTCAACAGTAACTCGCTGAGCAGTTTAGTTTCGGGTAATCAATCCTCCAGTTAATGGTAACTTATTGAGGAGTTCAGGGTAACTAATCAAGTTGTCTATGTAACTAATCGAGCTGTTTGGAGTAACTAATCACCCAGTTTCGGGTAACTAATCTAACTGCTTAGGATAATCAGGCAAGGCAAAACAGAAATGCTTCTGCATTTGAAATATTAGTGTGGATTATTAATAGATGTTTTCCCATTAATGGCTGGACTTCAAAACAATTTACTTAGGGTAATTTATAAATCTAGTTAATTTAGCATTACTCACAGCACATCTCATACTCCTGAAACAATTTATAATACCTCTAGAAATGAAATGTGTAATGATGTGGTCTTGTGTGACCTTATACAGTCTTGTGTTGACTGACTAAAATTTTAGGATAACTAATTAGTCATTTGAGCCTGCAGTAAGTAATCAGTTAATTTGGATTAGGCAAATATTTGATCAGTTTAGCATGGAATAATCAGACACGTACCGCTCGCCCACTTCGTCATTACTGACTCCTGAGAAACTGGGAGTGGATATTTGTAGGACCCAACACTCGCACTTTGATTTGATGAACCCCGGTCCAGAATAAATAAGGTGCTTCCTTGAAGTTAAGCAGCTGATTGCCATTGAATAGGTTAATAAATATTTGACTTGGTTTCATGTAACTAATTTAGATCATTAGATTTGATGTAAGGTAGGTCATTGGATTTGGTCTCATGCACTTAGCTGGACAGCAGTTTAGATCGGGGTGACCAATTTTATATTCAGAAAGCAGCAGTGTGCCAGCAGGATTTTATTCCACCCTATCAGAAGCTGGTTGGATCTCTTGTTTAATTCCAGAATTCCAGTGCCCTCTTAGCCCGTTGCAGATTTTATTGGAAACACCTGGTCTAGTGTAGTTAGTAGGTTAAGAACAACATGATCAGTTTGGTCTAGAATAACAAATTTACTCAGCTTTGGTCATGACAACTAAGGATTTAGATTTGTATAGGGCACCTAATCAGTGGGCTTTGTCGGGGGTAATTTATCAGCCAGTGTTTTGAGTAGTCGCCCTACAGCAAGTCCAACAGTTTCATTGGTTTTGATCTCCAGTAACTGATCCGTTTTGCCAAGTGTAGTTAGAGTAACCTAGACTGTCCTAAGGCAACGGATTGATCAGTTGTATTCTAAGGTTGCTAATCATTCAGTTTAGTTCAGTACAAGGTAACTAACTCATCAGTTCAGTCTGAGGTAAACTATTAATCAGTTTGATTTAAGGTAACCAACTGGTTAGGTTGGTCCAGGATATCTCATCAGATTTGCAGGGATGAGAATTTTCCGCGGATCTGCAGAATTCCGAGTTTTTCCCGCTGAAAATGTCATTTTTGTGAAACGTGTAAATCCGTTGAGAAAATTTCGGGGGGGGGGGGTAGGGGTCGGCGCGAGGCTTGTGTTGGCACAAGCAGGCAGGACCAACCGACCGCCTGCTAGCATCTTTCGGCATCGCTCATCGCAAAATTAGTTGCAGCTGTGATAACGGAAATCGTCATTGCTTTCTTCAATATTTATGCTAACGACAACTCACGACGATTTCCGGCAACGTTTTGGCGCTAGTTTCATCTCACTTCTACAGTTCGCGGAGAAACAAGCTATACGTACACGGTTTTGATCACTTCTTAAGTTCTAGTTATTTTGCTTAGTTTTCAAAGTTAGTTCGCCAATATGACGAAAGTTTTGGACCGCAAAAATGAGGATCGTGCCAGGGAAATCGATAAATCGAACGGGATAAAGAACTGTTTCCGATGGGCATGGCTCGATGATAGCGTTACCGTGCAGATAGGGACACAAACTGTGACGACGTGCCTGACGGAACATATCCGAAAAGTGGCCGTGCCGGGAAAGGTTCTGTGCTCAAATATGATCAATTATGGAAACAGAGGAGCTAGAAACATCCAGGGGCACATCAAAACAAACAAGCACAAAGGTACGTTTTACTGAAATTGTCAAAGATAGAGTCAGGAGGAATCTAATATATCGTTACGGTTACCTCCATTATCGCTCACGATGTATAACTGTAGGGATTTGTTATCTTAAAGTTTATAAACGTTTTAAACCATCATTGAATTTGAAAAAAAAAAAAAATATATATATATATATATATATATATATATATATATATATATATATATATATATATATATAAAAATAATATGGGAAAGTTGGCAGACATTTCAGAGTTTTTTTTAAATGTCCCATTCTCATCCCTGGATTTGTCCAGCGGAACTAGTTAGTTGGGTTTGTCTGGAATAACTAATTAGGCATTTTACCCAGAGGAAATTATTGATCAGTTCAGTTTAAGACACATGGTCAATGAGTTGCAAGGGTAACTTTAGATTTGGTCGAAAGAAGTGGCGAGAGTAGGTAAGACCTGTTTATTCCATGGTAAATTATTGCTCAGTGTAGTCTCTAGTTATCCTAAAACAAATCTGTTTGTTACCAATCACCGTTAAGCAACTGAAGGTTGTTCATTTGTTGGTGTGCGCCAGCCAATTTAGTTGCTGAACTAATGTCAATATAGTATGGCGTTACTGAGTCTGTCTGTCTGTCTGTCCGTCTGTCTGTCTCAAAGGTCATCCTATAAAGACTGTAACACACTGCACTTACCAATGGAGCGCTTCTCTCCTGTGCGACGCTTCTCTGATGGAGCGGCGACGATCCCGGCTTTTAAAGCTCAGCTAGAGATCAAACAGCTCAAGCAGGTACAAGAAGTCTTTAGCTAAGCAACTCCTCAACTGTAACAATAAACTCTACAATGACGAGTCTCTCCTGATTGGCTGCAGCTCCTGCCAGTCACTGTAGTTGGACTTACTTTTTGCTTCAAGTGTTATGATGTTTGATGTAGCTGAGCTGGCGTATGCTACTGCCAGTTCTAACCCCCACAACCCTTATCCTCTGCCGACTGTAGCTGAACAGGAAATACTGCTTTAACCTGCTAGAGTTCTTACACTCTATTCGTGATGTGTGTGTGTGTGTTAGGAGTGTGAGCAGCTGCAGAAGATGTATGCTGCACCACAGGATGAGAAACTTCTGGAGCACACACAGCAACAGCACGTCCTCTACCAGCAAGAACAACAGATCCTACACCAGCAAATACAGGTACATGAACACACACATGCTGTTGTCTCTGAAGTAAGTTCTGTAGCCAGCAAGGGACCAGACGTAATGCTGGTAACCAATCAGAACATGGCACCCTTTCCCCAAGACCACTGTGACCATTCAGTGTGCAGTTCCTTGCTTCTCCACAAGAACTTTTAACCAAACTGAGGGAAGTTTCCACCAGAAATACTCCTGCAACCAATAAGATCTCGGGTTTCTTTCCTTTATACCAGTGGTTCTTAATCTTTTTTGAGTCATGGACCCCTTTAAGAATCTCATGAAAGCTATGGACCCCCTTCCCCAGAAATATTCACATAAGCACAACTTTGCATGCAATATGTATAATGTACGTTATTTATTAAAATTGTATTGTTTCATACATACTCGTACACAAAGTATGAGTACGACTACATCTATTCTCTCGTTATCTACTTTATTTCAATGAGAAGGTTGTTGTTGTTTGCCTTGAATAAGAATATGAAATTGTGGAGTGGTCTTTGACAAGGTGACACGCAAGGTCATCTTTGACATCCAGTTAGGGCTGTGCGATATGGGGAAAAAATGAATATCCCGATACATTTTCTCCATTTCACGATATACGATATATATCTCGATATATTTAAATCTCCTCTAAAGCAGTGGTTCTTAACTGGAACAGTTTTGGGACCCACAATTTTCCATGGTCATTAGGTCGCGACCCAATTTTTTTTCGCGTTCAAGTCAATTTAATGTAATTCTCAAAATATAACCATAATATGTAATAACATCTCATCTCATCATCTCTAGCCGCTTTATCCTTCTACAGGGTCGCAAGCAAGCTGGAGCCTATCCCAGCTGACTACGGGTGAAAGGCGGGGTACACCCTGGACAAGTCGCCAGGTCATCACAGGGCTGACACATAGACACAGACAACCATTCACACTCACATTCACACCTACGCTCAATTTAGAGTCACCAGTTAACCTAACCTGCATGTCTTTGGACTGTGGGGGAAACCGGAGCACCCGGAGGAAACCCACGCAGACACGGGGAGAACATGCAAACTCCGCACAGAAAGGCCCTCGCCGGCCCCGGGGCTCGAACCCAGGACCTTCTTGCTGTGAGGCGACAGCGCTAACCACTACACCACCGTGCCGCCTGTAATAACATTATTATTATTATTATTATTATTATAATACCTGTGTTTGCATCTGCATGGTCATTATATGCTGTATGTCTGATCAATAAACATAGGTAAAACGACGGCTTCATGCTCTCGTGCAAGTGTCTCACCACATACCACACAGATGGGTTTCTGTACCATTTGGTCCTCAACACAACTAAATCCATATTTCAAATATTCGGGGTCGTACCGTCGTTTTGACATGTTGTTCACCACTCAAATGACTATCACGCACGTTATGTCGCATAAACATTCTGCGTCTATGGCAACAGATGACACGGAGCTGGAATCGTCTATCAAAATAAGAGTTGTAAATTGTCGCAGAAAAAAGTTGCACTTTTTTTAGTGAATCAATGAATTAGCATTTTTTTTTACACCACAGCTCTGCGACCCACCCAGGACCCCTCCGCGACCCACCAGTTAAGAAACACTGCTCTAAAGGACCCCATGAAATCTAACTTTTACTCTTTACTGTTTTCACTCCAATCCCTGCAGATTAAATAACATTCTTGGTTAACTTTACAGGTGGTTTTCAACAACACATTTTACATTTTCATGTTGGTGATTAATCACAATTGAGTTGAAATAAGACTATTTTTATTCAACAAAGACGTGGCACAAACTGCAAAAACAATCTTGAAAATTGCAACAAAGGGGCAAAACAATACAGAGCTGCTCAGAGCTCAAACCAATAAAGTGCAGCTCAACACTGAGAGACATTTAGCCTAAATAAGAAAAGTGCTCTTTCATTAAATTATTTAAAAAAATAGATCTCCAAGCTATTAACCTGACTACTGAGAACCACTGGAACATTCACAATAGAGAGAGAGAGAGGGAGAGAAGAGAGAGATCTGCAAAACATCATTTCTCTCTTTGCACACTTTTGAACTGAATGTTTTCTGGCTCCGCCTCTCAGATGTGTATAATTCCGCTATTGCCTTCTCTGTGAAATGTCTGCGACCAGGCAACTCATATTTGGGATCGAGTGTGTTTAGTAATTTTTGGAAGCCTGGTTTTTCCACTATACTAACTGGGATCATGTCTTCGGCAATGAAGTTAGTGACTGCATCCGTTATAGCTCTCCATCTCTGACTCGTTTTCTCATATGGGGGGCTTTGGAGAACGAGGCCGCGATGGTCATTTGTTTAGCTCGTGGGGGGGTTAGCTCGTGGGCAAGTAGCTCGGAGTTTAAGAGACTCTTCATACTGTACCGGGTGAGTTTCAGGTGATGGAACATATTTGTAGTGCTGCTGCCTTTCGTGATGACAGGTTTTTGTTTTTTTTTTGCACACTTTACAAACTGGCATTTGCTGTTCCACGTCCTCCTCGCGATATCCAAAAAATGCCAGTTGACTGACCCCTTACTAGTTCTTTTAGGAAGTAATTTGTCGCTGAAATTGCCAGAGCTTACACGGTAGCCTATGCAACACCAGCGACTGCACGAACTGAGTCAGCGCTGTAAACCGGAACCAGGAAATCTTCCCGCCGGCAGTGTTGCCAGATACTGTTAACGTTTTCCAGCTCAAAATATGTTCAAAACCCGCCAAATTGCACTTAAAACCGCCCAATCTGGCAACACAACCGAAACTAGAAAACCTTCCCGGAAGTTCCTTTCAGCACCGAGATGTCGCCCGGGATTGGTTGGCGAGTGCGTGACGTTATTGTTTTCTTTACCCTTAGGCAGCCTCTCACGTTACTGCCTGAGGGACAGGGAGAAAACCACCGGAAAAGGTTTTAAACAAACACGAAATGAACGCAAGTCGGAAGATGACCATAAAATACTCGATAGTTACGATATAATAATGTTATGTATCGCACATAGAGTTTTCGCGATATATCGAGTATATTCGATATATCGCACAGCCCTACATCCAGTCTATTTCGACTTTTCGTTTTGATAGAAACAAGTGCTGAAAACCCTGATTCACAAAGGTATGTGGTAGCAAAGGGAATCGGAGCACTCGTAGCTCGCTTTACCAGATGAGGGTAGGCTTGGGTCAGTGCACACCAGAATTCTCCAAGACTCTTCAAGTTGAAGTCATTTCGTAACATTTCCTTTGTCCTCAGGTCAATGAGGTCATCTTTGGCAAGGTCTTAATCACTGATCCAGTCTGTGTCGGCTAGGAAAGGATTACATATCCATGTTTCAACTTTAAGGTTACCCGAGCCAAAGTAACCTTTGAAAGAGTTAAGAAGAAGAAGAAACATTTATTCGTCACAGGCACACTTCAAGCACAGTGAGATTCATCCTCTGCATTTAACCCATCTGAAGCAGTGAACACGCGCACACACCCAGAGCAGTGGGCAGCCACACGCGGAGCAGTCAGGGGTTCAGTACCTTGCTCAAGGGCACCTCAGCCCAAGGCCGCCCCACATCAACCTAACTATGCAAATGTCTGCAGAACTCTGCCTGCATAGAAGCTGACGGGGCATTGTTGCTTTCATTTCCATCCTGCTTGAAGCACTTCTTCTAACATTGGAAAGTTTGCGTAGTTGTCTGCCTCCAACCTCCTCTTCCACAGCGGCAGCTTGACCAGAAAAGCTTTCATTCTTTCAGCAGCATCCATAATGGCTATGGAATCAATTTTGTGCCAAAATGTTCATACAATACTTTTGAAATATCAAACAAAAACGATAAATCAAAATTCGAAAAAAAAGTCTTTTTTTTTTTTTTTTTTTTTTTTTAGACTGGCAAACAAATTATTCGTGTAATCGTGCAAAATATCAGTCTATTACTCTTCAGAAACCTTTTATTTTTGTTCCGCGTCTTTCTCAGTTTTGTTTGACGTGATTTATTTTGGTTGCGATTCCAGCTTTCTCGTTTGCGCTCCCTGACTTTTTGCTTGCAGTTTTGGCACAAACTTCACGTGTGGGCGGGCTGTCCAGGAATGTGTTCCCATTGGCTAACTTGTGTTTGACTGACAGCTCCGCTCAGCCATTCCCTACTCGGATTCTGGCGGACTGTTTGACGAGTGACCGATCCATTGACGGTAAACAAGGATGGAGTGGACTTCAGTGGCGACTGTGATATTGAATTAATTCAAAGTGTAAGTACGGGACAAATGTGTTGTATGTGTTGCAGTAGTGCACATTATGCAGGCGTGTTTAACGTTAGCAAGACAGCTATTATATTGGGTAGTGGAGCTAAGGCTAACATTTGACTTGCCACGAAACACCTGCATAATGTGCACTACTGCAACACATACAACACATTTGTCCTGTACTTACACTTTGAATTAATTCAATATCATAGTCGCCACTGAAGTCCACGCCATCCTTGTTTACCGTCAATGGATCGGTCACTCGTCAAACAGTCCGCCAGAATCCGAGTAGGGAATGGCTGAGCGTAGCTGTCAGTCAAACACAAGTTACCCAATGGGAATGCGTTCCTGGACAGCCCGCCCACACGTGAAGTTTGTGCCAAAACTGCAAGCAAAAAGTCAGGGAGCGCAAACGAGAAAGCTGGAATCGCAACCAAAATAAATTACGTCAAACAAAACTGAGAAAGACGCGGAACAAAAATAAAAGGTTTCTGAAGAGTAATAGACTGATATTTTGCACGATTACACGAATAATTTGTTTGCCAGTCTAAAAAAAAAATTGACTTTTTTTTTTTGTATTTTGATTTGTTGTTTTTGTTTGATATTTCAAAAGTATTGTATGAACATTTTGGCACAAAATTGATTCCACAGATGGTGACTTTCATGGCCTTGAATCGAAAGCTTTACCTCATTCATTTGGCCAAAGATATCCACCAGGTAGGCCAAGCCATGAATGAACTCCTCACTGTCCAGTTGTTCTGAGAGTGGGCTTTCTTTTCCTTTCAAAAAAAGTGACCCTTCTGCTCTAAGTTCAACCAGCTGCTTTAAGATTTGTCCTCTGGAAAGCCAGCAAACCTCTGTGTGGTAGAGAAGAACTTCATATTCTGCTCCCATTTCTTGACAAAACCTCTTAAAAATGTGATGGTTCAAGGCCCTTGCTCTGATGAAATTGACAGTTTTCATGCTAGTAGACAAGACTTCCTTCAGAACTGCTGGCAGTGTCTTCGACGCCAAAGCATGCCGGTGAAGGAAACAATGCGTAACGGTGACCTGAGGAGCTTCTTTCTTCACCAAAGCAGCAAAACCAGATGTGTTGCCAAGCACTGCAGGTGCTCCGTCTGTGCACAGAGTACCAAGATTTTTCTTCCCATCAAAATTCTGATTGGCAAAGGATCTATCCACAGTTTTTAAAATGTCGATGGCTTTTGTAGTTTCCAAAAGGGGTTTGCAAAACAGGAATTCTTCTTTGATGGTAACAGCATTGTAAGTAGTGGCTGGGTGCGTTTTCTTTCAAGCAGTGGCAGGCTGCTTTTTTTTTTTTTTTTTTCTTTCTTTCTTTCAATGGGAAACCATTGATTGGGACAAGGGCTGTATAGCGAATATAAATGTTAATGTTTATCTGATCCTCACGGACCCCCTGAAACCCGTCCATGGACCCCAGGTTAAGAACCCCTGCTTTATACACGCAATACATATTGTGGGTGTTTACATGGAAAGTATATCGTATGCTTAAGTTATTCCGTGAAATCGAGTTGTGCATGAGCTGTTACCCGACGAGGCACATAGCACCAAGTTGGCTATGAGCCATGTACGATGAGATTGAGTGGAAGAACTGTTTTATTCTATCCACATTCACTGGATATTGAGGCCCACTTTACACAGGGACGGTCTGAAACAAAAACGCAAAAGTCTGTTTTCGTTCTCACTTTTTTCCGCGTCTACACGACCGTTTTCAAGGAGGAAACCTGCGTCTATACGGTGACGCATAAATGTGTGGAATTCAATTGGATGTGCATGCCAGGCGGCTAGGTGGTGCTGTGAAAGACCTCCGCTATGTCTTCCGTCTTGTCTGATCTGCACATCTGCGCCGCGAAAACTTTGACTACTCTGGCTATGGTGAGTAAGAAAGTAAGTAAAAAAAAAGTAAGAGCATACTATACCCGCCTCTGTTCGTTAACGGTATATGTGCAGATTCGGTATAGATGTTCGAAGGACTCCTGGACGTTTATTAAAGCTGCCAGAGCAGCTTGAAGCTCCGTTGGATCGATGTAATCAGACATGCTCTTACTTTTTTACTTACTTTCTTACTTCCCGGGCTGGCATGTACAGTATATGACATATGTATGACGTAAACACGTACCCGACGTGAGCAGATCCGAGCAGAGTTTGGCGTATTGGGTAGTTTAGACGGATATGCAACGGGGGCTGTTTTTAACTTATCCACTCTGGAAGGCGTTTTCAATTTTTTCCGTTTTTCAGCCTCGGAAACGCCGTCCCCGTGTAGACGAAAGGCACTTCCGATAAAATATTTAGTCGTTTTTACCCGACAGCGTCCTCGTGTAAACGGGCCCTGAGAAACCTAGCTTTTTTTTTTTTTTTTTGCAAATTCGATAAATAAAAACTTGATACAGAACGTCCGACAAAATTAATTTCTGCTTCGAATGTAAACAAACCAGTGAAATGACCGTAGCAATTTGTGAAAAATGCAATAATAATTCTTTAAAAAAAATTTTAAATGATGCGTTCTTACTATCAAATACTTTTAGCCCATATTTTGTTGCTTTTCTTTTTGGTTTTTTTTTTTTGGAGTTTTGTTTTCGAGTAGAGTTTTTATTTCATCCTCGGTTGGTTCAGCAACACGTGCTGCCATTTTGTTTTTCTCTACTCACGGTATATGAGCTGATAGCCTAGTAGCAGAGTAGCCAATCAGAGTGCGCGATTGCTCATATCCAGTGAATGTGATAGATAGAATAAACATAACTGTATGAACACTTTCTTTCTGCCTGGTTTTCTGCAGGCCCTTTCTTTGGGACATGGAGAAAACCAGCCCAGTCATCTTACCCACCAGCTACAAAGGTGAAAACACACACACACACACACACACACACACACACACACACACACACACACACACACAGTCACTTTGCGTTGGAGCGGAACATAGAATCATGTTTACAGTGCTTCATGCGTCTCTTTTTCTGTCAGGTTGCGTATTCAGCCCTCCAGCCCACCACCTACGCATCCCAACAACCACCTCTTCAGTCCAGCCAATCAGAGTCCACCACCAGGAAACCAAGGACTGATGCCGGCACATGGTGATAGACGATTTCTCTTTCTCCCTCATTTCATTTCTGGTCTGACAAATCTGAAATTGATCACATAATAAGCATAGCCCCTCCTCCTTTTGCTTTGTCCCCTAGGTGGGCCCTTCCAGCACACCCCTGATTTGTACCAATCCTCTGGCGGCAGCCCGCCTCCTTCTGCCCTGCCCTGCATGGCACTAGCCAGTCAGCCACCACCGCCACAGCCCCCTGGCTCCGCCCACACAGCCGTCGCATTAGCCCAGCAGCAGCAGCAGCAGCCGGTGACCATCCAGGTGCAGGAGGTGGAGCTTGGGGGTGGAGCCCATAGGCAGAGTTTCCTAACAACGCCATGTCACCGAGTGCTGGGGAAGCAGCTGAGTGCGGACAACGCTGAAACACACAGGTGCTAATGCTGACCACAGACCTCTGCGCTTGGGCTTGGAATTCTGGGACTGTTTTTCACTCGTTTTATTTTCTCATCTGTTTATTGAAGACTTGTATATTAGTTTTATTTTATTCATTCAAATTAGCATTCAGATACAGATGCTGTTTGGTTCAATGCTTTGTTTTAAATGAAATCATTTGTGTGTTTTTTTGTTTTTTTTTTAATTTAATAAATTACATTCTTGTCAATTTCCATTTGAGATTCTTTACACCTTTGTTTTTGTTAGCATTTTTCCTCCCAAAGGTTCTTCCTAGGTGACTTCCTTTTTTTTAAACATTAATCCCTTTCTGGACATTATGGATTCACTGTCACAGGTACAGTTGGTGTTAATGTTGCAGATAGAATTCCATGTGGTAGAATTGTGGTGTGATGGTTTTCTTCCTCGGACATACTTAAACATGCCTCGCTGTGACCGATCGTGTCCCAAAATCGGAGACACCTGTGTCCGAATAGAATGTGAAAAACACAGTGTTCAGTGATTGGCTGAAAGCCTGGTTCTGACACTTGTTTTGCTGGATGGCAGTGTGAAATTTGGGACGTAGCTTTTGTCTTGGATGTAGCTGAGATCATAGATGTTTGGATTTGGGTACAAATTGCCCTAGATGTGTAACTGAACGTTTAACATTGTCAAACATGACAGCCAGAGACTCTCACGTGTGTAGAATGATGTCATCAGCTGTTCCAGCGTCCGATACAGATGTCTGTCCTTTTCTGTTTCTCGTCACAGCCGCAGTCTGGGCCGTTTCCACTGCTCAACATCAGCATACGAACATGCCCAGTTCAGCGCCCATGTAGGCGCAGGCACCTACAACCCCTACACCCAGGCGGCGTCTCTCAAAGTGCCCGGCCTGGACGGTTACCCCGGTTACGGCAGCCCGTCAGCCTTGCAGCAGGCGCTGCTGTCTCCGACGCCTTTAGAGTACCGCGTGGCGCAGCAGCAGCAGCACCAACACCACGTCACACCCGTACTGCAGGGCCTGCTCTCACCACGGCACTCCCTCACGGGCCACGCTGACCCACGCCTGACACCGCATGACCTCGCGAACCTTCTCAAACGCTCGCGGCCTGCTGTGCCCGCCATGCCCACCAACAACAACAATAATCCTCCACCACCTCCACCACCAGAATACACTGACAATCTGCTGCTCAATCAGGCAAGTCCATGTACACTACTGTTCAAAAGTTTGGGGTCACCCAGACAATTTAGTGTTTTCCATGAAAAGTCACACTTTTATTTCCCACCATAAGTTGTAAAACGAATAGAAAATCTAGTCGAGACATTTTTCTGGCCATTTTGAGCATTTAATCGACCCCACAAATGTGATGCTCCAGAAACTCAATCTGCTCAAAGGAAGGTCAGTTTTATAGCTTCTCTAAAGAGCTCAACTGTTTTCAGCTGTGCTAACATGATTGTACAAGGGTTTTGTAATCATCCATTAGCCTTCTGAGGCAATGAGCAAACACATTGTACCATTAGAACACTGGAGTGAGAGTTGCTGGAAATGGGCCTCGATACACCTATGGAGATATTGCACCAAAAACCACACATTTGCAGCTAGAATAGTCATTTACCACATTAGCAATGTATAGAGTGGATTTCTGATTAGTTTAAAGTGATCTTCATTGAAAAGAACAGTGCTTTTCTTTCAAAAATAAGGACATTTCAAAGTGACCCCAAACTTTTGAACAGTAGCGTATGTTCTTCATTTTTAGTATTTTCTGATTAGTGATTAAGTTTACAGTCTAGGCTGCAAATAAAGATTGAAATTTGAATGCTTGCTAAAAATCGGAGTTTATTTTTTAGTATTAGAAATTGAGAGCTGCAGTTTGCCATATTTTGAGCTAGATTTATAATTTATGGCTGAATTTTGAACAATTGGCACTGAGATTTCTCACGTTCTGAAATTTATTAAACT
This sequence comes from Neoarius graeffei, assembly GCF_027579695.1. NCBI lineage: Eukaryota > Metazoa > Chordata > Actinopteri > Siluriformes > Ariidae > Neoarius > Neoarius graeffei. The sequence goes on from NC_083584.1 coordinate 64,425,612, forward strand.
TGAATTTTGGACCTTTGTGGAATAGGAACTGGAAGTTGTGAAGGTTGTGCAAAAAGAGTAACAATTGAGAGTTTAAAATTTATTGTTTAAATGTATATCACATCACAACTGAGGTGTGTGGTTTTGAAGCATATCTTCTGACACTTATTCCATATGTAACCGACATTCTAATTTGATATTAAATTTGCCAACTCTCGAAATATTTGATTTGATGAAAATAATGCGTGTATATATATTTATTTATATTATTTATATTTTTTTTAATTAAAATTTTTTTTAATGAAATTGTTACTTGAAAGTCTTTTAAAACTAAAGAGTGGGATTTGATTGTTACGACTTGTCTGTTACTACTTTTGTGCAACATCCTCTTCCTCTAAAGCCAAAATGTACACTCAGTTATTCACCTTTAAATAAACCAGTGCATGAAGTAAGTGTGTGTGTGTGTGTGTGTTTTTTCATCTTTTGGCCTGCAGGACTATAGCGACAATCTGCTGATGCTGGAGCCGACCCAACCTCCACCCGCGCCACAGGCTCCACCCCCAACACACTACCATCACCACCACCTGCTGCAGATTCGGACTCCGCCCTCAGAGTGCCACGCTTCACCTCTTGCTCACTCAGAAAGCATGGAGGAGGATGACGTCACTGCTGCCTATCATGAAGGCCTGCTGGCCAAGGTCACCACGACGACAGCGCCAAGAGGTACATACACGCACGCACACGCATAAATGTGACCTAAAACATCATCAGATTTTCACACAAGTCCTAAAAGTAGATAAAGAGAACCCAGTTAAACAAATGAGACAAAAATATTATACTTGGTCATTTATTTATTGAGGAAAATGATCCAATATTACATATCTGTGAGTGGCAAAAGTATGTGAACCTCTAGGATTAGCAGTTAATTTGAAGGTGAAATTAGAGTCAGGTGTTTTCAATCAATGGGATGACAATCAGGTGTGAGTGGGCACCCTGTTTTATTTAAAGAACAGGGATCTATCAAAGTCTGATCTTCACAACACGTTTGTGGAAGTGTATCATGGCACGAACAAAGGAGATTTCTGAGGACCTCAGAAAAAGCGTTGTTGATGCTCATCAGGCTGGAAAAGGTTACAAAACCATCTCTAAAGAGTTTGGACTCCACCAATCCACAGTCAGACAGATTGTGTACAAATGGAGGAAATTCAAGACCATTGTTACCCTCCCCAGGAGTGGTCGACCAACAAAGATCACTCCAAGAGCAAGGCGTGTAATAGTCGGCGAGGTCACAAAGGACCCCAGGGTAACTTCTAAGCAACTGAAGGCCTCTCTCACATTGGCTAATGTTAATGTTCATGAGTCCACCATCAGGAGAACACTGAACAACAATGGTGTGCATGGCAGGGTTGCAAGGAGAAAGCCACTGCTCTCCAAAAAGAACATTGCTGCTCATCTGCAGTTTGCTAAAGATCACGTGGACAAGCCAGAAGGCTATTGGAAAAATATTTTGTGGACGGATGAGACCAAAATAGAACTTTTTGGTTTAAATGAGAAGTGTTATGTTTGGAGAAAGGAAAACACTGCATTCCAGCATAAGAACCTTATCCCATCTGTGAAACATGGTGGTGGTAGTATCACGGTTTGGGCCTGTTTTGCTGCATCTGGGCCAGGACGGCTTGCCATCATTGATGGAACAATGAATTCTGAATTATACCAGCGAATTCTAAAGGAAAATGTCAGGACATCTGTCCAGGAACTGAATCTCAAGAGAAGGTGGGTCATGCAGCAAGACAGTGACCCTAAGCACACAAGTCGTTCTACCAAAGAATGGTTAAAGAAGAATAAAGTTAATGTTTTGGAATGGCCAAGTCAAAGTCCTGACCTTAATCCAATGGAAATGTTGTGGAAGGACCTGAAGCGAGCAGTTCATGTGAGGAAACCCACCAACATCCCAGAGTTGAAGCTGTTCTGTACGGAGGAACGGGCTAAAATTCCTCCAAGCCGGTGTGCAGGACTGATCAACAGTTACCGCAAATGTTTAGTTGCAGTTATTGCTGCACAAGGGGGTCACACCAGATACTGAAAGCAAAGGGTCACATACTTGTGCCACTCACAGATATGTAATATTGGATCATTTTCCTCAATAAATAAATGAGCAAGTATAATAATTTTGTCTCATTTGTTTAACTGCGTTCTCTTTATCTACTTTTAGGACTTGTGTGAAAATCTGATGATGTTTTAGGTCATATTTATGCAGAAATATAGAAAATTCTAAAGCGTTCACAAACTTTCCAGCACCACTCTGTGTGTGTGTGTGTGTGTGTTCCATGAAATTGAGTTGTACATGAGCTGATGTGGTGCGTGCCACCGAGTTGTCTATGAGCCATGTATGACCAGATTGAGTGGAATAACTGTTTTATTCTATCCACATTCACTGGATGTTGAGGACCAGGGCATTTTTATTTTTTGCAAATTCAATAAAAACTTTCTACAAACGTCCAACAAACTTATTTCCGCTTAGAATGTAAACAAACCAGTGAAATGATAGGAGCAATTTGTGAAATATGCTGTAATAAAAATTCTTGAAAAAAAAACCTTTCTTAACATCAAATCCTTTTATTCCTTTTTTTTTTTGGGGGGGGGGGGGTTCCTTTGTCTTTTTTTTTTTTTTTGGCGGTTGGCAAACCAACTTAAAGGTGCATTACCGCCACTGACTGGGCTGGAGTCTGGAACAATGAGATACTGGGAGGGAGGACTACAGTATATTCTTTTAGCCATTTCTGTTTCTTTTAAATACTTCGATAATTTTTGAGGTTTTGTTTTCGAGTAGAATTTTTATTTCATCCTCAGTTGGTTCAGCAACACGCTCCGCCATTTTTGTTCTTCTCTGCTTATGGTACACGAGCTGATAGCCTAGTCGTAGAGTAGCCAATTAGAGCATGCGATTGCTCATATCTAGTGAATGTGGATAGGATTGGAAATATATATATATATATATATATATATATATATATATATATATATATATATATATATATACACTAAGTAAATTTAAAAACGCACATTGATAAAACTTGCTGAATTCGTGCTGAGTTTATCTCAAGAAGAAAAGAAATACATCACAATGGAAAAATAACTTCGTTCCGCCCGAATAAGTTCCAAATCTGTGCTCAAATCAGAATTTAAGGGAGTTGTACTCAATAACGTACAATATGACTCGGGTAGTCAATGACATGGACAGGCTTTAATTTTCAAACAAATTTTGCATACACTGTACACACACAATCTTGCCTATAAATACCCGGGGGAAATGATGGGAAAATTGTCATTATTGAAGATACCACGCCTAAACCAAAATCAACGTGAACAGGCCATCGGGATGTTGCGTGCCGGAAGTACACAGACAGAGGTCGCCCGGCACTTCGGTGTTCATCATTCGACCATTTCCCGTTTGAGTCAGCGTTACAGACAGACAGGGAGCACCAGGGATCGTCCACGCCCTGGTCAGCCTCGAGTCACAACGCCAGTTCAGGATCAGCACATCAGGCTAGCTCACCTCCGGGACAGACTCCTGACACCCTCAGTCACTGCTGCTGAGACCCCTGGACGACACAGACCCAGAATCTCCAGCATGACGGTCCGAACATGGACCAACTGTCACTTTGAATTTTTTTACTGTGAATTAATTCTTGAGTTTGACAATAAATGTCCTTTATCGATGTTTCAAGATGTGTGTGCATTACATACAATATCATAAATTTCAAATATATGCATGGATCTAAAGTGATATCGTGTTGAATTCCATTGTGCGTTTTTAAAGTTACTTAGTGTGTGTATATATATATATATATATATATATATATATATATATATATATATATCATACATCATACACCATGTTGTATGATATAATCTAGCCATAAGGGACCACAATGTCATGAATATTGTTGTGTAAGTACTTCTCTCTCTCTCTAGTGGTGATGGAGGCCGACCCTCGTCCTGTTCAGGGAGATGCGTATCGGCCCCGGGCCTCGCTGCAGCGCCATCACACCATCCAGACTGCCGATGATGCCTATGTACGTCCCCTGTGTCCCTCATCTCACACAATTTGGTGATTTTGTCTTAAACACGTGTGGTGTCCTGGGAAACCCCTTTACATTGTCAGATTTTGCCAAGTTCTATTTTTCCTGAACTGAAACGCTTCTGTTTTGCATGTACCTCAACCACAAGTGTTTTAGTGATGCAAAGTAAAGAGTTGCGATATTATAAACTGAATGGATTTGACTTGAGTCTTCTGCCATGCATCTTTCCAGCAACTTGATCAAAATGCGACGTTCCCTCGCAACGCTTATTGCTGAGTTTGTGAATCCTAAGCGAGATTAAAAAGTTCATCAAATGAAACGATTCCCATGTCAATTCGTTGAAATGTACACTAGGGTTATAACTTTTTGAACTATTTTTCCAAAATCAAAGTCCTGCCTCATGATTGGATGAACTTTTTGGTATAATTGAAGAAACCAAACTCCATTTTCAACACTCTTTTAAAAAAGTCCCCCCGAAACAAAAAAAAAAAGGATTAAATACACATTACAGCCAATGATATGAAATGCGAAACCGTGCTAAGTTATCACAAGGGCCGTTACAAGTCAATTTGACTGAAAATGGATCAATGATGTGTTGTACTGCCGTCATAATATACTGGAGTTTCAGTTTCTATTCTTGCTTTCACTTTATAAGCCGTGTAAATTTGGGGAACTCTGTCTCGTTTAGTAGTGATGTATTGTAGCCTACAGCTTTCCCAGAATCCTGGCGTTTCACTTTCACTGTATAAGCCATGTAGAGTTGGGCAAATCTGTTTTGTTCAACTAGTGATATGTTGTAGGCCTAAAGCCATCCCAGAATTCTGGAGATTCAGTTTCTGTTCTCACTTTCATACATGCACTACCATGTCGAATTGGTGAAGTTTGTGTTGTTCAAGCTGTTCCATAGTGAATGGTTGGCTCAGAATGTCGCACAGAAAGAGTTACAGCGAAGTTGAGAGGAACAAGAAGATTTGGAAAAAGAATGTGATTGACTTCAAGAAATCCACGATGGTGAGAGGGCCTATCCCATTAGTGCAAACCCCATTAATGGACAGAACAAGAATGCCACTAAAGAGAGACATAATTGGCCGCTTTAAACACATGGCACCAGACATCAAAGGCCAGAAAGATAGGCCCTGTCCACACGGCAACGGATTCAGGTGAATCCGATACAATTGTTTATCATTTCGGCCTGGCGTCCACACGGCACCGGCGTTTTGGGTGCCCCAAAACGCAATCTTTTGAGAACGGGTTCCAGAGTGGAAAAATCTGGCAACGTTGCCGTTGCGAAGTCGTCTGGATGAGTAGAACGGATTTGTTTACGATGACGTCACAACCACATGACTGTGAGTGCTTCACGCCGGGTAGAAGTGTAACGAACTCGATGCGAGTTGTCAACAAATCCTATAACTTGGTTCATGAAACGCGCTTACAAAATATTTTCACTGTGAATATTTATTGTGTAATGGTGCAAAGTGAGAGAGAGAGAGAGAGAGAGAGAGAGAGAGTCAATCCCGCCAGCAAAAATAGGGAAAAAAAAGAGCGATCTCACCTCTTCAGATGTTGGTTTAAGTCCTACAATACATTCCTCAAAAAGGGTGTAGAAGAACAAATTAATCCATCAACGTGTAGCATTCAGTTTATTCCGGACCATTAAAGACGCCGCCTTCCGCGTCGAATCGTACGTCATCCTCGCCGCCATATTGGATAGGTCAAAGCGGAGAATAAAGATGCCTCATTCATGTGCTGCGTTTAACTGTACCAACAGGTTTGCCGTCCAAACGAGATCACATGGGATTACCTTTCACAGGTGAGACTGGAAAAACACTTTTCATTGTATTTGGTCATTATAATGTAATTTTACGAACAGATTTTCCTGACTTTGTGGCTAATATGAAGTCTCGCGCATAATAGTTTGTGCATGCGTCCTTACTTCTTCTATTGTTCTGGTGTCTCCGAAGGGACCGTCTTACAGCGCCCCTAGAGGTGTGGCATGTGTATTGCATCGTTTTCAGCAAGCGTTGCGTTGCCATATGGACCTGATATTTTACTGATGGTTGCCCATGTGGACGCGATATTTTTTTAAAATAACATCTCCTTGCCGTTGTCGTGTGGATGTAGCCATAGACTGAAGAAAATTTCCAAGGAGGTGAAGCTTTTGTGGACTGAACAACTGAACTTTCCAATAATCTCTGATCAAGCAGTAAGTGCAAAGTTGGAGAAAGTGGTGCAAGTGTTTGAGGAATGCACCAGACGGGGAGATTATGGATGTTTAGATGATGTATTTGATGTCACAAAGTTGGATGGGTAATGGCTGAATGCTGAGGACAAAGAACTGTACAAGGTACAACAGGAGAGTCGGGGACAACTGGGCTACTCCACTAGAAAATGCGCTGACATTAAAACGATACATCCATCCAAAAGACTGAAAGCCAGCACACCTGCTAGCATGTCAGCTCCTTCATTTGACGCTGTGCAGGAGACGACAGGTATTATTCTGGTTGTTGGTAGGCTTTACAAGAACTTCATTTTGAGTCCGGGGGGACTTTTTTCAAAAATATGACCAAATGAAGGTCAATTCCTTTCATTACTAGCAAAAGTTCATCAAAATATGATACAGGGTATAGAGGTTGTAAAAAAGTTATAACCCTAATGTACACTACCGTTCAAAAGTTTGGGGTCACTTTGAAATGTCCTTATTTTTGAAAGAAAAGCACTGTTCTTTTCAATGAAGATCACTTTAAACTAATCAGAAATCCACTCTATACATTGCTAATGTGGTAAATGACTATTCTAGCTGCAAATGTCTGGTTTTTGGTGCAATATCTCCATAGGTGTATAGAGGCCCATTTCCAGCAACTCTCACTCCAGTGTTCTAATGGTACAATGTGTTTGCTCATTGCCTCAGAAGGCTAATGGATGATTAGAAAACCCTTGTACAATCATGTTAGCACAGCTGAAAACAGTTGAGCTCTTTAGAGAAGCTATAAAACTGACCTTTCTTTGAGCAGATTGAGTTTCTGGAGCATCACATTTGTGGGGTCGATTAAATGCTCAAAATGGCCAGAAAAATGTCTCGACTATATTTTCTAGTCATTTTACAACTTATGGTGGTAAATAAAAGTGTGACTTTTCATGGAAAACACAAAATTGTCTGGGTGACCCCAAACTTTTGAACGGTAGTGTAGTTGATGGTAGAGCCCTGCACTCCCGCGGGACTCGCGGGACCCGCCGCAAAGCAGTGTGGCGCGGGACAAATTTTGAAAGCTCATTGCAGGTGCGGGCGGGACTGGAAGTGCACATATCCGGGCGGGAGCGGGAGTGCACATATCCGGGCGGGAGCGGGAGTGCACATATGCCGCGGGAGCGGTGATTAGCTGCAGTCCCGCTAACTAAAAACGTGTTTGAAATAAAATTTATAAATTATTAATTTATGTCTATCATATATAATTTGTGCTGGATATTTTATTTGGCATTAATAAAAACATTTTAGGATGCCTAAATTTGCAGAGAGAGTCAGATTGCCGGGCGGCACGGTGGTGTAGTGGTTAGCACTGTCGCCTCACAGCAAGAAGGTCCTGGGTTCGAGCCCCGGGGCCGGCGAGGGCCTTTCTGTGCGGAGTTTGCATGTTCTCCCCGTGTCCGCGTGGGTTTCCTCCGGGTGCTCCGGTTTCCCCCACAGTCCAAAGACATGCAGGTTAGGTTAACCGGTGACTCTAAATTGACCGTAGGTGTGAATGTGAGTGTGAATGGTTGTCTGTGTCTATGTGTCAGCCCTGTGATGACCTGGCGACTTGTCCAGGGTGTACCCCGCCTTTCGCCCGTAGTCAGCTGGGATAGGCTCCAGCTTGCCTGCGACCCTGTAGAAGGATAAAGCGGCTAGAGATAATGAGATGAGATGAGATGAGTCAGATTGCCAGATTGAGTGAGGAATGGCATCTTAAATTCACCCTAACGGGAAATCCTTTGATCACTCTAATGACTCGCCGTTCACACCCAGCTAGCAAGAGAACCATGAGTGAAGTGATTTACTGCTTGAGTTAGTCTACAACTCTAATCAGAGAGACAGGTTACACAGTGACGGTAGGCTTGACTCAATGCTATCCCAGAAATCCTTCCTGTAATATGCAAATTTTGCTGTCCAGTCAGAGGTGGCCAAATTTGCATATTACAGGACGGATTTCTGGGATAGCATTGAGTCAAGCCTACCGTCACTGTGTAACCTGTCTGTCTGATTAGAATTGTTCACTCATGGTTTTCTTGCTACCTCTGCTTTGAAATAAAAAAAAAAAAACATTGGTACAAAGCAAGCCCATTCACTTTTTTATGCTGATCAGAGAATTACAATGGTTTCTCATGTGAGACAAATGTGCGATTCGCTATTAAATATTTTAATCACTTGATAGCACTAATTATTATTATTATTATTATTATCATTAGAGACACTGCATGCTGAATTCAGAAACAAGGTAAATAATAACAAACGTGAACGTGAGCTGTAGATATTTATGCTCAAATCCACTCAAAGTAGGGGGTGGGGCACCATCACGCTGTGTCAAGACAAGAACTTTCCTGAGAAATAACGCGAACGTCTGCATCATGTGGGATTTGCGGGCGGGAGCGGGACAAAATATGGCAGGCGCGGGCGGGAGCGGGACTGAAAAAATTATTTGTGGGCGCGGGCGGGAGCGGGACTGAAAATCATAATTCTTTGCGGGCGGGAGTGGGACTGCACAATGCGGGCACGGGCGGGAGCGGGACTGAAAAATCCGACCCGCGCAGACCTCTAGTTGATGGCTTCTAAAAAAACTACAATGTCAAGTATTTATACAGCAGACATTTTTTCTCCGTGTTCTTATCGAGTGCCCAAAAATGAATATTTTTAAAGCACAAACTGCACTAAGAGTCAGTGTTCAGGTGTCTTTTGACCTTTTGCAGGATCAGGCAGAAATGTCTGGCATGAGCCTATTGGCGGGGAAGGCGCTAAGCTCCGCCCGCATGTCTGACATCCTCAGCCAGACGTCACTGGCAGGAAGCCAGCAGTTGCACCAGAGGGAGGAGTCAGGTACACATACAGTCACATTCTAGCAAAAACACTTAAGCCGTGGGTTGCAGGTATTATTAACGTGTGTGTGTGTGTGTGCACGCATAGTGTGTAACGTAGAGGACGAGCTGCACTCGGCTGCGTGTTACCCCTCCTCCTGCACCAGCGACATGCTACTCACCTACAAACCCCAAGATCTTCAGTACAGCATGGAGCAGGCCGGCGTCTAACACACTGGTAGTGTGTGCGCGTGTTCTAGTTCTGAAATTCTCAAATGTATTTGAATATTAATAATCGCTGACCATTTTTTCTCTCTCTCTCTTTAGGTGTGTGTGCAGTATGTATAAAGCTCCATATCCATCTCCTGTGTTCAGCTGCGTCATGCCAAACCTCCATCGCGTGTGTCTGCGCGCGTGCGTGTGTGTATGCGCATGTGTGTGTGTGTGTGCGTGTGTGTGCATGTGCGCACCCTCCAAGAAGAGGCTCGCTCATCGTCTCGCTCTTCCTACCGATTGGACGAACCGGGTGACTCCCTCCGACTCCGCCCCCAAACCGTCCATCTGCTCCTTCGGGCCCGCCCCGTCTGTCTTGTTGACGTCGCCATTGCGAGGCATCTGCACACAGTCTTACGTAGACACATCTGTATAAATATAAACACACATTCTCTCACACACACACAAACACAGATCACACGCAAAGCCACAAACCCAAAGTATTTCATAAAACAGCCTGTCCTTTTGTGGGTTTTTTTTTTTTTTCTTCCTTTCTTTGGGAAGCGGGGTGGTGTCAGCGCTTTGTAACCCCGCCCCCCCCATCCGCAGCGCTACAATGGATCATTCCGGAGCAGCTCTGATAGCAGCCCAGCGCGAAGCGGTCTACTCTGATACGCTGGCGGGGGTGGACGGGCCCGGAGACCTTCGCCATGGCACAGGACGTCCAGCTCTCATTCGTTTCGTCTCCTTCTCTCTCTGTCTGTCTGTCTTTTTTTTTTTTTTTTTTTTAAATGCATTTTTACTGCTAATGTTCACGTAGGAATATGATCATTATTAATTATTATTATTATTGTTCTTGTTTTCTGTAAAAGAAGTTTTATGGTTATAATATTATAATGACAATTATTAATATTATTAAAAGAGAGAAAAAAATCGGTGTTGCAAACAAACAAACAAAAAAAAAAAAACACGATCCTGCACTTTCAGTTTAAAGCGAGCTTTATTTTCTTAACCGCTCCCTCTTTCTTTTCACTCCCTCCCTAATTCCATTCATTCCACACCTTTCTCTCCATCTCTTTTCTTGCTCGTGGCAGCGCAGTGCATCGCCGTTTCCTCTTCCTGTACAGTGACGCCATGTATAGCTCGCCAACGTTTCTGTCAGCTTTCTGTGTTTCTGTACGTGCGTGTTTTTATATATTTCTTTATTTCTTCGTCCCTTTTTTCTCCAAGAGATGTTCGTTTGTCCCACAGGCCGAGGAGAGTGTAATTATTTTTATTTTTATGTTTTAATTTTTGCTGCCTTTTATTGTTTTTGCTGTGCTGCGCTGTCACGCCCATCATTTTGTGTGTGTGTTTGAGAGATGCTCGTTCATACATATCATAAAATGCTCGCATTTGCAGTCTGGTCCTTCCCTTTGTACGTCTGACACACACACACACACACACACACGCGTGCGCGCACACATATATGAGTGGAGGTTTGTATCCAGATCTCTAGACTCTTGAATTTAACCCTTGGCACTAACAATACTTGTCCAACAATACAGTCTGCTAAATCTGATGTGTTCCAAATGTCAAGCAGAATATTTCAAGTGCACTAGGTTTGGAGTGCGCACTGTCAGGGGTAAGACCATTAGTGAATGAAGTTGACTGAACTTTTAGAGTTCACCTGTTTAAGCTTCCTCGCAGCGTTTCATGTGACCGATGTGTAAAGTGAGCAGGGCCGAGGTGAGATTTGGGACACGACCATTGGTTAACATTCATGAGTTTGTAATTTTAATGCGATTCGCTGAGAATTCAGCACTCGGCAGATAAAAGGAAAAAGTGCAAGACTACAGAGGTTTGGGATGTGACCATTCATACATTTACTGTGTGTGTGTGTGTGTGTGTGTGTGTGTGTGTGGTGGTTTGCTCCCTGTGCCTTGTGTCCATGCCCCAGATACATGCTGGGTCACTGTTGATAAAGGCAGCATCGTCCTCGTCGTCTCTTCTCTCTCCCGTTCCTTCTCTTCCTCCCAGTCATTTCATTTTGTTCATTTTTGTTTTCTTAGTTGTATTTTTTTGTCATTGTTTTTTTTTTTTTTTTGTTTTGAGTACAAAAAATACTAAAGTGCAACAACAAATGACTAAAAAAAATTCCAACAAACTGAGAGAATAATAAATATATATAAATAAAGAAATGAATAAAAACCTGAAGGATGGGTGTTTGTTTTCTTTCTCTCTGTGTTAAAAAAAAAAAAGTCATATGGCTATGCTACACTGCTGAACTTACAATGTTCTGTGATTATTTTCCCCCTTTTTTTTCTTATTTTTCTTTTTAAAATTAATACTTTTTTAATGCTTGTTTTAGTTTTTCTGCTCTTTGTTTTGCCTTTCCTTTCATTTTTGCTTCGTTGCTTTAATCCTTTCATGTTTTTTCCCCCTTTCCTTACTTACACTTTGCTCTTTCTCCGATTTTTATTTCCTTTCTTTGGATAGCTTAATGGATATTAATGCCTCTTTCTTTCTCCATTTTATTTTTCTTGCTTGCCTTTTTATATTTCTTTTTTATTCTCTCTCTCTCATTATATGTCCAGTATTATTGCTGGAGTAAATGGATATCGATGCAGCCTCATTTTCTTTCTTTTTTTTTTTTTATTTCTTTGATTTATAAGACGAATATCTTTTTTTTTTTTTTTTGCCAGTTTAGATTTTCTTTCCTTTCTGTATTTTTTAATCTTTCGTTTTTCCTATTCTCTCCAAACAGGATGCACATTTTAATAATAATATGAACAAAATCATTTTCAAGAATTACTTTACAATTGATGTATATTGTTGCTGCCTTTTCTATCTTTCTTTGGCTTGCATTTTTTTTCTTTATGCAAAAATAATCGTATTGCACAGTCCAATTATGGCTTGATTTTGACATTGTTTGTTTTAGCTGCAACTTTTCCAGTGAAAGTCCTGCTTTAAGCCCGTCACTATTCTCGCTCACCGCCACTGTGGCGTTATGCTTAGAAAAAAAGAACCTGGACTGAAACGTATTGTTTAATCACATTGTTTCAGCTACAGCAGTGTGTAAAGTCAGGTGTCAACCATGCTGCTTATTAAGACATTGCTTTTATTAAAGGCAGGATAAGGATAAAAACGGGGCCTAAAATAAAGCCTTGAGGGGCACCGTATGACGAGATGGAAATTCCACTTTTACAATGGGCTAATGAATGCAAGCTTGACTTTTATTCATTCAACTCATGACCAGAAAATCAATAGAAGTGTGCCGTCAGTAGAGATTTATTTAAATGCCCTCGGAGGGGAGGTTTATAGAGTCTGGATATTTTCAGTCAGTGGCATTTTTATTGAAGCACAACGTACACCTGAAGTGATAAATCCAACATTTGTAGGGTCGAGAGTGCAGCTGAAATCTCAGGTTCGTATTAATGCGTTCATTCTAATGTGTCATCGTTTCTATAGTCGCGGCTCGTCCGCAAGGACTTTTCCACGTTTTTGAACTGAAAAGGACAAAATTGGGATTTTGTCACAAGTCTGCACAAAACATCCCATAATACCGACGCATTTCATGAAAAGCAAAATAAAAATTCACCTCAGTGACTGCGAGACCTCTAACTTGGTTCTGAATTGAAATCAGCTTGAATGGAATGAACCTGTGTGGTGTTAGGGTCATGTGATCGTACTGTAAATAGACCTGTTCCTGGAAGACCTCAAATGCTGAACGAACAAAGCATTATATCATGACCAAAAAAATCAGAAGTTCATTATTAAAGAATGGAAAGAATATGGCACATCCATCGTAACTCAGTAACTGTAAGGAGTGAATTAGAGAAGCATAAGGGTAAGACCATCCAACCTTCCAGCATGATGCTCCCACCACCATGCTTCACAGTGAGGATGTTCTCAGGGTGTTGGTTTTCCATCAAGCGTAGTGCAAGAAGATTAATTGTGGTGCCATGAGACCAAAGATGATTTTTTTTTTTTTTTGCGAAGTCACAAAAATGTCTTTTGCTTAACCCCCGGAACAGGATTTCTTGTGACTCGGGTTTGTGAAGTTTCCAGTGCACAGCTTCTCGCATCTGAACTGCGGATCTCAACAGCTCCTTCAGTGTTACCCTTAGATTCTTGGTTGCTTCTCGTTACCCGGACACTGACTTTTGTCCATCAGTGATTCTCGTCTGTACGATATCTCAGAAGTGAGTCGTCGAATGTTTAGGGAAGCCACAGCAGGGACCAAATGGTCGCCAGTTCGATTTCCTGGACCAGCAGGAATGGCTGAAGTGTCCTTGAGCAAGGCATCTAACCCCCCAAGCTGCTCTGGGTATGTTGTACATTGCTCTGGATAAGAGTGTCTGCTAAATGCATGTAAAGTAATGTTTGTAGGATTTAATATGGAATTCTCTTTTTAATCAGCAGATGAAGCTGATTTAGATTTAGGAATTGATCCAAACAGAAGAGGTCAAGGTCACAGCAAGACCAAATGCCAGAAACATTTTCTTCTTCGATAGCGTCCTTACTGTCTGGAGTCTATTTTAAGGAAATTTCAGGTGTACTCATTTGTAACGAGCGACTTGCCTTGATGGTCAATAATGGCGCTCTGTGGAAATCTCAAACCCTGATTGATGCTGTATTTTTCCTGAACTTCCAGTCTCCGTTGTCTTCATGATGATGCGCTTTAAAATTTGTCCAATGCTGAGGTGCAGTTCATCAGCAAGCGACGTCTCGAGTATCTGCTTGACCGCCTGTTGTGTGTTTTGCGCTTGACGGACAAATGATGTACTCAGATCGAGAACCGGTTTGATGAACAGCTCTTGGCTGTATTGTGCATCAGGGATGCTCTGGGATCTGCTGATCGGGTCTGCACGTGGGTCTGCACTGCAGAGGCTTTTCAGACCAGAGTAACTGAGCATGAGCAAAGCTGATGGGTTTATACAGCGTTTCAGTGAACATCTGGAGTAAAAGTAATCAATACCAGTGAGGAAATGTATGTGAAAAAGTGCATGTGGTCTGTTTAGACCTCCAGTCAAGGTGACTGCACAGATTACGAGTGCATGTTCCATCTCTTCCCCCCTCCCCCCCACACACAGTCACTCTGAGGCAATACTTCGTTCTTGTGTGTGCTGTGCCAGCTGCCGTGAGTGCTTGAGCTCCTCAAAGCATGCATGGATCTACATACAGCTAATAAACAGCAGACTAATACATCTGCCCTGAGGTGAGTGTGTGTGTGTGAGAGAAAGAGAGAGAGAGATAGATCACAAACGTATTCTAGCATATGATTCACTGATGTCATCATGAAGTGAGTGTGTAGTGCGTCTTCATGCTGTGTGCTCAGCTCATTGTGTACGAAGGTTTTGATCATTGAGTGTGCACTCGTTCAGATGTCCTCCGTCACTGTTCTGTAACGTTCTCTGGACCACTAATCAATCGATCCTGATTAATATTGATCACCAGGATCGATGTGGTAACCCACTCGCACTGATCTGCTTGACTGATTTCCGAGTTTTCATCTCATCTCATTATCTCTAGCCGCTTTATCCTGTTCTACAGGGTCGCAGGCAAGCTGGAGCCTATCCCTGCTGACTACGGGCGAAAGGCGGGGTACACCCTGGACAAGTCGCCAGGTCATCACAGGGCTGACACATAGACACAGACAACCATTCACACCTACGGTCAATTTAGAGTCACCAGTTAACCTAACCTGCATGTCTTTGGACTGTGGGGGAAACCGGAGCACCCGGAGGAAACCCACGCGGACACGGGGAGAACATGCAAACTCCGCACAGAAAGGCCCTCGCCGGCCACGGGGCTCGAACCCAGACCTTCTTGCTGTGAGGCGACAGCGCTAACCACTACACCACCGTCCCACTCTTTCCGAGTTTTATTCTTTCCATTTCTCAGAATTTCGCTCACCCACCGTGGCTGTGAATTATTGACACGCTCCGAGCGTCATCGCTTTCACACTCCTCCATCATGCCTTGTTTGTCAATCTTTCCCCCCTTCGTCCTGTGCCTTATTCCTCACTATCAGTTTCCATCCATTGTCCTATAGCTTCTGCATTTCTTCGCCATCATATGTAGCCTCATTAGTTTAAGGTTCTGACCTTGTATGCAGTATTGCAATCTTATTTTTTTCTTCAAAAACATGCCCAACATTATCGACTCCCCTTGTTTGATCGCTCTCTCCTTGATTACTTTCTCAGTCTGTTTCGAGCTTGCATGATGCTTGACAAAATACAGTTAGAGACTTAAAACTGATCTTGTAAGGAGGAAGTACGTGTAAAGAATAAACCACTTCATGCTGTGCTGTTATAGGAAGGTAATCATTGACGGTGTAGTGTGATGAAGCAGAGTTACCGTCACAATCACCACCACGTCGCAGATCCTTTTCCTAAAACTGCGCATCACCAAGTGGTGCGGTTTATTCCTCTTACGCTACAGCAATGTGCCAATGGTTATATGAATTGAATAATTGTGCTCGTTTTAGCTAGATTTAACATTCTACAAAACTGTTGATACTGTTGTTCATATTCTCACCTACATTATAGCAGCTATAAATGGTCATTCCCTCACCAGCTTCTTGCACTTATTAACCTCAAGAGAGGGAAAATAAGACCAAAAAAAACCCCTCAACCTATTAACAACTACACATGATGGTTTTTGGGTCTTGCCATCCATGTGTTTACAGTAGCGGTCCTGTGAGAATCTCCTCCAGACATGACGAGGTGTTAATCTTATGATCTTGATTCCACCGTTCTGTTCTGCTTTTATATAATTTCTTTTTTTTTCTCTTTCTCATCCCTCCTCTGTGAATGCGTTTAGGACAGGATGGAGTTTGTATGCATAAGGTGGAGAGCGAAGTTCTCTGTTCTGCTTTTGCACACCTTTACCTGGGGCTGGACAGGTGAGGAACCAAAACTAGCCTGCATAATAGGAACAACAATATAAAAGTTTTGGGTATGGGGTGCTGTTTGTAAAACAGTTTGACCTTTTTATGGGTGGCATTTTTCATCATTTAGCACAGTTTTCATATATTTAGAGATAAATTGCATTATATTATAGGCATCTAGCAGATGCTATTATCCAGAGTGAAATATAACATACCCAGAGCAGCCTGGGGAGGAGTTGGGGTTGAGGTGCCTTACTCAAGTGCACTTCGGCCATTCCTGTTGGCCCAGGGAATTGAACCAGCAACTTTTTGGTCCCAAAACTGCTTCTCTAACCATTAGGCCATGGCTTATGGTTAAGTTCATGCAACAAGAAAGTGTTCCATTTCCTTATGTAAAATGACTTGAAAATTGCTCATTATTTGTAAATGTCAATAATGTATTTTATATGCAAATCAAATTTAAAAAAAAAATCAAAGTCCTTCCCACGCCATGTGGCGGCGCCAATCCCCGTTTCCGTAGCCCTCGGCCTCTTGCCTATTACCTAGCTAGGGTTACAGTGGGAGGCTAGTCCTCTGGTAACCGCGAGAGTTTGACTCCCCACTCGCATCTGTATTGCAGCGTGCCTTGCCAGACGGCAGTAGGTACCATTTTTATGGTGGTCTTTGGTGTATGACCCAACCGTGAGTAGAATTCACAATCTCCCGATCAAGAGGCGGACACGCTAACCATTAGGCAAACTTGCGGTATTTATATGTAAATGCAAATGTTTAAAGGTTCTGACTGCAAAGCTGAATTCTGGGCAAAATGTTCTATTGCTGTTGGAGTTTCGAGATGTTGAGCTGCTGCACACACACCGTGTATCCTGAGTGTAAATGTTTTGTCGCGATAAAAAGCGTCTCGTATTTTATGATTCCGGAGATTATCGAAGCAAGTGAGAAACTGTATCATGTGACCACCATGGGGCGTTTGACCTACTTTTAACCAAAACAATTCGGCGTGGGCAAAAATGGCAGACTTGGCTCTCCCTCGAGCTAAAAGCCAACGGGAAAGCAAAGGAAAATATGCAAGCGAATCAGCTGAAAAGCGATGGAAACCAAAAGGTTGTCCGCAAAAATTTTTGTGACGGGACAGATCGACTGACGGAATCAACTGAAGGATGAAATGGGCGCAAAATCTGACAAAGAACTTGCAGCGCTGGTCTTGGATTGGCGAGTCTGAGTATGGAGTAATACACCTAATGATACGATAACACAAGTAGTAACAGAAAAAAGATATCTTCATCTTTTGTTTCACGGATCTATTCGCGAATGTCAACCACAAATTACATCCCTGCGACTCAGAACTCTCTGAGGTCGATGCAGAGTCACGATGTTTTCCGTGCATCGCCATCTTGGTGTGACCCAGTTCCATAGTTATGCTAATTAGTTAAAGCTCCTCACATTCAGCTGTTTCCATAGGACCTCAAGAGGGAGGAAAACAGTCCCAAAATGGAGAAAAGCGACCCTCAGGACATCAAAATGATCACATCTCGTCCGCATGATTGTGTTCTTGCAGGACACAGGAAAATGCCATGCACAATTAAAAAAAATTTCTGATGACTTTGCAGTCAGCGCCTTTAATTCAAATAGTAAATTTAAATGTTTTGTTCATATGCTAATTGACTCCACCCTTTTGGACTGTGCTTTACTGAGAAAATGTGGTGGTGGTAAAGTTGCCAGGTTGACACCATACTGTTTAGATTAGTAACAACGTAGCCAATGGTGGTTGCTTTCTATCAAGATGCTCATTTGGGATCATGATGTCATCAGTATAATCATTCAACCCTTAAATTAGTCTCCACTCTGAGATTAGAGATGTATAGACATAGAGAAGCAGGTACACTGTGCATTAATGGTAGCTAAGCTGGCTACCTGACTAGCTAGTGCTGTGGGTGCGACCTACATTTACATTGACCTTTTTCTGTATTGTTGGACATCTGTAGACTGAAAAAAAAGAATGTCTCTAGTTTGTATGAAATATTTTGTTTCTCATCAAAACAAGATTTCATTTGCATAGTATTAATGTCTTGGTCATGTGGTATGGTTGGGTTGTGTAAAACTTTTTTTTTTTTTAAATCAATTTATTATTTTTAAAGCAAACAACCCCAAATGGATATGTGCATCTGCATTTTCTATGACCCAAAGTTTCTCCCAGTTATTTATCACCATGCTTGTAAAATCATTTTTAATATTTCAGCACATTTTCGCATTCATTTTCTTGACTTTTGTTGTTCCACTGAATCCGAGTCACTCGATGTTTTGGAGACATTTGTCCATTTTTTTTTTTTACTTCTAAACTCCTACACTAGTGCAGTGTGTCATGATGGTGGGGGGAAAAAGACTAAAATAGAATGGACGCCCTTCAGTTCAATTAAAAGTGGTTTGTTTGAATGAGGCCTGCAGTAACCTTTCAAAATAGTAGTGCACACAATCCATTTTTATAGTTACTTCTAATATTCATTTGTAAAATTTTTCGCATATTGCACTATCCTGACATGCTGCACGAGAGTAGGAGTTCAGCAATTAAAATGAACAGATTTCTCCATCCATCTGCCTATGCTAGTTTCTCCAAAACATCGAGTCACTGACTCAGTGGAACACCTGAAAACAGTACAACAATATGCCAAAACATTTGCTGGATATGGATTTGCAAGTCCTAAAAAATAAATCTTTAAGTGAAAAGAAGTGTCCGGTGGTTAAGGCTTGGGTTTGCAGAACATTCATAAAGTCCATTTGAGGTTGGTTGTTGAAAAAGTTGGGAAACAGTTTAAATGAATGCTATTTTGTAACATTGGTCATTTACTTCATCATCCAGGACCAGGATGAATCATAACTGGCTTCATCAATCTATTTATTATCAAACATAAATACAGAATAGCTTTTTTTTTTTAAACATATAGGTCATGCACGAGCACTTGACCCCGCCCCCAAGATTGATGGACACCAACACTCTGAGGTCACCGTGCAAGAAAACATCACTCATAGTTTCAATTGCCAATCAGAGGGCTGGAGTCCACAAGCCCCACCCCTGCTCACCTGGTACCTCAATGGTGAGAGACAGAGTGAGGTTTCAGGTAGCCGGGGACCGGGGCGTCTGGTGATGACATCACCGAATAACAAGGGAACGATGAAGTACAGTGCAGAGCGAAACAGCACATTTACTCTCCGGCCCAGGAAGTGGGATCGTGAGCTGGTGTGTGCCGCCTCGAACCCGCATGGTATAGAGAGCTACAACGCCACTGTTGTCCTTAATGTTCAGTGTGAGTAATGAGAAATACACACATCCAGCATATCAGATGAAAGGGTTATCATCAAAAGTCAAAGTCCTTCCTGTGCCAGGACCTGGTCTTCCCAGGCAGTCTCCCGTACCAGTACTAACCAGGCCGTTAAGGTGTATTGGGCAGAGCTGATTTCTGTTTCTACAGCCCTCGGTCTCATGCCTATTACATAGTTAAGGTTACAGTGAGCGGCTGGTCCTCTGGTTAACTGCGAGAGTTGGACTCCCTGCTTGCATCTGTATTGGGTTGTGCCTCACCAGATGGCAGTAGGTACCATTTTTATGATGGTCTTTGGTATGACCCAACAGTGAGAAGAACTCACGATCTCCCAGTCGAGAGGTGGACATGCTAACCACAAGGCCAGCTCATGGTAAAGGATTATTATAGAATTTAATTATTGTAATTATTGGTTATTGTAGTGTGACTGATGGTGGATAGCAAATAGAAAATACATGACCTAATTATGCAAAATTGCATAGCCTAGTTATAGAAAGCATAGTCCAATTCTGGAAAGTAGTGGAGGCCAGTTCTGAACCATAGCAAAGACTAATTCAAGAAACTATTTTGACCCAATTCAGGAAGCTAATGTAATCTGATTCAGGAAAATAGTAAGGTCCAGGAAAATAATGGAGCCCAGTTCTTGAAATTATGGAAGTCAGTTGATTTGGAACTGATCTTGTTTTGCCTTTAGCCTGATCTCATGCAAAATTTGAACAAATTCACATCGGAAATTGTGAAAGAGAGCGATTTCATTGGATTTAAACATTTAAATCATAGCTAAAAATCTAAACTCGATAACCTTTGCCCTTATATAAACCATTCACGCGTGCAAAAAACTTAATGTGTTTACGGGACATCTGCAATCTTGATTGGGTTTCACAAGGGGTTGGTTCTCAGAGCAAGTGTAATTTAAAAAAAAAAAAAAAAAACCACAATACAATAGGTTTTAAAAAAAATAATAATAAAAATAAGTGGTCCAAGCACCAAAGTCACCTCAGACCTAATCAATGGTAATTTCAGAAATAGAAAGTTCGATGGCTCCAAAAATATATATTTCAAATTTTGTAATAATTTTCATGAAATAAGTCTATATGGTGGGGGTCCATGGAATTTTTATTTTAGTTTAAGTGGTCCATGGTTGCAAAAGGTTTGAGAACCACTGATATAAATCCTTGAACTTATGTATGTTAAATCTGCCATGGAACCTTTTTTTTTTTTTTTTTTTTATTAAAAAGCCTCCAGTGGCTTAAAAAAGTCCAGTAGTTTAACATCTCAAAAATATTTCACTCACAGTTCAGCCAGAGATTCTGCGAGTCAATGCCCACTACAGCGAGACCTCTGACCCTGGGATCTCCTTGGTGCTCTTTGCATTGGTTCGCTCCAATCCCCCCGCCACCATCACGTGGGTGGATCAATCCGGCCAACTGGTAGCCAACACCTCCGACTTCCTCATCCTGGACTCACGGAGCTACCCCTGGCTGGCCAATCACAGTCTACAGGTCATGCTGAGCAGCCTATCAGGAAACGTCTCGCTCAGTGTCAACAATAGCCTTGGCTCCACCCACACCAACCTGACGCTCACAGGTACTCAGTGAAGGTTTGAGTCCGTTTATCCTAATTATTTAATTCACTTCACAAGTCACCAAATTTAATTAGATCAGCAATTAGATGAGTGAGTCAAACTGATCATCAAGGAAATGTATTAAGTTACAGTTGTGTTTAAATTTTGACCTACACGTCCATGAATTTCATCATGGACATGAATGTCATAGCAGTAGTAATAAACTTTCAATGATTGCTTTGAACTGTTCTTTTTGTGTAACAGAATGATTATACATCTTTAATAGAAAAAAACCCCTCAAGAATTCAATGCATAAGTTTTAAATTATTCTGGGCTTTCTGAAATCAACACCGGGTCAAAATTATACATACAGCACACCTAATATTTAGTTAAATATCCCTTCACAAGTTTCACCTTGACCAGATGCTTTTGGTTGTTATCAACAAGCTTCTGGCAGAATTTTGGCTGAGTATTTGCCCACTTTTCCGGGCAGAATTGGTAGAGTTCAATTAAATTTGTATGTTTCATGGCACGGACCTGACTTTTAAACACAGACCACATATTTTTGAGAGGGTTGAGGTCAGGACTTGTTTTAAGCCTGCTTTATCTTCCACAACCAACTTTGATGTGCGTTATGAGGTCACTGTCCTGTTGGAGCACCCAATTGTGTCCAAGTTTCTGATGATTTGAGGTTATGCTGAAGAATTCTGAGGTTCTTTATTATTCCGTCCACTTTGTGTAATATACCAGTTCCACTGTCGGCAAAAAAAAGCCCCTGAGCATGATGCTACCACCACCATGCTTAACATTTAGTACAGTGTTCCTCTGTACCTCTGGTCATTGTGGCCAAACAACTCAATCTTTGTCTCATCTGACTATAAAACTTTCCTCCAGAAGGCTTTTTCTTTGTCCATGTGGTCAGGCACAAACTTTAGTCGAGATTGAAGGTATTAATTTTGGAGCAGAGGCTTCTTTCTTGGACATCAGCCTCTCAGTCCATGGTGATGTACAACATATTTGACTGTAAACAGTGTTCTAGCAGCTTCCAGTTCATGGCAGGCCTGTGGCTTGGTGGTTCCTGTGTTGCTCCTGACGGTCCAAATAAATTTCCTCTCAGTTGAGGGGGACAGTTTGGGTCTCCTTCCAGCAAAGTGGCTTGGCAAAGTGGCTCCACCTCACAGTAACTTGTACTAATGTACAGTTATTTGAATTGATGATCTTGGAATCTGAAGTTTTTTGTTTGTTTTTTTTAGAAATGACTCTGAGACATTCCTGAGCGTGTTAATCTATGACCCTCTTTCTCAGATTTGCTCTGAGCTCCTTGGACTTTCCCCATTGTACTTTGTGTTGGTCAATCCAGTGAGTGCCATCAAATAAACCCTTTTTATGTTACCGCAGAGAAGCTGCCAGCTGTAGACAATCATCACCACTAACAGCATGTTAAGAGGCTTTGGCAAGTTAAGACATTTGTGGAACTTTTCAGCACCACTGAATTAATAATCTAAGTAGATGTACGTACACTATATTGCCAAAAGTATTTGCTCACCCATCCAAATTATCGGAATCAGGTGTTCCAATCACTTCCATGGCCACAGATGTATAAAATCAAGCACCTCGGCATGCAGACTGTTTTTTCAGTTTGGAGCTGGCCCCTTCCTCTTCCAACATGACTGTGCACCAGTGCACAAAGCAAGGTCCATAAAGACATGGATGACAGAGTCTGGTGTGGATGAACTTGACTGGCCTGCACAGAGTCCTGACCTCAACCCGATAGAACACCTTTGGGATGAATTAGAGCGGAGACTGAGAGCCAGGCCTTCTCATCTAACATCAGTGTGTGACCTCACAAATGCGCTTCTGGAAGAATGGTCAAAAATTCCCATAAACACACTCCTAAACCTTGTGGACAGCCTTCCCAGAAGAGTTGAAGCTGTTCTAGCTGCAAAGGGTGGACGGACGTCATACTGAACCCTGTGGATTACGAATGGGATGTCACTTAAGCTCATATGTGAGTCAAGGCAGGTGTGCGAATACTTTTGGCAATATAGTGTATGTGTAATTATACTCCTGCTCTGAGGGGTGTGTGGGGGTGTATACTGGATTACCTCTGTCTGTCCATCCATCTGTATCTTTGTCTATCTGAAACACCCTTTTTCTCAGGAACCACAAATCATAGCCACTTTGGTACCATACTTCAGCTTGGGGTTCTACAGTGGTGCTTGAAAGTTTGTGAACCCTTTAGAATTTTCTACATTTCTGCATAAATATGACCTAAAAAACATCAGATTTTCACACAAGTCTTAAAAGTAGATAAAGAGAACCCAGTTAAACAAATGAGACACACATATTATACTTGGTCATTTATTTATTGAGGAAAATGATCCAATATTACATATCTGTGAGTGGCAAAAGGTAACTGTTGATCAGTCCTGCACACCAGCTTGGAATTTTAGACCATTCCTCTGTACAGAACAGCTTCAACTCTGGGATGTTGATGGGTTTCCTCACATGAACTGCGCGCTTCAGGTCCTTCCACAACATTTCGATTGGATTAAGGTCAGGACTTTGACTTGGCCGTTCCAGAACATTAACTTTATTCTTCTTTAACCATTCTTTGGTAGAATGACTTGTGTGCTTAGGGTCGTTGTCTTGCTGCATGACCCGCCTTCTCTTGAGATTCAGTTCATGGACAGATGTCCTGACGTTTTCCTTTAGAATTTGCTGGTATAATTCAGAATTCAGGGCGGCACGGTGGTGTAGTGGTTAGCGCTGTCACCTCACAGCAAGAAGGTCCTGGGTTCGAGCCCCGGGGCCGGCGAGGGCCTTTCTGTGTGGAGTTTGCATGTTCTCCCCGTGTCCGCGTGGGTTTCCTCCGGGTGCTCCGGTTTCCCCCACAGTCCAAAGACATGCAGGTTAGGTTAACTGGTGACTCTAAATTGACCGTAGTTGTGAATGTGAGTGTGAATGGTTGTCTGTGTCTATGTGTCAGCCCTGTGATGACCTGGCGACTTGTCCGGGGTGTACCCCGCCTTTCGCCCATAGTCAGCTGGGATAGGCTCCAGCTTGCCTGCGACCCTGTAGAAGGATAAAGCGGCTAGAGATAATGAGATATGAGAATTCAGAATTCATTGTTCCATCAATGATTGCAAGCTGTCCTGGCCCAGATGCAGCAAAACAGACCCAAACCATGATACTACTACCACCACCATGTTTCACAGATGGGATAAGGTTCTTATGTTGCCTTTCTCCAAACATAATGCTTCTCATTTAAACCAAGAAGTTCTATTTTGGTCTTATCCGTCCACAAAACATTTTTCCACTAGCCTTGATCTTTAGCAAACTGCAGAATGAGCAGCAATATTCTTTTTGGAGAGCAGTGGCTTTCTCCTTGCAGCCCTGCCATGCACACCATTGTTGTTCAGTGTTCTCCTGATGGTGGACTCATGAACATTTAACATTAGCCAATGTGAGGGAGGCCTTCAGTTGCTTAGAAGTTACCCTGGGGTCCTTTGTGACCTTGCCGACTATTACACGCCTTGCTCTTAGGCCCTGTCCACACGGCAACGGATTCAGGTGACTCCGATACAACTGCTTATCGTTTAGGCCTGGCGTCCACACGGCACCGGCGTTTTGGGTGCCCAAAACGCAATCTTTTTGAGAACGGGTTCCAGAGTGGAAAGATCTGGCAACGTTGCCGTTGTGAAGTCGTCTGGATGAGTAAAACGGATTTGTTTACGATGACGTCACAACCACATGACTGAGTGCTTCACGCCGGGTAGAAGTGTAACGAATATCACCAGGAAAAAGCCTTACAGAGCACTAGTGAGAGTGAAACACGAGCTTAGATATTATTATTTATTATTATTATTATTATTATGTTCAGTGTTAGTTCACAGTAGTAATGCAAGAAGCAGAATAGTGACAGTAATAGTGAAGCAAAAACATGCAATTGTACAAACAAGGCAGCTCTACAGCAAAATATTCATTTATGAAATGGTCTGATTCTTAACACCAGTAGTGCCAATGATCTTCTCATTGCGATGCGAGTTGTCAACAAATCCTATAACTTGGTTCATGAAACGCGCTTACAAAATATTTTCACTGTGAATATTTATTGTGTAATGGTGCAAAGTGAGAGAGAGAGAGTCAATCCCGCCAGCAAAAATAGAGAAAAAAAGAGCGATCTCACCTCTTCAGATGTGGGTTTAAGTCCTACAATACATTCCTCAAAAAGGGCGTAGAGGAGCAAATTAATCATTATTTAATTAGCATTCAATTTATTCCGGACCATTAAAGACACCGCCTTCCGCGTAGAATCATAGGTCATCCTCGCCGCCATTTTGGAGAGGTCAAAGCGGAGAATAAAGATTAGCTGCGTTTAACTGTACCAACAGGTTTGCCATCCAAACGAGATCACATGGGATTACCTTTCACAGGTGAGACTGGAAAAATACTTTTCATTGTATTTGGTCATTATAATGTAATTTTACAAACAGATTTTCCTGACTTTGTGGCTAATATGCATCCTTACTACTTCTATTGTTCTGGTGTCTCCGAAGGGACCGTCTTACAGCGCCCCTAGAGGTGTGGCATGTGTATTGCATCGTTTTCAGCAAGCGTTGCGTTGCCATATGGACCTGATATTTTACTGATTGTTGCCCATTTGGACGCGATATATTTTTAAATAACATCTCGTTGCCGTTGTCGTGTGGATGTAGCCTTAGAGTGATCTTTGTTGGTTGACCACTTCTGGGGAGGCCAACAATGGTCTTGAATTTCCTCCATTTGTACACAATCTGTCTGACTGTGGATTGGTGGAGTCCAAACTCTTTAGAGATGGTTAACCTTTTCTAGCCTGATGAGCATCAACAACGCTTTTTCTGAGGTCCTCAGAAATCTCCTTTGTTCGTGCCATGATGCACTTCCACAAACATGTGTTCTGAAGATCAGACTTTGATAGATCCCTGTTCTTTAAATAAAACAGGGTGCCCACTCACACCTGATTTGTCATCCCATTGATTGAAAACACCTGACTCTAATTTCACCTTCAAATTAACTGCTAATCCTAGTTGTTCACATACTTTTGCCACTCACAGATATGTAATATTAGATGATTTTCCTCAATAAATAAATGACCAAGTATAATATTTTTGTCTCATTTGTTTAACTGGGTTCTCTTTATCTACCTTCAGGACTTGTGGGAAAATCTGATGATGTTTTAGGTCATATTTATGCAGAAATATAGAAAATTCTAAAGGGTTCACAAACTTTCAAGCACCACTGTATACTGTGTATACCATTTGCAGGTCTGTCGCACATCAACTTCCTGTTTACTGACTGAATGCAGTGTGGATTTACAAAATTTTCATAACATTTTTCTCAGCAACTACAAATCACAGCTGCTTGATATTTGGTACTGAGCTTCAGCTTGGGGTTCGATACCATGTATACTGTTTTCAGGTCTGTCACACATCAACTTCCTGTTTACTGACAAAGTATTTATGAAACATATAGAGTGGATTTTGATGCTATTTCAAAATGACAGTTTACCAGGACACTATTAGAAGTCCCTGGGGAGAACACTGCTCTTTACTTACTTGTTTCAGGGTTAGTTATTTGTTGAAGTCATCATTCATAATAAGTGTCTTATTCCTTTGATTGCTTACATTCTGATATAAGTGAGAGCGGGGGGATACATAAGTGAGCAGTAGCTCACAGTTGATCTTGTTTTGACCCTGTGTTGATTAAAACTTGTCTAGAAATTCTTGAGTTTTTCCTATTAAGATGTATGTTGTACAGTCATTGTCACAGAAAGGCCAATATTACCATTACATTCATGCATGTGTATGTAAACTTCAGACCACAAATTTAGCTATTCACTTTTCCCCCAATTTTTTTCCAGTGTTTTGTAGTTGTGCATGTTAAATCTTTCCCCCCCTTTTTATTATAATTATTAATATGTTTTCACTAAATTTCCCATCACAGCACCATGAGTTCACTGCTTCATATATTAACAAGTTAAAAGTTAAAATACTGTTAAATTTGTCAAAATTAAGTACAAATTTAAGGAGTAGTGGTCTAAATTGGCAACACCATTCTCAATTGAAGGTCAGCCACTGGGGGTGCATAAGTGTACTCCAGGTGCCGGTCCCAAGCCCAGATAAATTGGAGAGGGTTGCGTCAGGAAGGGCATCCGGCATAAAACTCTGCCAAATCTAACATGCGGATTGAAAAGAGAAATACCACACCAGATCAGTCGGGGCCCGGGTTAACAACGGCCGCCTCCGGTACTGTTGGTCAGCAGGGTGCCGGTGGAAAGTATGCTATTGTTGCGCCAAAACAGAGAAGCAAAAAGAGAGAGGGGAGGTGTGTTAAGAGAGAGCATGAAAGATGGAAGGAGCTTAGAATTGAGGGTAGGAACACTGAATGTGGGAACATTGGACTGGCAGAGTGAGAGAGTTAGCAGGTATGATGGAAAGAAGGAAGTTGGACATTGTGTGTGTGTGCAGGAGACGAGGTGGAAAGGAAGCAAGGCCAAGAACATTGGAGGTGGATGCAAGTTGTTTTATTATGGATTTGATGGAAAGAGAAATGGTGTTGGTATTGTTTTGAGGGGAGAGTTGGTCAACAGTGTGATTGATGTGAAGAGGGTGTCAGAGAAAGTGATAGGCATGAAGTTGGAGATTCAAGGAGTGGTAATCAATGTTGTGTGTGCATATGCTCCATGGGTTGGATATGAGAATGAAGAGAAAGAGTCTTTCTGGGAAAAGATGGATGAAGTGGGAGAAAGTATACCGAGTGAGGAGGGCGTGCTGATAGGAGCAGATTTCAACGGAAATGTTGGCGAGGGAAACAGAGGAGATGAGGACGTGATGAGCAGATATGGTGTAAGAGAGAGAAATGTGGAAGGACAAATGGTGGTTGATTTCTCAGAGGATGAATTTGGTGATCATCAATACTGTACATACTTCGAGATGAAAGAGCAGCACAGGGTGACATTTAAGAGTGGAGGAAGATCTACACAGGTGGACTACATACTCTGCAGAAGGGGTAACCTGAAGGAGATTGGAGACTGTAAAGTGACGGCAGGGAAGAGTGTAGCTAGATAACATCAAGTGGTCGTGTGCAGGATGAGCTTGAAAGTGAAAGAGTACGCGTGAAATAGTGGAGCCGAAGATTAAGTGGTGGAAATTAAGAGGTTGCACATCAGAAGGAGTTTAGGGAAGAAATGAGACGAGCATTGAGTGGTAATGTAAGTCTGCCAGAAGATTGGGATACTGCTGCTATACTAGTAAGATAGGCACCAAGGAAGGTGCTAGGGTGGTCATCGGGAAGGAGGAAGGAAGACAAGGAGACATGGTGTTGGAACAAAGAAGTGCAGGAAGTTATAAAAGAGAAGAGGCTAGCAAAGAAGAATTGGGACAATCAGAGAGATGAGGAAAGCAGGCAGTTATACAGAGAGACGAGACAGAAGGCAAAAAGAGCAGTAGCGAAGGCGAAAGCAGATGCATACCAGGAGTTGTACAAAAGACTGGAGATCAAAAGGAGGAGAGAAAGACCTGTACAGACTAGCTAGGCAGAGAAACAGGGAAGTGAGGGATGTACAGCAGGTAAGAGTGATAAAAGATGGAAATGTGCTGATAAACAAAGAGAGTGTATTAAGAAGGTGGAAAGAGTACTTTGAGGATTTATTAAATGAGGAGAATCCAAGAGAGAAAAGGTCAGATTCGTTGGAGACAGCAAATCAGGAAGCAGAGTCGGTTAGTAAGGATGAGGTGAGGGCAGCCATGAAAAGAATGAAGACTAGGAAAGATGGTATCCCGATTGAGGCTTGGATATGTTTGGGTGAGATGGCTGTGGAGTTCCGAATGAGATTGTTTGTTTGTTTGTTTGTTTGTTTAATAAGATCCTAGAGAATGAGAAAATGCCAAATGAATGGAGAAAGAGTGCGCTAGTCCCAATATACAAGAATAAGGGTGATGTACAGAGCTGCGGTAATTACAGAGGAATAAAATTGATGAGCCACACCGTGAAGCTATGGGAAAGGGTATTGGAGGCGAGATTGAGAAGAAAGATAGCAATCTGTGAACAGCAGTACAGGTTTATGCCAAGGAAGAGCATATCGGATGTAATTTTTCCTTAAGAATGTTAATGGAGAAGTACAGGGAAGGCCAAAGAAAGCTCCATCGTGTGTTTATAGACCTGGAGAAGGCATATGATAGAGTGCCGAGAGATGAGTTATGGTGGTGTATGAGAAAGAGTGGAGTGAATGAGAAGTATATTAGAGTGGTGCAAGACATGTATGAGAACAGTGAAACAGCAGTGAGGTGTGCAGTTGGAACGACTGAATGGTTCAAGGTGAAGGTGGGACTTCATCAAGGATCTGCTTTGAGTCCTTTCTTGTTTGCCACAGTGATGGATAGCTTGACGGACGAAGTGAGGCAAGAGTCACCATGGAACATGTTTGCGGATGATATTCTGATATGTGGTGAAAGTAGAAAGGAGGTTGAGTTGGGTTTGGAGAGATGGAGGTATGCATTGGAACGAAGAGGAATGAAGGTGAGCAGTAGCAAAACAGAATACATGTGCATCGATGAGAATGGGGATGAGAGTGGAGTGAAGATGCAAGGAGTAGACATAAAGAAAGTTGGTGAATTCAAGTACCTGGGGTCAACTGTGCAAGAAAATGGGGGCTGCGATAGTGAGGTGAAAGAGGGTGCAGGCAGGGTGGAGCAGTTGGAGAAGGATTTCGGGAGTCGTTTGTGATCGGAAAGTCCCAGCAAAAGTGAAAGGTAAGATGTATAAGACAGTAGTGAGACCAGCTGTGATGTATGGATTGGAGACCGTACCTTTAACAAAGAGACAGGAGGCAAAGTTGGAGGTGGTGGAGTTGAGGATGTTAAGGTTTGCGATGGGAGGTTGGACAGGATAAGGAACGAGCACATCAGAGGGACAGCACATATGGAGAGCTTGGGAATTAAGCTAAGAGAGATGAGACTGAGATGGTACGGGCACATCCTGAGAAGAGATGCAGAGAATGTTGAGGATGGAGCTGCCGGGCAAATGAAAACGAGGAAGGCCAAAGAGGAGATGCATGGATGTGGTGAGAGAGGACATGAAAGTGGCAGGTGTGGTAGAGAAGGATGCGGAAGACAGGGAGCAATGGAGATGAAAGATCCGCTGTGGCGACCCCTAATCAGGAGCAGCCAAAAGAAGTAGTAGTAGTTGTTCTCAACTGAAGGCCCTTTACTCTTTGTACTTATTTTTCCCCAGAATTCCTGCAGTCTCGGGTGGAAGTGCCGGTGCTTGGGATTGTCACAGGTGGTGTTGCAGGCTTCGTCACTCTCCTCATCCTCACTCTGATGGTGCTCTGCCTTCTGCATAAGGACAAAACCAAAATCATTGGTACACATCAAAATGAACTTTAGTCCTGTCCATGTAAACAGAAAAAAAAGTAAAGCCCTAAGTTGGTGAGAATTAGCAATGAGGAAATTAACTCTAAAAGAAGTACAAGTACAGAGTAAATGGAGCAAATGAAATGCGTTTGTATATAATAACTGTCTGTACATGCCTATCATAATTACTGTGCCTGATTTTCTTTGTATTTTTCTTTTAGAGGAACCAGTTGCAATTACCATGACCCAAGAATGGTAGGTGACTGTCACTGGGGGGGGGGGGGAGTACGCCATTGTGTGTGTGTGTGGGGGGGGTGTCTTTTTTTTGTACTTCATACATGACGTCTTTCTTTTCAGTAACAGATCAGACAAAGTGCAGGTGAACAGAGTGTATCTACCACGTGAGAACATGTCGCTCCCCTCCAACATGCTGCTCAATGAACACCGTGCACTCTGTAAAGGCAAGACCACGCTGAAACAATATGCAAATGAATCGAATACACAGCTGAATAAACCTACTTATTAACCAACATGAATGAAAGAAAATGGGCAAAGAATAAAATCTGTCCTGACCAAGTCAAACGGATTAATATGCAATGACTCAGCACTGCTAATGAACCTAACTGGAATTAAATTATCTCATCTCATCTCATTATCTGTAGCCGCTTTATCCTTCTACAGGGTCGCAGGCGAGCTGGAGCCTATCCCAGCTGACTACGGGCGAAAGGCGGGGTACACCCTGGACAAGTCGCCAGGTCATCACAGGGCTGGCACATAGACACAGACAACCATTCACACTCACATTCACACCTACGCTCAATTTAGAGTCACCAGTTAACCTAACCTGCATGTCTTTGGACTGTGGGGGAAACCGGAGCACCCGGAG
This sequence comes from Neoarius graeffei, assembly GCF_027579695.1. Classification (NCBI taxonomy): domain Eukaryota; kingdom Metazoa; phylum Chordata; class Actinopteri; order Siluriformes; family Ariidae; genus Neoarius; species Neoarius graeffei. The sequence goes on from NC_083584.1 coordinate 64,456,961, forward strand.
GAAACCCACGCGGACACGGGGAGAACATGCAAACTCCACACAGAAAGGCCCTCGCCGGCCCCGGGGCTTGAACCCAGGACCTTCTTGCTGTGAGGCGACAGTGCTAACCACTACACCACCGTGCCGCCGGAATTAAATTAAATCTGTGAATTGAATCAATGAGTCAAATCTGTTTGAGTCCATAATATAATCTATAAAATGAATCTATTAAATCTGCAATGGTAAGACTGCAGTGAAGTCTTGTAGACCATTTGAATCAAACCAATGAATGAATCAAATATCCTTGAGACACCACATTCAACAAATTTTTGTATCAGATGCTACTAAGCGCTGTCGCCTCACATGCAGGTTAGGTTAACTGGTGACTCTAAATTGAGCGTAGGTGTGAATGTGAGTGTGAATGGTTGTCTGTGTCTATGTGTCAGCCCTGTGATGACCTGGCGACTTGTCCAGGGTGTACCCCGCCTTTCGCCCGTAGTCAGCTGGGATAGGCTCCAGCTTGCCTGCGACCCTGTAGAAGGATAAAGCGGCTAGAGATAATGAGATGAGATGAAAATGAATCTATTAAATCTGCAATGGTAAGACTGCAGTGAAGTCTTGTAGACCACTGAATCAAACCAATGAATGAATCAAATATCCTTGAGACACCACATCCAACAAATTTTTGTATCAGATGCTACTAAGCAGGGCGGCACGGTTGTTAGCGCTGTCGCCTCACAGCAAGAAGGTCCGGGTTCAAACTCCGTGAGGGCCTTTCTGTGCGGAGTTTGCATGTTCTCCCCGTGTCCGCGTGGGTTTCCTCCGGGTGCTCCGGTTTCCCCCACAGTCCAAAGACATGCAGGTTAGGTTAACTGGTGACTCTAAATTGAGCGTAGGTGTGAATGTGAGTGTGAATGGTTGTCTGTGTCTATGTGTCAGCCCTGTGATGACCTGGCGACTTGTCCAGGGTGTGCCCCGCCTTTCGCCCGTAGTCAGCTGGGATAGGCTCCAGCTTGCCTGCGACCCTGTAGAACAGGATAAAGCGGCTACAGATAATGAGAGATGAGAAAAATACAACATATTGAAACATGAACGAGAACTGAGTCAGTTCCAAAGGGAGTCAAAGTTGCAACAAATGAATCAAATGAAATGCAAATACGAGCAAGAACTGAATCAAATACACATTCGATCATGGAAGACAAATGAGTCAAAAACTGGTGAATGAATCAAATAAAAAGTGATGGCCAATTTGTGAATGAATCAGTGAATCAAATACATATTTAAACATGAGCATTACATGAATCAGTATCAACGAAATCAATATCGGACTAAAACCTCACTGAATCAAATTTATAGAAAAAAAATAAATACAGCTTTAGATTAAACTCTGTGTTTAATTTGATCATTAATTCCAGTTTTAATTGGACATCACATCACGGTTTAATGTCTGTGCTGTTTCCAGGACAGCTTCCGAACTCCAAACAGAGCACTTTAACACGGAAGACGAAAACAGAGGAGGAGGAAGAGGACCTCTCGTTGGCCTACGCTGCCAGAGGTCAGAGGTCACGGCATCTGAAAGTGTGTGTTTGAAGGCTACTTAGAGACGTGTACACTTTTTTAAATTTTTTTAAATTTTATTATTATTATTTGTTTAAATCAATACAAATGTTAAGTCTGTTTACTCCTTTCACAACGTGATGTGTTTTTTTTCTCTCTCCTCCTTTCAGGTTTCGCCAGATACCCCATGGTCGGTTACATCTACAAAGTAAACAGCACAAGCAGCGAAGAGATCTGGCTTTGATTGTATTTCTCAACACACGTATTGCAAACAGGTCACACACTCCTCCCACGATGAATTTGTCCTTGCTAGATTTTAATATTTAAAAAAAAAAAAAAATTAGTCTCGCAACCTCAGTTTTACTTTCTTTAGCTTTCATATATAAATGATTATAACTATACTGATAATTTATTATATGCATTAATTTTTACACACATGCATCATAATTATATTAAATACAAGCATAACAATTTATGAAAAATTTTGATGGCCCAGTGTTACATTAGTGTGAGCTCGACTGGTTATTAACCTTCTGAAAATAAAGTGAATTATTATAAAAATTTATACTGTAATTTAATGTGCAATCATATAAATTATACAATTCATTTTTTCCTCCATTTCCTTCTAAAACTTCAAAGTTGTCCATTCCCCCCCTCCAAACAATTCCTTCAAAATAAAATAAAGAAATTTGCACTTTACTCATGCTAAGTATTATCAAATTTTAAAATGGCTGCTGCAAACATAGACGGTTAGAGAATTATTATAATTGTTGTAAAAATTTATATTGATTTTGAGATTGGGTTCTATATTAATTATATTGTGATATTGTGTCTCATTCCATGTCTCTTTTAAAAAAAAAGGCAAACATTATTTGAATGCTAATGAAATGAAACTGATATTGATATAAATGCAAGTTTAATAGAACATCATATCCAGGTATAGGATCTTTAATAGAGATTGCTATCAAAGAGTCATTACCCAGAATTCTGTGCTGCTACGTGGAATGCTCCATGGTCTTTGTGTAATCAAAGAGAATGTTAAATAAATTATAATAATATAATGATGAAAGTTATATTTGTAAGGATAAGGCACTACCGCAGAGGTTACATATGTGTATTTGTATATTTACATGTATATTTTCTGCATGTACATATAAGGAATGTACTGTGTGTATATACTAATTATGTCAAAAGAGTTATTTATTAAAGGCAAGAGGGAGAGACTGGGTTCTTTCCATCCAGCAGGAGGTGCTAGGATTCGAGATTCAAGTTGTGTGTTTTGTTTTTTCCTTTTTTTTTTTTTTTATTTCACGCACACAACCATCAGAACATCACTGAACCAAATATGTGAATAAATCAGATATCGAATCAGTGGTGGGGGTGAAACGGGTTAATAGTGCAAATTATTCACATAAGAATCACTTGAAATGTATACAGTGGCATGCAAAAGTTTGGGCACCCTTACTGATGAAAATGTCTGTTACTGTGAATAGTTAAGTGAGCAGAAGATGAACTGATCACCAAAAGGCATAAAGGTAAAGACGACACATTTCTTTTCAGCGTTTTCTGCAAGATTTGTGTATTATTTTTGTTTTGTACAATTGGAGAGTGAAAAAAGAAAAGGAACACCAGGTGAAAGTTTGGGCACCCCAATACATTTGAGTTCTCAGGTAACTTTTACCAAGCTTCCAGACCTTAATTAGCTTATTGAGCTGTGGCTTGTTCAAATTCTTCGTTAGGAAAGGTCAGATGATGCAGATTTCAAAGCTGTATAAATTCTCTGACTCCTCAAACTTGTCCCTAAAATCAACAGCCATGGGCTCCTCTAAGCAACTCGCTCGCATTCTGAATAATAAAATAATTGGTGCTCACAAAGCAGGAGAAGCTACAAGAATGTAGCAAAGTGTTTTCAGGTAGCCGTTTCCTCAGATTGTAATGTTATTAAGAAATGGCAGTTAACAGAAACAGTGGAGATCAAGGTGAGGTCTGGAAGATGAAGAAAACTTTCTGAAAGAACTGCTTGTTGGATTGCTAGAAAGGCAAATAAAAACCCCCGTTTGACTGCAAAAGACCTTCAGAAAGATTTAGTAGACCCTGGAGTGGTGGTGCACTGTTCTACTATGCAGCGACACCTGAACAAATATGACCTTCATGGGAGAGTCATCAGAAGAAAACCGTTCCTGTGTCCGAGCCACAAAATTCAGCGTCTGAAGTTTGCAAATGAACATCTAAATAAGCCTGATGCATTTTGGAAACGAGTCCTGTGGACTGATGAAATCAAAATAGAACTTTTTGGCCACAATGTGCAAAGGTATGTTTGGAGAAAAAAGGGGGCCAAATTCCAGGAAAAGAACACCTCTCCAACTCTGAAGCATGGGTGTGGATCCATCATGCTTTGGGGTCGTGTTGCAGCCAGTGGCACAGGGCACATTTCATTGGTCGAGGGAAGCATGGATTTGAATAAATACCAGCAAATTCTGGAAGCAAACATCACACCATCTGTAAAAAAGTTGAAGTTAAAAAGAGGATGGGTCCTACAATAAGACGATGATCCAAAACACACCTCAAAATCTACAATGGAATACCTCAAGAGGCCCAAGCTGAAGGTTTAGCCCTGGCCCTCACAGTCCCCTGACCTAAACATCATTGAAAATCGGTGGATAGATCTCAGAAGAGCAGTGCATGCAAGACAGCCCAGGAAACTTTAGAACTGGAAGCCTTTTGCAAGGACGAATGTGTGAAAATCCCCCAGGTAAGAACTGAAAGATTATTAGTTGGCTACAAAAAGTGTTTACAAGCTGTGATACTTGCCAAAGGGGGTGTTACTATGTACCATGCAGGGTAGCCAAACTTTTGCTTCGGGCCCTTTTCCTTTTTTGTCATTTAGAAACTGTAAAAGGTGAAAATAAAAAAATATTTTTGCTTAAAATATAAAGGGAATGAGTCATCTTTAACTTTATACCTTTTGGAGATCATTTCATCTTCAACTTGCTTAACTGTTCACGGTAACAGCAATTTTGACCAGGGGTGCCCAAACTTTTGCATTCCACTGTAAAAGTAAAACCATTCATCGCTGAATCTACTGTGCGTGAATCAAATACAGATTGGCTCATGGATGACTGAACAAATTAACATTTCTTATGAACCAAAAGGAAATTAAAAGAAAGTAATTTATAAAGGCTAAATTAAATTTGCAAAAGAAGATTGTACTGAATAATCAGTGAAGCAAATCTGTTACTGGATCAAACACCAAATAAGAATGAAATGATGTCTCGTAATAAAATGCCTAAATATGAACTTAATATTAAAGCTGCATGTGAAGAATCTGATGTACTGAATCAAGTTTGAGAATGAATCAATAGGATTACAAGAATCAGGGAATCAAATAATAAATCAGATATGTAGTTGAGTGTGAATATGAACTGAATCTACTGCCTAAGAACCAAAGAGCAATGACTTCAGATCTATAAAGGCAAGGAGGAACTGATTCTGATCAAATCTGAGTCAAAATCAGAGAGTCCAATGTACCAAACAAACCAACAAAAAAAAGACATGGCCAAAACTGTCCTAGATTATGAACTTCGTGTCCTGAAACACCTTAGTGATTTTTTTTTTCAGCCCTCTAGTTTTGAAATCAGTTGCTCTAAATTTAAAACCATTTCTTCAGATGGCGATTAAAACTTTTTATACTGAGAACATTTTTTTTCTTTAGGCATCTTATAGTGAGGATTTAACAACCGTGGTGCTGATGTAATGAAGCAATGGTGAAGTTTTTATGAAGATAGACTTTATGAAGTACAAAAAAAAGTGCAAATAGTAAAAATAAATGAGCAAACATAGTAGTTAACTTCTAGTCTTAAAGGAGTAAATAAAATCTTAAGGCAAATAGAGAACAGTGCGTTTTTTTTTTACAATCAGTGAATTTAAAGTGGCAAATACAGTAAACATACAGAAATATAATCTTAAAAATAATGATTTAAAAGCTGCAAATTAGATGTTACTATGTAACTTATTACACATTATATAATAAGTATCTTATTTATAATTATATAATATTTTGTGTACAATGATATGTAAAATGATAGTAAATGTAACAGATGTATTAGGATCTTTAAAAAAAATAGTGAACTTAAGCTATAGCAAAATATTAAAAGTTGTGAGCTTAAGTTATTTTATTTTTTTAAAAAGTGCCATTTTAAAAGTAGTAAACTGTTTGTATTTACTGTAAAATATATACCAAATACAGTGAAGTTAAAAGTAAGCACTATATTTTAACTCTGTATTCATATATGCACTGTAGTATAAAAATCATACAGTAAACTTGGTGATAATATAATTATAAAAGTAGTATAAGAATAACATGATAAAATACACTTTACAATCCTGAAAGTATTAAAGTAGAAAATGTAAAAGTATATCAGATTGGTCAACTTAAAAGTTACATACATGTTCAGATCTTATAGAATAGTAAACTTAAGAGCCGCACAGTGCTCTTGTTTTAAAAGTATTTTAAAAACTTACATTTATTCCGAGTGATACTTTTATCATTTTAAAAATAACTTTCTAAGCTAGCAAAAAAAAACAAAACAACTGGAACTGTTGTAAGTATGCAAGTGTGTTGCTTCTGAAAGGTGTTACTAAGGGTTCTCTGTGAAAACCCTTACCAACTTTTTTTTTTACAAAGGCACACCTGTGTTGTGTTTATTATTTGTAAAAATAATAATTATTAAACATTTTATTTTCAGTATAACAACATTAGAAAATGTTAGTGAACTTAAAGACATGAAAAAAATCTTGACACTATTGGACTTAATCACATGCATATAGTTATTATTAACATAATTTTAAAAGTAGTTCAGCTAGAACTTCCGAGTAAAGTGAACGTAATATTGTAAAATACTTTTTGCAGCCCGAAAAGTAGTGAACTGAAAGTAACACATTGCAAAACTTGACATCTTAGCTGGTGAAAATATCTTAGTCAAATGTATCTAGGATTTCTATTTCCTATTGTGTGATTACAATAAACCCAAACATATGATTATTAAACTGATTTCTGGAGTTTTACTTTTTTTAAAACTAATTTCAAACATGAAATAGGTTTGTTCTACTGCCAGATAATTTCTCATTTTAAGAATTTAATTCTAGAAACATAAAATTATCTGCCAATACAATAAGGAAATCTTTCAGCTTGAAATTTGTAGAAACCTCTAAAAACAAATGGAAAAAATTTAGATACATTTTCCCATATTCCCAAGATATTTGCACTTAAGATATATTTTTAGTGCAAATAAATGAACTAATTTAACTTAAAATTTGCAAATATAGTGAATTAAAAGTAGAAAATACATGATTATCTTTAAAGTAGTGAACTTAAAAACAATCAGATGAACTTATATTAGAGCTAGTGAACATAAAAGGGAATTTTAAAACCTATTTTAAAAGCAAATTGTACATCAAGTATGTTTAGACACCCCTACTCATTCACAGGTTTTTCTTTATTTTGACTATTTTTTATGTTGTAGAGCAATACTGAAGACATCAAAACTATGAAATAACATATGGAACATACAGAACCCTCTATAATTATTGCCCCCCTGGAAATTATAGTGAACACAATGTGCAGTAACTGAAGCACGTTTCCCATTTGTGTATTTTTGAGTTGATTGGAGTGTGTAGGAAATTTCAAGCCGTAATCCATGACTCCCTGATTGATTGATTGATTGATTGATTGATTGATTGATTGATTGATTGATTAACTGGGGAACAAATGTGAGGTGACACAGAGGCCAAATTCCCTTAACATCAACATGGGAAAGATAAGAGAACACACAAACCAAATGAGGGAGAAGTGTGTTGAGATTCATAAGTCAGGGAATGGTTATAAAAAGTAGCTACTCCTCTGAAAATGTCCATTTCTACTGTTAGGGCAAAAATAAAAAAGTGGACACCAACTGGAACTGGTACAAACTCACCTGGAAGAGGAGGCAAGTTTATTTTGCCCCCATGTACAGTGAGGAGGAGGAGGGTAAGAGAAGCAAAAACAACAACCACCCAAGGATCACTGTTGGTGAATTACAAGCAAAACTAAAATCTTGGGGTTTCCGAGTCTCCAAAACCACCATCAGACTCCACCTCCATGCCAACAGATTATTTGGAAGGTGCCAGAAAAAAAGCCTTTTCTGTCAGTTAACCACAAACGTAAGCACCTGAAGTTTGTGAAACGCTAGTACAGCTTTGACTGGAACCGTGTTCTCTGGTCTGATGAAACAAAACCCGCTTTTTGTCAATAAACACTCGCAGTGGGTTTAGCGTAAAAAGAAGGACGGCTATAATGAAAAGATCTCGATCCCTACTGTAAAATATGGTGGAAGTTCTGTGATGTTTTGGGGCTGTTTTTCCTCCAAAGGCCTGGAAACCTTGTAAGGGTCCATGATATAATGCGTGTGAGACCAAAAGAGTAACTCGCCCTATTTCACACCACAACTGTAATAATCCGTCTTATATCAAGAACCACTCAACTAAGTAAAGAGAAATGACAGTCCATCATTACTTTAAGACGCAAAGTGACTTTTATTTGATAAAAATAAAGAGAAAAACATTGAATTAGATAGGCGTGTCCATACTTTTGACTGGTACTGTATTTGCAAGTGTGTTGCCTCTGAAAGGGTGTACTGGGAGTTGTCTATGAAAATATTATATAAAGACATAGTCTTTAAAGGTGTGCGTGTATTTTGTTGGAGACACACAGGTGCCATTCTGTGGTGTACAGTTGGCATACAGGAAGTTGTTTGTGGGAAACCTGCTGCTCTGAGTCGAGTGCATAAGAGAAATGAGTTATTGTATGTTGAAAACTTACATATAAAAGCACTGTTTAACTTTCTAGCATGAAATTCATCTAGATTTCATGTTGCAGAAATTTTAATCAAAATGAAATCTAAATGTAACAAATAATAAATAGTTCTATAGATAAATGACAAACTTATTTTTAATCATATGACTAAATTTTCTAGTGTCTGGTGTCATATACTTTGTAATTTGAGATTTATTTTCAGTTTAATTGCTATAGTTATGAGTGATAATAAGCCCCCAGATTAGCTATATACTTTATGTACTTATTAAATATTTTAACATAAGTTTATCTTTAAATTTAAGTGAAATGGCCAAAAGTGGCTCAAACCTCAAACACTGTGTTAAAAATTTGTGTCATTTATCGGCCATGTTTTTAGGTTACTGTATTTCATTTAGTGCAACGTGAGAAAACCGAGTCCACACAACACACACACACACACACACACTCTTCCTCTGTGTGTAGGAAGCACCCGAGAGAGAGAGAGACAGTGGCGAAGAGTGTATAATTTGAGGTAAGGACATTTTTAAGGTTTATATGTTTTGATTTTGGTCAAAACAGGTGTTTAATTTTATTTGCAATTTATCAAAAGCTTTTTATTAATACATACAATACATTAATACAGTACATCTGTAAAATTAATGTTATCTCACAAAGAATGATATTTTTTATTTTATGATAATAAAACCAAATTTCATAAGTCTGATTATATCGTGTTAAGGAATGTTGCTGTTGGTTAAACTTTACAGGTAAATTACGGAATTTAAAGTGGAATTTGTGCAAGCATATTACATCATTTACCTTTAGAAAGGCTGTAGTTGTATAGGTATGTTGCTATTATCAGTTACATTTAATTTCAGTATGGTTTAATAGTGTTAAGTTGTGTATTAATCACCTTATCAGTTCGATTGAATCGCCGTTATTTGTGGAGTTCAGCGCTAGAAAGAAGCACAATGTTCAAGTTAAAATGGCGGAACGTGACAAGGAAAATGGCTTCGCAGTTTTCTAGATCATCCTCCATTTTGGATCAAGCAACTAACCAACCAACACATCCACACTCATACTATTGCCTCCTGAACTGTAGTGTTGATGCACATGAAGCAAGTTTAATTTTTGCTTTTTAGCTGTAAATTCAGAAGTCTGAGCAAGATGAAGTGGAGAAGTTTGTTCTTTCTTTTTACCTGCTTGCTGATGCAGAAATTGGTCTGTAAGTAAGATTGTTTTTGTGCTTCACTTTGAAGTTTAACAAGACAACATGCAATTTTTACAAATCCTACAAGCTATTTGAAATGTTTGAAACAGGATTGTAAGTAATCAAGAATATAATGATATAGATTTGTATGTAAGTAAACATACAGAATGAATAGGTAAAGAAAGGAAGGAAAGAAGTAAATAATAATTTACAAAGCAGTATTTTCATGTAAAATTCGAGACCGTAGATATGGCCAGTTTAACTTGTTTGTAATTTTCATGTTTACCAAACCTGAGAACAATTTCAAAACATTTATGTAAATTTGGCTTTTATACAAATTAACATCTTGGGCAGTAACCATATATATAATTAAAGCAATCACTGGGATTTGAACCTACAACTTTCTGGTCATTATTGTTCATGAATTTTTTGTCTTTAATTTATTTATACCTTAGTAAACAAGGAAACCTAATTAAGGAATTTCTAGATATAATCTAAATACAAGTAGATACATTAACAATATGTATTACTTTTCATTTCACTACTTTGATTATCATTATTGATTTGTCATATTTTCTAATTTCTTGTTTGTTTAACCTTGAATGGCCTCAGTTTAAATAAGTTTGTAGGGAAAAGATAGGTTCAACTATAATGCAATAAGCTCAAATTACTGACATTTTCTATGTTAAGATTGCAGTGCATTTATGATAAATTCTACTTTATAGTTAGAACATGACATCTTTGATTGGATAAAAATTTTAATAAGTAAATATGATAAGTATCTATGATAAGGAACAAGTTTGAAAAGTTAAGCAGCAACATTAATCCTTGTAACTGATGAGAAGCTTTAGCGATTAGCTTGCTCGGTTTGTTTGCATGTATTAAGTTTACATCTCAAAGTATGAAAGTGTGTCAGATACTTTAATGAACATATTCAGTCTTTAATATGACCTTAGATTTGGTATAAATAAATATAAGAAGTTAATAAGATGTAAAAAAAAAAAAAAAGTGTGTATAATGAAGTGGATAAGTGTAAATAAGTAAAGATAATTAATTAATAAGGACCAATTATGTAAATAAGAAATGACAACACTATCTTCATCGTGTTATACTGTGCTAGTGTAGATCAGTATATAAAGAAAGGCTATAATGTTTCACTGTATAACTTTACAACATTGAACTTAACATGTGCAATAAAATATACATATAATAATCAAATATTTTCATAACATGATCTGTAATAACCTTATTAGGACCTTAGTTTGAGTGTAAATACAGGAAGTTAATAATGAAGTAATCTATAAAGATCTAAATGCCTGCAATATGTTATATAAAAAAAAGGCAACGTAAAGGAACAAAGCCAAAAACTTTTTTTTTCAGAGATTATAAAGTTATTTGCACCATACTGAAGGTCATATTTAAACTCAGTGCAAATATTGGACTTAAAAGGAGTAAACATAGGAAATTTCATCTTATTTATTACTTATATACTTATTATGTTTAAATATAAATTACTTACATCAAATCAGCTACTTGTTAAGTAAACTAAAGATAAGATTTGTTGAAACATTCATGTGGTTATATGTTTTAAACAAAGAATATTGTTAAAGAAATAAATGATAAAGGTATATATTTCTCATGTCATGTTTTAAACTGTGCTGTGTTAAGGTAAATTGTGACGTCATCTCTTTTTTCTTTGTTTTTTTTCACAGCTGGTCAAGTGTCATTTAATAAGAACCCTGATCAATTGGAATTCATATGTAAAAAAGGCGTCTGGGAACCAGAACATTCAAACCAGCTCAACGTATCCGAGAAAGATGACGCTTATGAACATCATAATTGTCAGGATGCCAGTGACGGGACTAACTATGGTCTTACAGTTAAAATCAGAAGTGAGTGCTCCAACTACAATTACTCAACATTGTAAAATTGTGCAAGTGATGCTTAAAACAAATGCAATGTTTGTTTACAAAATACAAAGCTAATAAATAGATATATTACTTTATTAATCCCCAAAGGGAAACTGTAGCACAATTTTGCAGTTTCTTCATGAGTGGATGCAAATTATAAAGGAAAAACATTTTGTCTTGTAGTCGTGTTAGCTTTTGTTCCAAAATTGACACAACACCTAATTAAAATTTCATATGTGTTCATATACAAAGTGTACTGTATATACATTACACTTCCATGTTATTATTTAATACATCTATATAGAGTCAGGTGCACACAAATACTCTTGACACACAGTGTTAATTAAGTAAGGAATGCATGGATGTACACTGTGTGTCCTACTGTTCGAGGAAACTAATCAACAATTGAGATGGATGATGAAGTGGATGTCAATTATTTTTCTTTTATTTATTTATTTATTTATTTATTTATTTAACGTCGCCTATTAAAATATAAGCCGGTGCCCACAACAGCATCACCGATTACTGTGGGCCCGAAAAAAAAAAATACAAAACTATATTAAACATTCCACACAATTAATTGCAGCAGCTGACTGCAGTTGCCAAACTACGGCTGGCATTGCACTTTAAACAAATAGTTTTCCAAGTACGAGGATTGTCCACATCATAGTTACTCAGTAGGGCAGAGTTGTAATATTCATACAGCAAGCTCTTAAACTGATTTAAGGTTAAATTAGTCTGTTTCAGATTAACAGGAAGGAAATTTCATGTTCTGATTGTTCTTATGAAGAAGGATCGTTGAAAAGTCAGAGTTCGGCATTTATGAGATCGATGCACTATAGGAGAATCCGCCTATAGTGACAGCTCTTTTCAGAGAAATACTGTGTTCTTGAGCATTTACACAGACTTAAAGATATGAAAATATTCCATTCAACATTTCTGAATAGATTACTACACTTTTTTCCCCGTAACAGCACATGCTGAGTGCTTTATTGCTCTTATGCCGCAGCAGTTTGCCAGCTATGACAATTTATTAAAGAACAACATGTACTTTTTGTCAATTTATTTTAATGTTTTAGAACAGTTGTGACACAAGTAGTTCCTGTTTTATCATTATACAATAATAACAGCTATAAAGAGTTGTTTTGTCACTTTCTCTTGCCCTTAATACACTGCTTGGTAGTGCATTCTTTCAGCATCTAAATGGGTTTTTGACAGTTTTTTCATTTTTCCCTGTAGCTTGTGCTAACTGTATTGAGCTAGACAGACCTGCCTTGGCTGCCATCATCGTGGGGAACCTTTTGGCCACCTTTCTCATCGCCTACGCCGTTTATAGCGTTACTCGGCAGTCCAAAGGCACAAACTTCAATGCCAACAAAGGTCAGTCATGTTTAAAAAGGAGAATCCACCTATAGTGACAGCTCTTCTCAGAGAAATCTTATGTTCTTGAGCATTTACACAGACTTAAAGACATGAAAATCTTCCATTCAACATTTTTTTTTAAAGATATTTTTTGGGCTTTTTCACCTTTATTGGATAGGACAGTGTAGAGACAGGACAGGAAATGAGTGGGAGAGAGAGATGGGGAGGGATTAGGAAATGACCCCGGGTTGGAATCGAACCCGGGTCCCCAGATTTATGGTATGGCGCCCCATCCACCTGAGCCACGATTCTCCCCCATTCAACATTTCTGAGTAGATTACTACACTTTTTTTTCCCCCCCGAGTCATTGCAGGTTTTCTAGAAAGTTCTGTCAGGCTAGCGCACGTCAGCAAGCTGACTAAACTTTCCTCTCAGAAACCCTGTAGAGAATTTTATAAACATTTGCGGACTATGACCTAAAATCCTCTCAGAAGAAGAACCTGTGAACTAGAAGGTCTGCCTCAAAAGGTTGTGAATCTGAATAAAACGTCCTCTCAGAAATTCTGTCAGGTTGGCTCATGCTAGCGAGCTAGCTTAGAAGTAAACATTATGAACATTTATGAGTATGACCGAAAATCCTTTCAGAAATCTTGTCAGATTAGCTCCAGTTAGCTTACTGGCTAGGAACATTATTGACCTGAGCTCCATAATGTGTAACCTTAGCTAATGTTTGCTAGCTAGCTAATAATCAGCATTTGTGAATATGATTCAGAATCCTGTCAGAAATCCTCTGAGAAACGTTGTTAGGCTAGCTCATGTTCGCGTACTGGCTAGCAGTAGCAAAGAAAATTTTAAACACAAGAAAAAGATAGTCGACCCTTTCACGTATCCCACAATCCACTGCGTGGTTGGGAACTTCCTGTGTCCAGGGCCAGGCTGCTGATAACAGTACAAAAACAAATATCGGGCTATATAATCCAGTTTCACTGTTCAAATATCTCGTCTCATCTCATTATCTCTAGCCTGAAAATGAATGTCACAAAGACTGTTAGCTCTGTATTTCACTTAAACACTCACCTAGCAAATCAGACACTGCAAGTCCGTGATATCATTGGAGGAAATATTTTGCCTTCAGACTTAACCCCAAAATACCTGGGGGTTACTTTAGATCGAGCGCTAACATTCAGACAACATTGCGAGGCCACAGCACAGAAACTCAAAAAGCGATGTGCAATAATAAGAAAACTAGCTGGTACCAACTGGGGAGCATCGCAGTCTGTCTTGCGGACTTCAGCTCTTGCACTGTGCTACAGCGTTGCTGAGTACTGTGCTCCAGTCTGGAGCCGCTGCTCCCATACCAACAAAATAGATGTTAAGCTGAACTCAGCCATGAGAATAATCACAGGTTCCATCAAAGCCACACCTACAGGTACAGCCTGGCTCCCTGTGATGGCATCAATCGCCCCTCCACACCTGCGCAGGGAACAAGCAACCCAGCGCCAACATGAGCGTATACAACTGCTGGACGAATCTACCCCGTTGAGAAGGGTACTTGACTCTGCCCCTAACACCAACAGACTAAAATCACGAAAACCGTTCTTCAAAACAAGTAATCCAAATTTCAACATAAATGAATCCTGGAAAAGAGAATGGGATTCGAACATACCACGGGGAGGAGAAATAATTACAAACCCAACAGACCCACTCCCAGGCTTTTCGGCCCTCTCAAGACGTGAGTGGGTCCAATCCAATGGAATTTGATCAAAAAGTGGACGAACCGCTACCAATGGGGGTATCGTGACACTCCAACATGTCCAAAATGCCAACAGGCACCACAAGACATGGACCACCTGGTCCTTCACTGCCTACAAACAGCTATACCTGGAGGTTACAATTCAATTTATGAGGCGGGCCCAATATTCCAACAATGGTGCACTAACATAGAGGTGTGAAATAAACCATACGAAACTACTATCTCTAGCCGCTTTATCCTGTTCTACAGGGTCGCAGGCAAGCTGGAGCCTATCCCAGCTGACTACGGGCGAAAGGCGGGGTACACCCTGGACAAGTCGCCAGGTCATCACAGGGCTGACACATAGACACAGACAACCATTCACACTCACATTCACACCTACGCTCAATTTAGAGTCACCAGTTAACCTAACCTGCATGTCTTTGGACTGTGGGGGAAACCGGAGGAAACCCACGGGGAGAACATGCAAACTCCACACAGAAAGGCCCTCGCCAGCCACGGGGCTCGAACCCGGACCTTCTTGCTGTGAGGCGACAGCGCTAACCACTACACTACCGTGCCGCCCCTGTTCACAGATTTTTTTTTTTTTTAAAGATTAATGCTGCTTGAAATGATTGCACATTTACAATTTGTCATCAGTATAAATGAACACTGTTAATGTTGGTGGCCAGAGTTATAGTGCTGAGGAGTTGGAACATGTATTTCGTGTCAACAGTGCAGAAAGTGAAAGGGCTGTATGGACGATAATATAAGGATGACCGATTAAAAGCTTCTGCGCTGACGGAAAATATAAATATAAAGCAATCTAATAACATGACATTTCAGCTTGTGTCCGATATTTGAACATCGAAACCGATGACAAATTTACACTGATGACAAAATGTAAATGCTCAATCATTTCGAGCAGTATTAATCTTGAAAAAAATCTGAGACCATGTAAACCTGTAATAAGATTTGAACATTGAAACTGATTATATATATATATATATATATATATATATATATATATATATATATATATATAAAACAATATTGGTTTTTGTGCCATTATCAGTAGCCTGGGCCTGGACACTGGACTTTCCCAACCGCGCAGTGGATTGTGGGATTTGTGAAAAGGGCGAATAAATCCTCTCAAATTCTGTCAGGTTAGCTCATGTTTGTTAGCTGGCTAGGATTAGCAGCTAAGATTATAGATATTATAAACTTGTCTTAAAAATCCTCTCAGAAATTCTGTTAGGTTAGCTCATGCTAGCGAGCTAGCTAGTGTTAGTCGTGAACATTTATGAATATGACCTAAAATCCTTTCTTTCAGAAATCTTGTCAGATTAGCTGGAGAAGTTAATAAATGTTTATGAATATGACTTAAAATCTCAGAAATCTTGTCAGATTAGCTTCTGTTAGCTTATTATGTTATTGCGTACACTAGGAAAATTATTAACCTGAGCTCCATAATGTAACATTAACTAATGTTTGCTAGCTAGCTAATAATCAACATTTGTGAATATGATTCAGAATCCTGTCAGGTTAGCTCATATTAGCATACTGCCTAGCAATAGCAAAGAAAATTCTAAGCACAAGACAGATTATAAATCCTTTCAGAAATCCAGTCAGATTAGCTTTCATTATCTTACTGGCTAGGATTAGCAAAGAAAATGATAAATCTGAGAGAAAATTATACATGTTCTCAGGAATCCAGTCAGAGTAGCTGCTGTTAGCTCACTTGCTAACCGAATCTATATAATTTCTCGAGTATTTTTTGAATATATTATATATTCTTCCTTTTGATGAACCAATGACAGATTTCTTTATTACATGTTCTTGCCATCACAGTGATTGATGTGTGAAATGCCATTAAATGTTTTATAGGAATCATGTAATGGTATCGAAAACTTCTCGGCAGATGAATTCGCCTTTCTCTGTCTAAGTGCCACTTTGTTTTGTTTTCTAGCATCAGATAAAGTGAATCAAATCTTCAACGGAGATGGAGACACATATCAGGTATGAAACAATGATAGATATTTCAATCTGTTCAATTTTAGTAATAATTGAAGTGAAGCATTACAAGTGCCGCCATCTTAGTTTCCAACCCTGTAACACAAATCTCAGACATTTTGGGCAAATCCCGAATGCTAGCTTATTAGAATTTGTGCCAGTATGGCTGCTTAGAAAACATGAAATAAAACCTTGTGACAATGCGGAGACATGATGATCTCATAACCTGCCATTGTAGTATAATTAGTATTTAGATAAAATCTTGCTTGCTAATCGGATTTTGGTAAATACAAGATTAGCACTCTACACAAATCAGCACCCTGCTAATGCCTTGATAAAGGACACGGAGATGCGAAATTCCTCTCTGTCCAAACATCACAGATAATGAAAGTTATCTTTATTCCTTTATACTTTATTTTATTGCACTTTCTTCCAACTTGTAGTGTTTTTGATGTTCCGATATACGGGTGATATTCTGGTGAAAACGTTAGCATGTAAACTTTCGGCCTCTGTTTTCTCTCCAGCAACTGAATCCAGGTCAGACTTCTGAGTACAGCGGGCTGTCAGGAGTCAGAAAGAAATGATCATCATCATAATCATCATCACTTTCATATGACACCATCTTTAAATTCAGATTTGAGTCAGCTGGTCATGGGAACACCAACGTCTGTTTGTACAAAAATGTTTTTATATACGTATGCTTACTTTTTTTATTTTTATTTTTTACGAATTTGTCCTTCGTGTCATACTAAAGCAGTAGCTCAGATGAGTATTGTTAATGCTGGTTAATAATTCACAGTACTCTATCTATGTTCATACATTTATTGACATGCGTACGGCTAGAAAACATAAAGTGACGAGCGTTTTAATAATAGTAATGTCATTCTAAACGTAAGAACATTACTTGTATATGGGTGTTACGGTACAGTTTGGGTTTACATCATAAACTAGTGGAGCAAGTCACATGTTTAACTGGAATTAATTGCATTGACTGTGCTTGATCAAGTTTATGTGCAATTTCCTTGTTAATTCATGTCAAGTTGAAGGTCAGTTTTTGCAAACAAGCCATCTTATTTAGCTCACTGCTTTACTGATTTTACTATTAGAGGCTATTAGATATATTATATTAGTTATGATCTTTTAAATTTGCCTTCTTGTGATTAGCCTGAATTACGTAAGCAATCAAACACTCCGGGTCATGCTGTTGCAGTAAAATAATCAGTGATGGGTGGGTGTGATGAAGCAGAGTTGCTGTTACTATATTGAAGTTGATTATTTTCCTATAACAGCACATCTCAAAATGTTTTATTCCTCTTGCCAACAATTAGAGATTTGTATTGAAGTCAGTCAGACAAAAAAATATATAGCTCGTCGTATTACCTAGAAACCGCAGCGTGACGACACTCTCATGGCGGGAAGCTTAAAGTTCCAGCTTTAAGTGCTGACACTGGAGACTCCTTCCATTAATGTGAAACAAACATCGCCTTACAGAAAAAAAAATACAGCTTATGTGGCACATCCACCATACAAGTCTTACTGTTAGAGGTGGTGTTATTAAAAATGAATCAAAATCGGACCAATCAGAATCCAGAATTCAACAGCGCTGTGTTTTAGAAATAGCAAGATCTAAAAAAGATCAGATCTTTAGCAAAACTAGACTAATTAATGTCGTTTTATGTGAGAGTAAAAATCCAGCATTAATTGTCCTCAGAGCTCGTCAAAATATTCATCAGTTTGTGTACACAAGAAATTGATAGAATGTTCAGGTGCTAAGCAAGATTAAGGCTTTAATAGTTAATTAAAACGTCTTGAAATAAAAAAAATTCAAGTCTTCAAGCGCAAAGAAAGATCTGAGTCGACCTACAGAAGCAGCAAAGCAGAACAATCAACTTTAGAAATTGGAAAGTGTCCAAGTAACAAATAATCCAGGTGTTGAGAAATGGCCAGAGAAGGATGAGTTCCATTAGACTTCAACATGTAAGTGAACTTAGCAAAGCAAAGATCATTAAAGATGTGGGAGGGTAAAGAACAGATGAAGGAGCCTTGGAGGAGAAGTACGCTTGTTAAGAATGATCTGGCAAAACATTTTATTTTCTTTCTAAATGGAGTGCTCGAATAGAAGTAGCGCTGCACATTAAAAAAAATGCTGTTACACCAATTTAATTTCAGTGATTGAATTCATGCTGAGAATTTTATTCCCTGTGAACAAGCTGATTTTCTTTAGTGTACAAGTATGAACCATAGTACCATTAATGTTCGCTAGCAAGCTAAGACTTACAAGTCTACTTACAAGTAGACTTATTTGATTACCTGGCCATTTAGCGAGCTAGTTTAGGTGTATAAATAGGGTTGAGCAAGTAACTCGAGAATCACCTCTTTTTTTTTAAACTGGTATTTTTTAACATCTTTCCTGGAAGTGTGAGGATTTTCTTCTGTATTTTATACTGTTCTTGTAATTGGTATTACTGAGCAAGATGAAACAATGTTGGCTGTTTAAAAGATGCCAAACGTGTGATTGAAAGGTTTTGATAATATAATATAATATAATATAATATAATATAATACAGTAGAGCAGCATGAGAGTTCATGGATTCATTTCAATGATTGTAGATATGAAAAAGATGAAAGCCTATTTGGTTATCTTTTCTTTGCTTGTATATTTAATAAAGTAGAAAAAGAACATGTCGTCTCGGCTCTTTTTATAAGCGAACCCTGTGTTTGATTCAAAACATGGATTTGTTATTTTATATATATTATATCATATGTTCTATAGTCATTTATTATTTTTGTTTGTTTTTCATTTTTATTCATTTATTGACTTCAAAGCAAAAGTAGAAAATGCTAGAAAAAGTCATTTTAAAAAGTGCTCGTGATTGTTTTACACGATCCATGCTGTACGATGATACTAAAATACAAAATTAAAGTAGGAGTGCATTATGATGGTTCATAGAAACGATAATAATCTTTAGTGCTTAACGTGTTGTGGTTTCCTTTATGAACCCAAAGCACACACAGGCTGAGCTCCTGTGAAGGTTCAGTGCTTGACACATTCACAATTCATCTTCTAACATCCTGTGTGTGTGTGTGTGTGTGTGTGTGTGTGTGTGTGAGAGAGACCCACAAGCAATCTAAAACCTACATACCCAGATATACAACCCTATCCCACCCCATTTTTCTTCCCTCTTGTTATCTATGCTGCACCACACATGATGATTCTGATGATGAAAACGAACTGTACACATTTAGAACATTTGCAGATAAACATCAGTGAGAATGGTAATATGAGTGTGACACCTATTTTTGGAAATAATATCAATTCGAACACAAAATATAGTGCTGTCTGAAATCCAGCCTTGAGCTGATGCAAACCTGTGCAAAGAAAAAGTGACAGATGAAGCATCTTATGAATCTACATAACGTTAAAAACCAAGAACGTCGTCTTCATGTGTTCGAATTTTATAGCCAAGTTCACTTTTATAGTCTCCCTCATGTGATTTCATTCTAGTTAGCTAAACTAGACTGATGCTAAGTTAGACTGCACGAACATTAGCATGAAGAGAGTTGTGTTTAACATGGCTGAAATAAACATCTTTTCAACATATTTGCGCTGTTAATGACATTCCACCTTCCTCATTTTGCTCCGAATTACTTTAAATATGTTGCTAACAGATTATCAGCCATTTAGCTAACCCTGTTTTTTTGCAAGTTTTGCTAACTAGCTGGTCTTTTATCCACTTTCCTATTTATCACTCACAAGAGGAGAACATTTTCAGAAACACAATACAATAAGTTAATAAACCGTGTTGGAAAGCTAGAAAGTGCTTGAGAACAACTTATTTGGAATAACTCCGAGAGCCTTATAAAAGCTAACACCTTTGTTGTAAGTGCAGAATTTCAACCACTAGACCAATTGAACTTCATATACACATCACTACTGTGCCTGAACTGAAAAATACCCTCCATTTTCCTTTTGTAGTTAGCATTTTTTGGTCTGACTCTTCAGGAAATCAAACGTTTATGATGCGTCATTTTGTGAACGAGTCGACTCTTTGATTCAGCTCTTTTAGGTGAATGCTGAAAGTTTCATTTCATTTTCATTATCTCTAGCCGCTTTATACTGTTCTACAGGGTCGCAGGCGAGCTGGAGCCTATCCCAGCTGACTACGGGCGAAAGGCGGGGTACACCCTGGACAAGTCGCCAGGTCATCACAGGGCTGACACATAGACACAGACAACCATTCACACTCACATTCACACCTACGCTCAATTTAGAGTCACCAGTTAACCTAACCTGCATGTCTTTGGACTGTGGGGGAAACCGGAGCACCCGGAGGAAACCCACGCGGACACGGGGAGAACATGCAAACTCCACACAGAAAGGCCCTCGCCGGCCACGGGGCTCGAACCTGGACCTTCTTGCTGTGAGGCGACAGCGCTAACCACTACACCACCGTGCTGCCCAATGCTGAAAGTTGATTTGTGAATTTAAAGAATTGTAATGTCCTTTTACGAAGAATTCATCAGTACTTTGTCGACTATTCATGATTCTCAAATGATGTTAATCACAAATCAAACTGAAGTGTGTAAATGAATCTTGAAAAATGAATTGTATGCAAAAGTAATCTTATGATGTTAATTAAAATGTGGAGTAAGATTTTACTGAATCAATTGAGGTGAGAAAATGATTTAAGTGAAAGTCGGCTGTTATTGGTGAGCTGAGCTGAGCTGATCGATACGACTCGCTGGAAAGAGCTGGAATTCCCATCACTAATGAACTGCTGGAAAAATCAGTTTACACACAAGACACATTATGTTTATTAATGAGGCAGTAGCGTTAAAATTAGCCGTTGATTCTTTCACCTGATGTGGAGTAAAGGTTTAAGACAGTTTTCCAAATTCGAATGAAATTCACTTGAGAGAAAAAAGGATTCAAGGACGCATGATGCGAAAGACAAATTTACATTTTGCTTTTGTGCCAAATTTATCGATTAACTCTAACCTACCAAAGAGCCAACAGAAAGCTGTATAACAGCCTACACTCACCGGCCACTTTAATAGGAACTTGTTGATTCTGAGATCCCTGTTCTCAGCTGCAGGAGTGGAATCCAATGTGTTGTTCTGCTGTTGCATGCTGAGATGCTTTTCTGCTCACCACGGTTGTAAAGAGTGATTATGAGTTCCTTCCTGGCAGCTTGAACCAATCTGTCCGTTTTCCTCTGACCTCTCTTATCAACAAGGTGTTTGTTTCCACCCACAGAACTGTCGCTCACTCACTCAATGTTTTTTGTTTTTCGCACCATTCTGTGTAAACTCTAGAGACTGCTGTGTGTGAAAACCCCAGGAGATCAGCAGTTTCTGAAATACTCAAACCAAAAATACTAATCTGGCTCAAACCAACACCCATGCCACAGTGAAAGAAAGTCACACTTTGAGATCACAATGTTTCCCATTCTGATGTTTGAAGTGAACATGAACTGAAGCTCTTGATTTGTATCTGCATGATTTGATGCACTGTGCTGCTGTCAGGGGATCGGCTGATTAGAGAACTGCATCAAACAGCAGGTGTACGTATGTATGGGGTTGCTAATAAAGTGGCCACTGAGTGTATTTTCTTTAAGGTTCTATAGTTTTCTTGGTACATTACTTATTTGCGTATTCTGTCCTCCTTATTTTTCTGTAATAAAAGTAGAAATGCTAGTTTT
Organism: Neoarius graeffei; assembly: GCF_027579695.1. Lineage (NCBI taxonomy): Eukaryota > Metazoa > Chordata > Actinopteri > Siluriformes > Ariidae > Neoarius > Neoarius graeffei. The sequence continues at coordinate 64,479,255 of NC_083584.1, forward strand.
TAAAGGTTTTTTCTCTCTCTCTCTGCCTGCTAGACTTTTCTTGTCAGCAATGTTGTACCTGTGGCTAAGGCCCCGGTCCCACAACACCGATAACTATACCTATACCTACAGTATAACTATAACTCTGACTATTCCTCTGCTTGAATTTAGTTCCAGTCTGGAGCAGAAACACCACAACTATAATCCCGACTATAATATCGCTTCGTCCTGACACTCAGGGAAATAAATGCATACAACTTTAGGAATAGTCATGGAAATTTTTTCCAAGTAGCAGCACATTATTCCAGGTCATACTGTACAGCTTGGACTTCAGAACAACCCATGCACACACTCCTGTGTCTGACAAAATACAGATAGGTCATGGATTACGGAAATATAATAAAAAAGGATACAAAAGGTTATGGATTTTAATACAGATGCATCATGGATACTAATAATTTATGGATTGGTCATGGACGTTTCAGTATATTACAGATTGGTTACCGATTTCATACGGATGATGCATCACGGAAAAAATTTAAGAAGTCTAAAACAAATGTTTGGACTGCTGAAGTTCGTAATTAAAATATCTTACCTGCATTTATATGTTTATTAATTTACGATTGATATTTCATGGAAAATATCACATATCCGTGAATAAAAGATCAGTGCTTTGTATTATATTTTTTATTTTCTGTGAATCTGTATTCCATGACTTCATGATGCAACAAGGATGTACAAAGATGCTCGGGAAAAATAGCACATGCTCAGATAACGTAAACAATTACCGGATTGGTCAGATATTTTATTGGATCAGGTCCAGGTCTGGAAAAATCACTCCAGAAGTAATCTCACTGATACGATAAACCCAGGCCTGGGCTATAGGTATCATTATCGGTCTGGTGTAAGCACCAACCACATAAACTGCAGGGGACCGATTTATTTATAGTTATCGTTGTTATAGTTATCAGTATTGTGGGACCGGGCATTGAGGTAGTACGCTATGGACCAACATTCACATTTAAGGTTTTCGTAGCATTTAGAATATGGGGCAAAAAATTGGTCCAAGTCATAAATGTCATAACTGTTGATGGTGTGACATTTCAGTTTTAGGACAAAAGTGGCCTAGTTGTACACTTTTTTTCCATATCATGATGTCTGGTCTCATTAAGGTTGAGTTGTGGCTGTATTTACGGAGATCGCGTTGTAGAAATTCACCATCATTACTTCCGTCAACTTTGTTGGAGGAGGTTATGTTTTCGCCTCGATTTGTTTGTTTGCCTGTTCCCAATGTAACTCAAAAAGCAGTGAATGGGTGTTAAAGAAATTTGGAGGAAAGCTGAGCCATGGGCCATGGAACAGTTGATCAGATTTTGATGCAAATCTGGATATGTGGCTTGGAGGAGGTATTCAAGATGCAAGATTCAAGAGCGCTTTATTGTCCATACCTTGATGTACAAGTATACAGTGCATTGAAATACCCTTTCCTTCAAGCTCCCCATGGTGCTTTTACAGAGAACAAAGTATATGAATAACTCTCTATATAGCTAAGCAAACATTTAGCTATCAATACATCTAGCTATCAAAGTACAATAAACAACATACACTACCGTTCAAAAGTTTGGGGTCACTTTGAAATGTCCTTATTTTTGAAAGAAAAGCATTGTTCTTTTCAATGAAGATCACTTTAAACTAATCAGAAATCCACTCTATACATTGCTAATGTGGTAAATGACTATTCTAGCTGCAAATGTCTGGTTTTTGGTGCAATATCTCCATAGGTGTATAGAGGCCCATTTCCAGCAACTCTCACTCCAGTGTTCTAATGGTACAATGTGTTTGCTCATTGCCTCAGAAGGCTAATGGATGATTAGAAAACCCTTGTACAATCATGTTAGCACAGCTGAAAACAGTTTAGCTCTTTAGAGAAGCTATAAAACTGACCTTCCTTTGAGCAGATTGAGTTTCTGGAGCATCACATTTGTGGGGTCGATTAAATGCTCAAAATGGCCAGAAAAATGTCTCGACTATATTTTCTATTCATTTTACAACTTATGGTGGGAAATAAAAGTGTGACTTTTCATGGAAAACACAAAATTGTCTGGGTGACCCCAAACTTTTGAACAGTAGTGTAAATGACAAGACAAAGACAAGTGCAAAATGAGCATTGTGCATGTGTCAATTGAATCCAAAGTACCTTCTGGGCCATAAAAATGATCACCTTTTCAGAATTCCAACTAGAACTAGGAATTAACAGGAAAAAGGAGTAACACTAGAGCTACAGGCAAAGAATATCATATATTTTTTATGGAAATATTCTCTGGATGGATCAGTAGTGTTGCATCTTATCATCATTGACGTGTGTGTGTATACACACACACATATAGAACTTGTCTGACATTATCAGTAGGCCAAATGCATTATGGGAGTTTTATCGAGTAACTGCTAAATGGTTGAAGTGAATGTGCCTGCGGTTTCCTTTTAGAACCAAGCAAGTCAAAATACTGCAACGTTTCAGTGCTCAACACGCATTCAGATATAAAACACCCAAGTTCATGTGCATATGAAAGGCACACATGATTAGCCTGACACCCACCCACACACACACACACACACACACATTTATTATTTCACTCTTTTATCAGAATGACAATGAAAATACCAAAATTATTTTATTTTAATATCATATCTGTAAAGCACACTCAAAAAAAGGAATGAGTGACGCTCCACACCAAAAACCATCATATTAGCTATGCATTGATCACATTCAGACAGGAACTTGAACTTTCCATTGACATAAAATGCTTCAAAGAAAATAAATCTTTATCAAGATGTTAATACGTTACTATATGAAGTCTTACACTCACTCATTTCCTGCTAAGGCTGTGTGCACATTTACAGTTAATACCATCACAGTGGTATTACACCCCATAAGCATCATCATAGATAACAAAAAATAATTTAAAGGTTAAAGCTTTATTTTAATGTTTACCTCTGCCGACTGTGCTGGAGGAGATTATGTTTTTGCCTCTGTTTGTTTGACTGTTTCCAATGTAACTCAAAAAGTAGTGAACAGATATGGATGAAATTTGGTGGAAAGGTGACCCATGGGCCAAGGAACAACTGGTTAGATTTTGATGCAAATCCGGATATGTATGCGGATCCAAGATCCAGATATGTATGTGGATCCAGGATTTTTTTTTGCATGTTCCCAACGTAACTGAAAAAGTAGTGAATGGATTTGGATGAAATTTGGAGGACATGTGAGCCATAGGCCAAGGAACAATCACTTAGATTTTGATGCAAATCTGAATACGTAGGTGGATCCAAGATCCAGATATGCATGCGGATCGAGGATTTTTTTTTTTTTTTTGCCTGTTCCCAGTGTAACTCAAAAAGTATTGAATGGATTTTGGTGAAATTTGGTGTACAGCTTTAGTATTACCCTAGGTTCAAGTTATTTGATTTTGATGTTGATCCACATCACAGATTAGTAAACATCTGGATATTCTTATATGTGGGTTGGTGGAGGTATGCACTCTACCAAGTTCCCTTCTAGTTTCATCTGTTTTTGTTTCTGTTGAGTCTTTTAAAACATAAAGGAGACAAAATCTAAACTTTTCCTAACTAGATGAATTTTACTTTCATTTGCAAGCATTAGAATTTATTTCTAGCCAGTAAACTCATCATAACATTACTGTTAAAAGAAGAAGAAGGTGTTATAAAGAAGGACAGCTTCTCGGATAGCATGTGATTCTGTGTCAACGAGTTGAGTGTGGGCTGTTGTGGGATTGTACTGTGGGTCAAAATAAGCCTGAAATGAAGCGGAAACATTGTAGACAAGATATCTGTGGGACTGTATTTAAAAGCTACTGAAAGCTTGTGAAACATTCGGTCATATTTGGGCAGACTTAGATGAGTTTATGTGGACTAGAGGAAAATGATAATAGCGGTAACTCCATGTAACAAATGTGTCAGAGTAGTTGTTTGATCAGAAGTGGAATTTTTTTCCCACTCACTTTTGCACACTTACTTAGCAAAGGTGATTACATGAAGAATGAATGAGTGAAAGTTGTTAGATAGTTTTGCTTGGGATGCTAACATTAAAGCTTTATGCTTGGAGGAACAAGCTGTCATACAATACTAACTTTTATTGTGTTGTTGTGTTGTAAAGCTAATATAATACTAGCTAGCTAGAACTAGCGTGACTGATGACATCTCAGAACCTGGGCTGCCAACTCTCACGCAATGAGCGTGAGGCATGCATTTGACTGTCTTCACACGCTCACACGCCATACCTCCGATTTCTCACGCTAGAAAAAAATCTAGTTTATCTATCTGATCTAGGCTACCTATTGCGTCACGCCAACCACTTGCGATCGATCAATTACGCCTTACGCACAGCTAAACAGGCAGAGAGGTGTTCCCTTCTGTACACACTGCCCTATGGTAGGTGGTGCATCTAATGATGCTGCACTCGCTGGAAGTTGGATAATTGCCTACCGTCAATTTAGAGGAAGAGGAGAGAGAAGAAGGTATCCGAGTTGAAGACGGGTGTCTCAGACAGGTTTGTACATATGTACGCCGATGTGTGGCGTTACTGGTGTAATTATGAACTTATATAAAGTTTCTGAATCGTTTTAGCCTATAAGTGTTGTGAGAATATTTAATGCCATATCGACAGCTGTGTACTAGGCATGCTAAATCATTATAGGCCTACTGCCGTGCCGCAGCCTCTATCTTCCCCAACAAGCAGCACGTGAGAGCACCTCCTTAGCACACGTTTATTAAGGCGCATTTTTAGTTTGTTTACTGTATGTTATCATACTTTATGACTTTATTTGAAGCCATACTGGAAATGTTGTAAAATAAAGCAAGTAAGAGATAATATTACAAATGCAAGAAGAGCCATTAGCCACCATACCTATTGTTTATTTACTGGGTATTTATTTTTAATTATTTATGATGTATGTAATTGCTCAGTTAAAGTAAATAAAGCATGGTCACCTGTAATATCAAAGAACTTGAACTTGTGAATAATTAAAAAAAAGACAGAACAATATACTGAGGAGACAGGGTTTCAAAGATGGCAAGACAGGTAGAGAATATTTGTCAGATAACAGGCCCTGACGAATGCTCTATTACTAATAAGAAACATAGATAAGAAATAAATTAATAAGAAATATATTAATATAGCGTATTTAAGTATGACCAAAATTTTTAAGCCCAACTTTGTGTGCACATTCCCACCAATGGCCAAGGTTCAGCTTTTTGTGTTTCAATACTGTTCAAACTTAATCATTTTAATGTTTCTTGTAGCACATGCACATTTTGCTTACTGTTTAAGCATTTTATTTGTTCTTTTGCTGTTGATATTTTTCCCCATGCCAATCTTCTGCTGAACCCAGTGGTAGGGAAAGCCCTTAAAGGAACAGTCCACCGTACTTCCATAATGAAATATGTTCTTTTCTGAATTGAGACGAGCTGATCCGTACCTCTCCGAGCTTTGCGTGACCTCCCAGTCAGTCAGATGCGCTGTTACTCCTGTTTACTCCTGTTAGCAATGTAGCTAGGCTCAGGATGGCCAACGGTATTTTTTGGGGCTGTAGTTAGATGCGACCAAACTCTTCCACGTTTTTCCTGTTTACATAGGTTTATATGACCAGTGACATGAAACAAAGTTCAGTTACACAAATTGAAACGTGGCGATTTTCTGTGCTATGGAAAGTCCGCACTATAATGACAGGCGTACTAACACCTTCTGCGCACTTCGACAGCGCATTGATACCTTGAGTGCAGGTATCAATGCGCTGTCGAAGCTCGCAGAAGGTGTTAGTACGCCTGTCATTACAGTGCGGACTTTCCATAGCATAGAAAATCGCCACGTTTCAATTTGTGTAACTGAACTTTGTTTCATGTCACTGGTCATATAAACCTATGTAAACAGGAAAAACGTAGAAGAGTTTGGTCGCATCTAACTACAGCCCCCAAAAATACTGTTGGCCATACTGAGCCTAGCTACATTGCTAACAGGAGTAAACAGGAGTAACAGCGCGTCTGACTGACTGGGAGGTCGCGCAAAGCTCGGAGAGGTACGGATCAGCTCGTCTCAATTCAGAAAAGAACATATTTCATTATGGAAGTACGGTGGACTGTTCCTTTAAATGCATAATGAATAGTCAGTGAGGGACAATCTTATTTTTGCATCAGTTATTAAAAACTTAACATTTAGTTTCAATTCAGAAGGTGTTTAGGCTTAGCTGATGTAATATTTTCAAACATGAACTTGCCTTTAAATCTGAAACACAGGCCTATAGGGCTACAGGAACATTGGCAGTCATCTGTAGTTTTCTAGTGTGGGGGCTTTTAAGCCAAAACTTGGTGCTTTTTTGGCCACAAGCTGACGGCCTGGCAAGTCAGGGTGTGTAAGAATGTAGGTATGGCACAGCAGCCCACTCTAAAAATCCACCAGAATGCAGGAACATCTACTAAATCCAAAATCTCAACCCCCCCCCCCCCCCCCCCCTTCATTGTCCATCTCCAGCTGGACGACCCACAAACAAAACACCAGAATGCAGGGGGACAAGTGAATATCAAACTGAATACAAAATTCCCACTTACTGCGTGGTGTGCGGAAAAATTTTGCCGTCGACCCCCCCCCCCCCCCCCCCCAAAAAAAAAATCTCACTCCAAGAAATTTTGAAAAGTTGGCAGCCCTGCAGAACAGTCACTAAAATATACGTATACATGCATATTTATTTTTAATAATGGATAATTATGCTCACTAAACTATCAGTATCAAGCTCAAACTCTTCCAGTCAATGCAAATGGAATAATTTAGCCAATGCACATCAAGATGGGCAAGGAGAACACTTTAGTCAGCATGTAATGATAAAATGCGCATTTGGAAGCACTTAAACATTGGGAAATGATTGCATTCAATGGATATGGTATTTAATTTGTATTATATGCCACATTCAAAGTCACTAAGATTGAGATTTTTCACTGTTGTGATGTTTGAAGTGAGCATTAACTGAAGCTCTTAACATGTATTTGCCTGTTTTTATACCCCGCACTGCTGCTACATCATTATCTGGGTGGATAACTGGATGAATGAGCAGGTGTACAGGTGTTCCTATGAAAGTGGTGGCGTCCAATTTGTTAAATTACAGTTCTGTAGCTGTAAATGCTGGTCCATCTGGTAAATCTGTCCTTGCGTCAAGTAATTCTCTCTCTCTCTCTCTCTCTCTCTCTCTCTCTGTCGTGTTACACATCAATCCAGAGACACCAGTGTTGCTGAACTTTTTTGCTCCTCAGACCTGCCTGATCCATCCTGATGCCCTATGTCTGGCTGGAGTCTCATCACCTCTCTCCTGTGCAGGATGGCCCCATATGGACAGTCGAAAGACACACTTAGGAAATGGCTCTGGACACTTACACTTTTGCTATGATGGTTGAGGTCTACAATTACCATGATAACTTTAGGACTGCAATTGTCATGAACAGTTTCACACTCAAGTCTCCATTAATGAACGGTTTATAACTTCAACAAAACAGACTTAATTTTAAAACTATCATGAATTTCCTGATTTCACAGTTTTACTTTGTGACGCTATAGGACACAGTTATAGAAGCAAGTTATTTATAATCACATTATCTGTTATCACCCAGATGAGGTTGGGTTCCCTTTAGAGTCTGGTTCCTCTCGAGGTTTCTTCCTCATGTCGTTGGAGGGAGTTTTTCCTTGCCACCGTCGCCACAGGCTTGCTCATTGAGGATAAATTAGGGATAACATTAGCTCATGTTTAAAGTCTTTAATTTTCTGTAAAGCTGCTTTGTGACAATGTCTGTTGTTAAAAGTGCTATAGAAATAAACTTGACTTGATTTGCATTTAAACCGTGTTTATAAAATAAGCTGCATTTCAAGCTGCAAATGTCATACCGACACAAAGGAAATGAGCAAAAACCTCTGAGGTTTCTTTAATTAGCCTGTTGTAAATAAGCTGCCTGTGTGTGAGTTCCTTGACTTTAATCATTCTTTCATATCTAAATGTAGCGTACAGTTCCAGCAACGTGTAACTGACGCATTAGTACTGTACAGCTTTTTTCCCCCTGAATAATCTCTAATCAAGTCATGCTACTGTTTCCATGAATGACTTTTTCCACTGTTTACTGCTTCATATATGTCAAGAATGAGGTATGTCATAATGCAATATATAGTCGATGGCCTATATTTATAAAGCGAAGATGTAATTTGCTACATTGGTTAGTAAATGCCACATAAAATGGTTTTACAGTCATGAAATTAGAACGCAAATCAATATTTCTTGTGTAGTTATTATTTGACAGAATATGAGCACAGTGGAAGTCATATCCATCCCTGGCAGGAGGTTTCAATGGATATAAAATAAACATGTCTGTTGTTGCTGTAGTTGTATGGTGGAAACAATTCATTTACCATCTCAGGACTTGCAAACTCATTAAAACTGATGAAATATCAGTTTTAATCAGAGCCATTCTTATTAGATCATTTGCCAAAAAGGTTTCCAGTCAGTCACGGGGGTGTGAAAGGAATAGAAAATGCAATTTATGTAATTAAATTAGACAACTAACATCTGAAGATGTGGCAACCATGAAGTGTCCATATCTATCTGGGGTGGAAAAATGTAAAGAAAAAATTAGAATAATAACAACAAAATCAGGGCAGCATGGTAGTGTAGTGGTTAGCACTGTCGCCTCACAACAAGAAGGTTCTGAGTTTGAGCCCCGTGGCCGACAAGAGCCTTTCTGTGCGGAGTTTGCATGTTCTCCCCGTGTCTGTGTGGGTTTCCTCCGGGTGCTCCGGTTTCTCCCACAGTCCAAAGACATGCAGGTTAGGTTAATTGGTGGCTCTAAATTGATCATAGGTGTGAACGTGTAATGCGTAATGCGAGTCGCTTATCCTGTGCAGGGTCACGGGCAAGCTGGAGCCTATCCCAGCTGACTATGGGCGAGAGGCAGGGTACACCCTGGACAAGTTGCCAGATCATCACAGGGCTGACACATAGAGACAAACAACAATTCACACTCACATTCACACCTATGGTCAATTTAGAGCCACCAATTAGCCTTTGGACTGTGGGGGGAGACTGGAACACCCAGAGGAAACCCACACAGACACGGGGAGAACATGCAAACTTCACACAGAAAGGCCCTCATCAGCCACTGGGCTCAAACCCAGAACCTTCTTGCTGTGAGGCAGCAGTGCTAACCACTACACCACTGTGCCGCCCTACACATCATGTCAAGTCAATTTATTTGTCTAGCGCTTAACAATAGACATTTTCACAAAGCAGCTTTAGAGAAAAAATAAAGATTTTAAATATATGAGCTAATAGATTTATCCCTAATAAATTTATTTAAACCTAATGATTAATCCAGAGGCGATGGTGGCAAGGAAAAACTCCCTGAGACTTCATGAGGAAGAAACCTTGAGAGGAACCAGACCCAAAAGGGAACCCATTCTCATCAGATAATAGACAGCATGATTATAAATCACTTGCTTCTATAACTGTGTCCTATATCAATAGCCACAAAGTACAACTGTGTAACCAGGAAATGCATTATACAGTGGTGCTTGAAAGTTTGTGAACCCTTTAGAATTTTCTATATTTCTGCATAAATATGACCTAAAACATCATCAGATTTTCACACAAGTCCTAAAAGTAGATAAAGAGAACCCAGTTAAACAAATGAGACAAAAATATTATACTTGGTCATTTATTTATTGAGGAAAATGATCCAGTATTACATACTTGTGAGTGGCAAAAGTATGTGAACCTCTAGGATTAGCAGTTAATTTGAAGGTGAAATTAGAGTCAGGTGTTTTCAATCAATGGGATGACGATCAGGTGTGAGTGGGCACCCTGTTTTATTTAAAAACAGGGATCTATCAAAGTCTGATCTTCACAACACGTTTGTGGAAGTGTATCATGGCACGAACAAAGGAGATTTCTGAGGACCTCAGAAAAAGCGTTGTTGATGCTCATCAGGCTGGAAAAGGTGACAAAACTATCTCTAAAGAGTTTGGACTCCACCAATCCACAGTCAGACAGATTGTGTACAAATGGAGGAAATTCAAGACCATTGTTACCCTCCCCAGGAGTGGTCGACCAACAAAGATCACTCCAAGAGCAAGGCGTGTAATAGTCGGCGAGGTCACAAAGGAGCTCAGGGTAACTTCTAAGCAACTGAAGGCCTCTCTCACATTGGCTAATGTTCATGTTCATGAGTCCACCATCAGGAGAACACTGAACAACAATGGTGTGCATGGCAGAGTTGCAAGGAGAAAGCCACTGCTCTCCAAAAAGAACATTGCTGCTCATCTGCAGTTTGCTAAAGATCACGTGGACAAGCCAGAAGGCTATTGGAAAAATGTTTTGTGGATGGATGAGACCGAAATAGAACTTTTTGGTTTAAATGACGTTATGTTTGGAGAAAGGAAAACACTGCATTCCAGCATAAGAACCTTATCCCATCTGTATAACATGGTGGTGGTAGTATCATGGTTTGGGCCTGTTTTGCTGTATCTGGGCCAGGATGGCTTGCCATCACTGATGGAACAATGAATTCTGAATTATACCAGTGAATTCTAAAGGAAAATGTCAGGACATCTGTCCATGAACTGAATCTCAAGAGAAGGTGGGTCATGCAGCAAGACAACGACCCGAAGCACACAAGTCGTTCTACCAAAGAATGGTTAAAGAAGAATAAAGTTAATGTTTTGGAATGGCCAAGTCAAAGTCCTGACTTTAATCCAATCGAAATGTTGTGGAAGGACCTGAAGTGAGCAGTTCATGTGAGGAAACCCCCCAACATCCCAGAGTTGAAGCTGTTCTGTACGGAGGAACGGGCTAAAATTCCTCCAAGCCGGTGTGCAGGACTGATCAACAGTTACCGCAAACGTTTAGTTGCAGTTATTGCTGCACAAGGGGGTCACACCAGATACTGAAAGCAAAGGGTCACGTACTTTTGCCACTGACAGATATGTAATATTGGATCATTTTCCTCAATAAATAAATGACCAAGTATAATATTTTTGCCTCATTTGTTTAACTGGGTTCTTTTTAACTACTTTTAGGACTTGTGTGAAAATCTGATGTTGTTTTAGGCCATATTTATGCAGAAATATAGAAAATTCTAAAGGGTTCAAAAACTTTCAAGCACCACTGTAGTTTTAACATGAAGTCTGTTTTGTTGAAGTTATAAACTGTTCATTGATGGAGACTTGAGTGCAAAACTGCTCATGACAACTGCAGTCCTAAAGCTATCATGTCGATTTTAGTCCTAAACCATCATAGCAAAACTGTAAGTGTCTAGAAGTGTATCTTTCATCTGTCCATATGGGGTCATCCTCTACAGGAGTGATGTGATGAGAACCTCAGCCAGAAGTAGGGCATCAGGATGAATCACATGTTAATTTGCTACCTCGTAGCTACTAGCTACAGTATGAAGGTAGCTTGTTGACTTTTAAAGATAATTATCAGCCAATTGGCCTAAAACAGTTATTTTCAGAACTATATTGACTCAGACAACCTCAATTCCAGTAAATAAATGGTTCCTTGATCACAAACTAAGTAGGCCAAATAATGGATGCTTTTCAGTTAGTCTCAGGAAACACTTTGAGGTGTTTTCGTGGTTTGTGGAAAATGATGCAAGGACATTTTAATAATAATGTGGTTGGTGTGGGTGGGGAAACCCGAAATCAGGTGTTGCCCTGATTATAATATCGAATATCAACTGGCTTTATTTCCTGCAACTTGTGAAAGCCTTCAGAGAAGACCGTCTGCCTGATTTTTGTCAAATTCAGTGTTCCACAAGGCTCCATCCTTGGCCCACTGCTTTTTTCATATATATGCTCTAGCCATTCACAGTATTCTCAGACTGAACACACTCTTCTTCACGTGTACTTGAATAGTTCATAATTGCACTGTAATCTGGTGTGATCTGTAAGAAGACCGGTTCCCTTTCGAGTCTGGTTCCTCTTCTTCATGAGGTCTTTTCAGAGAGTTTTAACTCACCAGTGTCAAAGCTGATTGTGTGATGTGCAGTGTTGGGCACGTTACTTTCAAAAAGTAATTAGTTATAGTTACTAGTTACTTTTCCCAAAAAGTAACTGAGTTAGTAACGGAGTTACTTTGTCATGAAAGTAACTAATTAACAGGGAAAGTAATTATTCCGTTACATTTTGTTCCCCCTCAAAAAAAATCAAATTCAATTAGTGTAATCATAATAAAAGTGAATGTTAAATGTGTTTAATGACTGAAATGGACACTTAACAGAACCAATTAGTAATGTTATCTACACTATATTAATATTTTTGTGGGACAATGTGAGATAAGACATCTATCAAATGTAATATATTTTTGTAGTTATTAAAATTATGTTACTAATTACTGGCCACTGACGAGGACAAACGCTTTGTTCCTCGACATAATGTGCATTGCATGTAAACACTCTTGCCTTTTATTTAAAGTAATGAAAAGTCCTGGCTGTATTTCCAATGTGAAAGCGCAGTGCTGGGCTGACCGCTCGCCATCGCTGTGTCTTCTGATTGAAAGACCACGCAGTAGTGCAGTAGGCGTGGCCTACCTACGTGTGTTGTCCAAATCTACTCTGATTGGCTTACTGTGCCGTTGTCTCGCGTCTCCCCGCCCCACACGAAAGCAGAGTAAAGAAAGGCTGAACGAGCAGCATGCCAGATGAGAACAGCTTTAATAAAGTAACGCATTGTATTTTATTGTAAGTAACGGGAACGGCGTTATAACGATGTAAAAAGTAATTAGTTAGATTACTCGTTACTAAAAAAAGTAACGCCGTTAGTAACGCCGTTATTTCTAACGCCGTTATTCCCATCACTGGTGATGTGTATCATTAAAAGTGCTTTATGAATAAAAGTGAATTGAATTGAACTGAATGGAAGCTTTGTTCTTCTGATTGCTCATGGATACTGGTGATGATGTGATGATATAGTGTTAATATTGTGATTAATTCTAAATGATCACTACACACTTGTCTGAGATCACAGATATTGTGATATTTTGTTATGAAATAATTACAAGCAGTTAAAATTTGATGAAAAAATGATGTGATGACAATGTTAAAAACTTGTGCTACATCTTTTCATAATTTCTTTTGCAGTCACTAAAATGATCTTTAATCATAATGTCTGGCTATTGATGAAAAAACAAAAATGTGCATAAGTGTTGTATTGCAAATGCAACTTTATTGTGCAAACTCAACAAAAACAGCATTTTAGACACGTTAAAAAAAAGTATGTTATAGATGAGAGAAAAGCTCGCATACATACGTGCACATACTGTATGAAAAAAGTTTATATCTCCATGAGTCAGCCCGTCTGATTGGTTTGGAACAGTGACGTGTTTAAAAACAAGTCGTAAAACAGAAACTTGACATCCCACGGAATGTAATGTAGATATTTCCAGCTCATTTCTAGTAAACATAGCAAGCGTGACTCTGTATGAATCAGCAATGGAGTCATGAGCTTCAAATTTGTATTAAAATGTATGCAATGTTTTATTTTATTTCACTAAAACTAATCAAATCCAATGTATAAACATGAATGTTTAGACAGTTCATATATATATTTACACAGAGAAATAAAAAATATTCAAAATGACTGTGAATATCATTGTATACCGCTATACGTTTGGTTATTGAATGGAAGGATGCTTTATACAGAAAAAACTGATAATGATTAAAAAAAACCCTCTTCGAAACCAATAGTAATCCTTTGCATAATGGAAAATATGAGATCTGAATATTTCTTCAAACCAAAACAAGGCACACAAATAAATACTGCAAAATTTAAAAGTACTTTTACAAAGATTTTTATAAAGAAATTTATATTCATGAGTCAATATAACATCCTGGAGCATAAGCATCATTGTTTATCATAGTTATGAGCTGTGCATTTTACTGGATATTAATCAAATTGCAAACCTCACAGTTTAAGAGGAAATGAAAATGAAAATGAAATTTACCGAATGCAAATGGAAATATTTGTACAAGTACAGTACATGGTCCTAAATACAATATAAACTTTAAAACTTATCAACCAAGCTGATCTTTATATAGGTTCTGAGGAACCTATATAAAGGTCACATTACATGCTGAGGTCCATGAACTAAAGGATAATTTTAAAAAAAGGGTAAAATATTAAAAAATTTGAGTGGTTTGTCCATTTATTTTTGTGGTAGCATCATTATAATATAATAACAAAGTACTGTGCAAAAGTCTTAGGCACCCTATTGTAATTTTTTCATACAAACTTTGTTATAGATTTCTATTTTATGACCTCTACATTATCAAGTCAAAACATTACGAAAACATTTTAGAGTCCAAACGTTCGTTTTCCAGCACAAAATTAAATGTTACAGAAGAAAAAAAATGTTTGAATAGCATATTACACAAGAGAGCACTTTTCAGATTACAAAAGAAAGCATAATGAAGGCTGCTGGGTTCTCATCTCATCTCATTATCTGTAGCCGCTTTATCCTTCTACAGGGTCGCAGGCAAGCTGGAGCCTATCCCAGCTGACTACGGGCGAAAGGCGGGGTACACCCTGGACAAGTCACCAGGTCATCACAGAGCTGACACATAGACACAGACAACCATTCACACTCACACCTACGGTCAATTTAGAGTCACCAGTTAACCTAACCTGCATGTCTTTGGACTGTGGGGGGAAACCGGAGTACCCGGAGGAAACCCACGCGGACACGGGGAGAACATGCAAACTCCACACAGAAAGGCCCTCGCCGGCCCCGGGGCTCGAACCCAGGACCTTCTTGCTGTGAGGCGACAGCGCTAACCACTACACCACCGTGCCGCCCTGGCTGCTGGGTTTTGGTGCAAAATGAAGAAGCGAGTGTGACAGTCAAAGTGTCCAGAAGAACTGGTTCTGGTTCTGGAAGATGCTCAGTAAAACCTACAGCTCATTTCCACATCAAACTGCACTCACTGGACCTGAGACGACTACTTTTTTTTTTTAAACCAAAGGGTCGTCTCACACCAAATATTGACTTTGTTTCATTTATTATGGCTTACTGATTACTGTTTATGGTATTTTTTTTAATGTTGAAACATTTCATTTCATTCTTTTTAAGCCATTTTTGGTCGACATCATTTCTTTACATGCATGTGCCTTAGACTTTTGCACAGAACTGTATATCATAGCTTGAGTCACACAATAGTAAATTTTTAAATGTCTTATTACCTCATTATATCATCAATATATCATATTTATATTATATACAGTGTGTGTGTGTGTGTGTGTGTGTGTGTGTGTGTGTGTGTGTGTGTAACTGCCATGTACCTATTTCCTCATACTGACACAAATTTTAGATTAATTCAATTAATTTTGATTAATATAAGTGAGAATTTCCTTTTTCTTTAACAAAAACTACAGACTATGACAAAACTATTAGGTACAGTGGAGCTACTGTTAAAAATATATTATTGGAAATGTTCTACACTGATCAAAATACAAGTTGGTTCTTTGTGTGTGTGTGTGTGTGTGTGTGTGTGTGTGTGTGTGTGTGTGTGTGTGTGAGAAAAACACAAGATGTGCCAGGTTTCCCATGCCTGTCTAAAGTGGTTGTTTATAATAAGTTCCAGTGATTAGAGGTCCACTATCGCCGATGTGGCTGTGCCTGAGCGTACACGTCATTGGAACGTGTGGCCTGGATCAGCGTCTGCAAAAAAACCACCAACCAAACAAAAAAACCCCATCAATAATATACTTTTACTACATTAACATATCCAGTACATCAAGGGTGTGATATGATATTAGTGATAGAGAAGTGTGAAAAAGTTAACATGCTGTTGATATGATATTGTTCATCTCAGAAGGAATGAGTGTCTATGAAAATATATCTATATTTATGCCATGACTAAAATATATTTCAGGTTCAAATTTAGTGAGTGATTAGATGATTAAATCATTGGAGGAAAAGCTGCATTTGAAGATTTTCATTTGTTTTGTTATTGCTTCATGTGAAATGTGAGACAGCTTTGTTACTTCTGTCACTCCCTGTTACAGAGCATTTCAGCAATAGTCATGTGGTTCTCTCATGTGATCATCTTCGTCTAACTCACATACAGATTAAAGAACATGGTGTTTTTGGATGAGAAGGAGCCACCTCCCAAATAATATCTACTGAGGGATAAGGTAGAGGGGCCAATACTTTATGTAGATTAAGAGATAGGCTACAGTCTGTAACTGTACAAAAGAAAGAAAGAAAGAAAGAAAGAAAGAAGTCATTAGAGATGGAGAAATAAATAGAAATAAATAGAAAAAAGAAAGTAGTGATTAGAGACAGAAAGAAAAAGAAAGAAAGAAGTAATTGGAAAGAGAGAAATAGGATGAAAGAAAGAAGAAAGAATGTAATGATTAGAGAGAAAGAAAGAGAGAAAGATTGAAAAAGTGAACAGAGAAAGAAAGACGTAATTACAGAGAAATAGAAAGAAAGAAAGAAAGAAAGAAAGAAAGAAAGAAAGAAAGAAAGAAAGAAAGAATCATCGTCTTCTTTTATACAATAAGTGGCAAAGTTTGTTTGTTTGTTTGTTTGTCTTGAGCTAACGTCACTATTTCCCGATGGATTTTCACCAAATTTGGCAAGTAGGTCCGGAGATGACCTGAAATTTTGCAGATATCAACAAAATTCATGTACGGGGCCCCAGGGATGTCCCTGAGGGGCACAACATCCACCCACCCCCTCCCTCAATGTCTTTCACATAACATTTATCAATACAAACTCTCGACAGATCTTCACTAAACTTGGCACATAGGTAGAGGAGATAGCCACAATTTGGCAGAACTCAGAAATTCCATATTTGGGCCCCATGGGTCCTTGGTGGGCCCCTGAGTGGTAGATGTTTGTATTTTTGTTTGTCTTGGGTTAACATCATCATTTCTTGATGGCTCTTCACCAAATTTGACATGGAAGTCTGGGGGCAAACCAGAATTTTGCAAAACCCAAGCAACGCCAGGTAACCTGCTAGTTAGAGGTAAAGAAAGACGGAAAGAAAGTGAAAGAAGTGAATAGAGAAAGACATAAAAAGAAACTAGAGACCTGTACAGGTCTGAGCTCAGCCTTTGTCTGATTGGGAGCTAGAAGCTACGGTACATAAATAGAAAAAAAAATAGCCCGCTCAGAAATATGTCAACACCAGGATTCAAACCAACATCGCAAAATCTATTTCTTCCTTGGATAGCGCTCTAGACCACTCAGCCACAGTATAGCTTAAGGTTATGTAACATGGCACTTGCATAGTCAGTACGCAGTGGCGCCACACCACGACTGTGGAATCACTACCTGAGGTTGGCACGCCAATTACATTCTTAAACACGCTTGAACTCAGTTCAGCACACACATACAGACAGGCGCCTCTATCAGCTTCAACCAAAGACTGAGCCAAAAAAGAGAGAGAGATTAAAATAATAATAGTGACAGGGAGAAACGGAAAAAGGGAAAAGGCAAAAAGATAAATGATAAAGAACAAAAAGTGAAAAACCTGAAAAAAGAGAAAGAAATGAAAGATGAAGAGAAAAAGAAAGAAAGTGTGGAAGGAAGAAAGGACGGACAGAATAAAGAAAAACTCAAATCGAAAAAAAGAAAGTGATGGAAAATGCAGGTTGCAAGGAATGCAAAGGAAGTGGAGAATTAGAGGAAAGAATATCAAGGTGAAAAAAGAAAAGGAAGAAAGAAATATAATGTGAGATACACAGACAGAAAGAAAGAGGAGAGAATGAGATAGAAAAGGGGGCTGTACAATGTGAACCTGCAATGTGGGTGTGTTTACAGTATGTACATGAATGTAAATCGTTGCTGCTGATTGGACAGCCGGAAAGCACATTGTGACATCACAGGATGGCAGAAATTCAAATCCAGGAACATTCCATGAAAGTATTTCAAAGGAAAAGCTTTGAACTTTAAATATTTTAACAATGTCTTGGTGAATCAAAACCAGTTTGAGGAATTGAGTTCAGCTGGAAATAATAATAATCTACTACTACACACACACACACACACACACTTTACCTGATAGTCAGGGTCAGGAGGTGGAGGTCCTCTTGCTGGACCCCTTGGTTGACGTCCCGGTATCGCTGTAACGCAGAAACAAATTCTAAGAGTGCTTGTAGTGCCCGTGTATTTCTGTGCATCGTTAAATGTGTGTGTATGCGTGTTTGTTACCTCTTTGAGGAGCAGCAGTTCCAGACTTCTTCCTTGTGCAGAAGTAAACTAAAACCACGATCCCGAATGTGAACAGTACATCTCCGATTACCAACAAAGATGCAGTCGTCATGTCCAGATCAACACAACTCTGACACACTGAGAGAGAGAGAGAGAGAGAATGAGAGATGGTAAATACAAATTAACTAGAATTTTAACTTATATTCTTAATACTTACATAAGTTATTATAACATACAATTTATATAACTTGTGCTATATAACATGATTTTGTGTGGTTGTGTGAAAAATTGTTTTTAAATTTCTCTAATTAGTGTTGTTGTGTAACTTAACACAAAAAATTATCTGTAAATTACTTTAATTATTGTTGTCCTGCTGCATAACCAGAAGAGCTAGCGTTAAATAGCTTGAGGTTTTATTGTCTCGGTTCTTAATACAAAGCTTAGCATCATATGGCTTGAATTGTTGTTGCTAAGCATCGTGCTAAACATCATGAATGCTTTTGATTCAGCTTTATTAGATGTTGTCCTGCAAGTTAATGCAAAAACTAGATTTCAGTATCTTCAGTTTTCACTGTCCTGGTACTCCAAAGATTGGCTCTGAAAACCTTATTTTTTAATGACAATAAAAAAAACAACAACTCCCCCCCTTAATTGATATCGTCTTTGCTTTACATAAGTTTAATCATTATTGTCTTTGTGCACAACATAAACAATAGTGTTTAAATAACTTTAATAGTTTTTGTCTTTGTATGTATCGTTAAAAAAATCACTTTAATTGGGTTTGATTTGAATCGTTCAAACATATAAAAGATTTTAAATTGATTTGTCCTGAGACTTTGTATTAAAGATGGGTTCAATAGCTTTATTCATTGTTGCTTTGATATGTGTCCTGAAAATGAGCGAGGTATAGCTTTAATTCAGATTGTTTTGCAACCAAAAACATCTAGAATTCCCACTGTGTTGCGACCTGAATGGAAAATGGTCTTAATTATCTTATGTAGCATTAACATACACTTACCCTTGGCCTTGATGTAGAAGTAATGCGTTTTTTCTGTTGTTTTGCACTTGTAAAATCCATTCATCTTGTCATCGTAGTTCCTTAGGGTCAAGATCCCTGCTGGTTCTTTAGTAATTTCGTTGTCATTTTTGGACCATGTCACCTCATTTTTTTCATTAAGTTTACAGTCCAGCGTGACTGTGAGATCCTTTATATCCACAGATCCTTTAGTCAGAATGTCAGAACACACACTTTCCCTCAGTGAGGATGTTCATATTCACATTTGAAACCCTAGAGCACTCCCCCCCCATCACGTGATCGCTAGTGAACAGAAATGCAAAACTTCTGTGCGCATTGCAAACGTTTATCTCAAATAAATAATTCAAGCTAAAATTCCTTAACCTTTACCTTTCATTCTACAAGAGCACATTAATGGAATCGTCATAGACGCACACGATTCGTGTCAGATTTTTGTAAAAATTTATTTTCTGAATTGATTTTCACTTCAGATTTCAAAAGTACATACACATTTCATATGACTATTAAAAAACTGAGTACTCTCTGAGGAAACTGTTCAAGGTTCTAATGTAGAACCCCACATAAAGGGTTTTGTGCTTTTAGGAAGCTAAGAAGCTTGAACAGGTAAATCTTTTATTCCAATAATAAATGTTCATTATATGCTGCTAAAGCCATGTTTTATTAAAAGATGTGCAAAAACCACATGACCTGTAGAAGCAGGGCTCATATTCAGGATTAAGGATGTTTTATAATGTATTAACATGAATGCTCTGATCGTTATGTAATGACAGAATGCTAAAAAAAAAAGATTTGCTTTGCTGTCTTATAAATCTGAATCACATTTAATTCTTTAATGATAAATTCTTTGTAGCAGATAATGAAATTTCCTTTATTTTGTTGATTCATTATAAAAAAAAAAACATCAAAAGCTTTTCTCGATTGTAACGTGTGAAATATAAATATAAATATAAATGTAAAAGTAACAATGATGAAAAGAATTTTCTTTTTTACCAGATTCCCCAGCCACAACGGTAATGGCGACTGCGAAGAAGAAAAAGACGTATATCACTTGACTTCCGTTCATTTTGTGGATATATTTCTCTTTCTCGTAGCTTGGCTCACTCTTTTTTCTTAAAAAAAACTTAATAAATTCAAAATATCTACGTAGCAGAATGACTTTCAAAGAAAATATCAAGTATCCAACTAACTCTTGGTACTCTTGTCTGTCGACTTCTATTTCATCTACTCTCTCTCTCTCTCTCTCTCTCTTTCTTTCTTTCTTTCTTTCTTCCTGTTACCATTTTACAGGAAGTAGACACCGTCAGAATCTCACGGTTCCATCTGCACCTGTCACACATTATTTGTAAGTCACGCATTATTAAAAAAAAAAACTGCTTGGAGTCTTCTTGAATTTTTAATACCACAGCGTTGTTGAATTCTGGATTCTGATCGGTCAGAGGATGTTTAATTAATGTTCATGAAACTTTTCTATAACATCAGTTATAGAATATAGAATATAATATTGCAGTTTCTTGGTAACATGAAACGCACAAAAGAAAACAGAGAGGCTGCTGAGGGAATGACTAATTTGTTTGGTAATGTTAACTGTAACCATAAATGGATAAAAAAAAAGTCAGTGTTCTTTAATAAATAGAGATTTGTAATCACTGGCAAATTGCTGTGGTATAAGAGGAATACAACACTTGGCGGTGGCACGGTGGTGTAGTGGTTAGCGCTGTCGCCTCACAGCAAGAAGGTCCGGGTTCGAGCCCTGTGGCCGGCGAGGGCCTTTCTGTGCGGAGTTTGCATGTTCTCCCCGTGTCCACGTGGGTTTCCTCCGGTTCCACCCACAGTCCAAAGACATGCAGGTTAGGTTAACTAGTGACTCTAAATTGAGCGTAGGTGTGAATGTGAGTGTGAATGGTTGTCTGTGTCTATGTGTCAGCCCTGTGATGACCTGGCGACTTGTCCAGGGTGTACCCCGCCTTTCGCCCGTAGTCAGCTGGGATAGGCTCCAGCTTGCCTGCGACCCTGTAGAACAGGATAAAGCGGCTACAGATAATGAGATGAGATGAGACAACACTCGGCTGTTTTATATGAAAATAACCAATTTCAGGCTGTAATTTTGTTTCATCAACACCATGCCTTTGTTGATTATTTTCCTATAACAGTATGACGGAGTGGGTTTATTTCTGTAACATTCAGGAAAAAAAAATATTAGAGAGGTATTTTGCAGAAAACAATCCTAAACCTTTATCATTTTGCTTTATGCTTTTTTAATGAGAGTTTTTATGCTTTTTGGCAAGACCTTCATATATCACGAAGAATTCATTTTACAAACTTTCTGCAGAGTCGTTTTTCATCGAATTTTGACTCTTTTGGCTTGCCATATGACCCTCTGGCTCCATCAGGTGGAGATATGAACTCAATCCACCTCATATTACAATAGAAAAGGTGTTTTTATTTATTTATTTATTTATTTATTTATTTATTTTAAATAATTGTTCTGCTGCAGTATAAATTTGCTTTTGGCTCCACTGGCTGGTTCAAATGTTACATGTAACATATTTGAATTATTTCAGGATTTACGAGGCGACTCGCACACAGTCTTGCAGAAGCGCCATCTTTTAGAGAATATTTGTTTACTCTTTCATTTGAACTTTGTCACTTTTCTTAAGAAAATGTTACGCACTATACCTTTGACTTTTCTCTGATATTTTCCATTTGCGCTCAGCACAGTGTTTGTCAGTCTGAATGACAGTCAAATCCAATTCATTTACTTGGATTCTCATGGAAATAAACTGCTGCTGGATTAAAACTGTTTCATAATAATCCACAGCATGGTGTACTCATCATGAGGGACTGATATCAGATTTCTTATTATTTTTATAAATATTTTGGAAAAGGTGGCACAGTGGTTAGCACTGTTGCCTCACAGCAAGAAGGTTCTGGGTTCAAGCCCAGTGGCCGACAGGGGCCTTTCTGCATGGGTTTCCTCCGGGTGCTCTGGTTTCCTTCACAGTCCAAAGACATGCAGGTGAGGCTAATTGGTGGCTCTAAATTGACTGTGAATGGTTGTTTGTCTCTATGTGTCAGCCCTGTGATGACCTGGCGACTTGTCCAGGGTGTACCCCGCCTCTCGCCCCTTAGTCAGCTGGGATAGGCTCCAGCTTGCCTGCGACCCTGTAGAACAGGATAAGGCGGCTAGAGATAATGAGACGAGATGAGGTGGCACAGTGGTTAGCACTGTTGCCTCACAGCAAGAAGGTTCTGGGTTCGAGCCCAGTGGCCGACAGGAGCCTTTCTGCATGGGTTTCCTCCAGGTGCTCTGGTTTCCTCCACAGTCCAAAGACATGCAGGTGAGGCTAATTGGTGGCTCTAAATTGACTGTGAATGGTTGTTTGTCTCTATGTGTCAGCCCTGTGATGATCTGGTGACTTGTCCAGGGTGTACCCCACCTCTCTCCCATAATCAGCTGGGATAGGCTCCAGCTTGCTTGTGACCCTGCACAGGATAAGCGGTTATGGATATTTTAGAAAAGTTTTAATTTCACAGAATAAACTGGATCTGGAGTGAATAATCCTGAGCGATAACAAATATTTCATCAAATAAACACACACGTGAAAAGCAACATATATCACTTTTAAACTTTATTATTATTATTATTATTATTATTATTATTATTATTAATTGCTTGCAGTTGCTTTGCTTAAGCTTAATGTATTATTTTTAAGTCTATTTTGTACTGCATGCTTTTTAAAAATAAATATATAAGCTTCTGATTTATGCCAGTTTTCACCTTCAGTTTTAATTACTGAGTCAAATTTCAGTGTACAAAAATAAACATATACAGTGTTTATTTACATATACATATACAGTGTGGTTGGTCTTAAGTCCAACCACAACTACCAATAATAACTTATCAACCTTTCACCTTTAACTACACACACTTCTTCTGAAACAATGCATACTTCCTGATTATTTAACCAGATACCAGAAAGGATAAAAAGCACTGCTTCACCTTTAATCTCATTGGCTTATCTGAGGGTTTTAAAATAGCAGTTTAGTGCTGGAGGTGTGCACGAGACTCCATTTTAAATCCCATTCCTGTTCGCTTACACAGTTATTATTTATTACCTACCTGTGATATTTTATAATAAACACAGTTGTTTCATTTTTCTAAAATGAAAATGCTGTACTAATATAAACCACAATGAAGCAGTTACTGGGGATGAGCGAATGAACACAGGAAATTCATCACACACCGCTACGTCCAGTCTGCTCCCATGTGAATGAAAATGACCTTCATATGAGACTGCATGAAAAAAAAAAAACTCCTGTAATTTTTATTGGGTTCTGCATTATCCCAGTTCTTGTACATGCCACATCAAAAAAAAAAAAAAGTACACACACATACACACACACGTTTGTTGTACTATCCTTGTGAGGACCTTCTCTTGACACTATGCAGCAAATTAACTCCATATTACACCTAACTCAATCTCTAACCTTAACCTCAGTATGGAAAAGCAAATATTTTCCCTTTGTTTTTTTAAATAAAAGTTTTGTATATAATATTGTCCTTGTGAGGGCCAGTGAAATGTCCCCACAATGTCAACATTCTCAGATATCCCTACCATTGTGGAGACATGTGGTCCTCACAAAGATATAAAAACATTTTTTTAATTGTAAGGCGTGCTGTATAGGATATGGCAATTAAAACAAACTGCATTATCTAACAAACAAAACATTTTGCTAATTTATTAACAATGTTAATAAAATACACAGTATATAAGTAATTATTGATTTATTAATATGTTATAATTAAGACAGCATATTAGGGTCATTGCAGTTAAAAAAAAATGGAGCTGAGGTGGTGGTGGTGGGGGGCTGTTTGTAATATTCTGGGGATAAATCACTTGAATTTCCAAGCTTAACCATCTGGGGTCTGAGCGTATTTTCTGGTATGCTAATGATTTTGGCATGCTCTGATTTTGTTGTCAGTTTCAACAAATCTATGCAGTATTTTTAAAGTTATATGACTTTTTTGTATTCAGCACAAGTTCAGCTACAATAATATCTCTGTAGTCTGTATGTCATGATTGTACTTTAAAAGAATAATAGATAAATGAAGATGTCGTAAAAAGCAGTTTTAGAACTGTGTTGGAATGTGTGAAAAAACATGACCTTACCCATTGTGATGAACCCTTTTGGTCACTTGAGGTGATTCTGTTCAGTCTTAGGAACGGATCAAGCACAAATCTTAAATCTGCTCCAGTGATTTGGACAATTAACTGGCCATCAAAAAAATTATGTCCTATTGTTTTGGGATAAAGGGTTGGCAGTGGGAGGGGTATTCAATAAGAAGAGTAAAAAATTCCATTCCATTCAATGAGAAGAGTGAAAACCCCTCCGACTGACAACTCTTAATCCCATCAGGTCAAGTCCCAATGGGTAAGGTCATATTTTTTCACACATTCCAACACAGTTCTAAAACTGTGTCGCAAATCACTGATGTGGGTGGAGTATAGAAGCACGGCAGGTGGGACCTGAGGTTCTTACAAACTTTTATTTTTTTTAAAGATTGATATCTAGCTTTTCAGCCTCACACACGCACACACACATGCATTCTGGTTGGGAGCATCTTTTCTCTGCTCTCCCCCTCCTTTTATGCTCCGTCCCTGTAACAAACACACACATTAATTGACAGCAGGTGGAATGACTTAGCTACTTACCTTCCCTGACCCCACCCTCCATTCACAGACTGCTGCTTGGCTACACCCCCATTGCCACATACCCCCACTGCCTGACTCAGGCCGGGGAGCTGTCCGGCCTGAAGCTGACTCCCCCCCAGTGGGACAGGAAGTCCGCCACCACCACCTGTGCTCCCGGCCTGTGGATCACCTCAAACTTAAATGGCTGGAGGGCGAGATACCAACGGGTGATCTGTGCATTGGCATCCTTCGTGCGGTGGAGCCACTGGAGGGGCGCGTGGTCTGAACAGAGAGTGAAAGGATGCCCCAGCAGGTAGTATCGGAGGGCTAGGACCACCCACTTGATGGCAAGACACTCCTTCTCTATCATGCTGTATTTGCTTTCACGTATCGAGAGTTTCCGGCTGATGTACAGCACGGGGCGCTCCTTGCCCTCCTCCTTCAGGGACAAAACGGCCCCCAGCCCTCTGTCTGATGCATCAGTCTGCAAAATAAAGGGGAGAGAAAAGTCAGGGGAGTGTAAAAGTGGCCCCCCACACAGTGCATCTTTTACCTCAGAGAAGGCCTGTTGGCACTGCTCTGTCCACTGGACCGGATCTGAAGCCCCCTTTTTAGTGAGATCGGTTAGCGGGCTGGTGACATCCGAATAATTAGGTATAAACCTACAATAATAGCCAGCCAGCCCCAGGAACTGTCTCACCTC
This sequence comes from Neoarius graeffei, assembly GCF_027579695.1. NCBI lineage: Eukaryota > Metazoa > Chordata > Actinopteri > Siluriformes > Ariidae > Neoarius > Neoarius graeffei. Next base: position 64,504,923 of record NC_083584.1, read on the forward strand.
CTTTTTGGTCTTGGGCCTTGGGCAGGCCGCAATCGCTGCAGTCTTGTGAATTTGGGGACGCACCTGTCCATGACCCAAGTGGAACCCCAGACACCGTACTTCCACCTGCCCAATTGCACACTTTATCGGGTTAGCTGTGAGGCCCGCACGCCTCAGCGACTTTAGAACGGCCCTCAGGTGTTCCAAGTGCCGCAGCCAATCATGGCTGTAGATTATTATATCATCTAGATATGCAGCTGTGTAGGCAGCATGAGGGAGGAGGACCCTGTCCATAAGCCGCTGGAATGTAGCAGGCGCCCCAAATAACCCAAAAGGGAGCGTCACAAATTGGTGTAATCCAAACAGTGTGGAAAAGGCTGTTTTCTTTTGGGATAGAGGAGTCAAGGGGATCTGCCAATATCCCTTTGTTAGATCCAGTGTCCAATAAAAGCAAGCAGTGCCTAACCGATCAAGCAACTCATCAGTGTGAGGCATTGGGTATGTGTCAAATTTAGACACCGCATTGACCTTTCTGTGGCTCTTTGGGATTAACAATTGGATTACTTGTTCACTAGTTTGAGTGTCCTGCATCACTCAGTACAATCTATCTTTAATAATAGCAAAATAAGGGAAGGTCGGTGCCACTCTGGGCTGAAGAGTTTGACCATTGATTACTCTCACTTGGTCAAACGCATGCCGCAGAGTCTCATCTCACGACTGCTCTAATGGGAAATCCCCAAGGGAATCCCAGAGAGAGGGAGGAAGAGCAGGCTGCTCCTCACTCTGATGCGGTGCGGTGACAGCTTCTCCAGTCAATGTCACACCAGGATCTTCCCATGACCTACTAGTGCAGGACCCACTATGTGTTAAATATTTCATCAGCTTTTCAAACCCTGGCCAATCAGTACCCAAAATCAACAAGTGGGTGAGATGAGGACTAACTGACACCTTTACTCTATCCATTTGGCCCCGGAATAGAATACGGACAGACACTAAGGGATAATTGTGAACATCCCTGTGCACACACAACACTTTCACTGCTTGTGCTCTCTCCAATGCCTCAACTTGCACCAGGCATTGGTGATTTGAGATCTGATTACAACCAGAATCCACCAAAGTGTGATATGTATCCCCTTGAACACTTACCGGTATGCGATATGTTCTGGCCCGATTGGGGGTGGTCTCTGGCGCGTCAGGGATCCAGATCACAGCTTCCACCTCCCTTGCAGAACCCTGATTCTGGAGATGCCCCAGCTCCCCGCCACGCCAGCATACCGGCCCAGGCTTTCCCTCTGCACCAGTGTTAAGGGCGTCACTCACCTGAGGGGGGAAAGACACAGACACGGAAGAGGGAGACGGGAGGACACCACAGGTGCGACAGGCTGGCTGGCGAGTCGGCCCCCACCTCCACGGTGGGGGAATGGGGTGAAAGGGAGAGAGAAAGAGAGAGGGGAGAGAAGAGAAATGAGGAGATGCGCCTTCACCTCGTCTGCCTGTCATTGGAACCGCCGCCAGATGGTCCTCCGCCAACTCAATGGCTCGCTGGAGTGACGCCGGGCAGTGACACTGGACCCAATCTGCCATTCCTTCCGGAAGCCGGGAGATGAACTGTTCCAGTGCCACCAGGTCGATGATCCTGTTGGCGTCACAGTCTTCCGCCCTCAGCCACCCCTGGCAGGCATCCTGGAGTTGTTGGCCAAATGCGAACGGTCGGCCAACCTCCTCCAGTGTCAGCTTCCAGAACCGCTGGCGATGTTGCTCCAGGGAGCGGCCAACCCGCTGCAAAATGGCCCTCTTGAGGTCGGTGTAGTTGAGCCGGCTGTCGGCAGGGAGCTGCTGCACCATGAGCTGGGCCTCACCTGTCAAGAGCGGGAGGAAGCGAGCTGCGCGCTGCTCGATTGGCCACCCCCACGCTTGGGCTGCTTGCTCAAAGAGAGTGATGAAGGCTTCAGGCTCGTCAGGTGGGCCCATCTTCATGAGGGTGATGTGAGGGGAGTCCAGGGTGGTAATGTTGGATGCCCCTGCCGACACCAGCAGATGCCGGAATGCCTGGCGATCTTCCCGCTGGGCCAGCACCAAGGCTTCCAAGCATTGTTCCTGGTCCTTCTGGAGGGTGGTCAGCGCTTGATGCTGGTTCTGCTGGACAGCAGCGAGGGCAAGGATGAGCTCCATAATTGGTGAGGACTCCATGGGGTGGTTCCCTTCTGTACTCGATCCCAGGTTTCAGCACCATTGTCACAAATCCCTGATGTGGGTGGTGTACAGAAGCACAGCAGGCGGGACCTGAGGTTCTTACAAACTTTTATTTTTTTAAAGAGAGATATCTAGCTCAGCCGCCATGTGTTGGAGTTTACCCCAGTGAATGAGAGGGTCGCCTCTCTGTGCCTTCGGGTCGGGGAGAGGGCTCTGGCTGTTGTTTGTGCCTATGGGCTGAATAGCAGTATAGAGTATCCGGCCTTCTTGGAGTCCCTGGGAGAGGTACTGAGAGGTGCTCAGACTGGGGACTCCATTGTTCTACTGGGGGACTTCAACGCTCACGTAGGTGATGACAGTGACACCTGGAGGGGCGTGATTGGGAGGAACAGCCTCCCCGATCTGAACCTGAGTGGTGCTTTGTTATTGGACTTCTGTGCTGGTCACGGTTAGTCCATAACGAACACTATGTTCGAGCATAGAGGTGTCCATAAGTGCACGTGGCACCAGGACACCTTAGGTCGGAGGTCGATGATTGACTTTGTTGTCATTTCATCTGATCTTCGGCCCTATATCTTGGACACTCAGGTGAAGAGAGGGGCTGAGCTGTCAACTGATCACCATCTGGTGATGTGTTGGATCCATTGGCAGAGGAGGAAGCTGGACAGACCTGGCAGGCCCAAACGTATGGTGAGGGTCTGCTGGGAACATCTGGCCGAGCACTCTGTCGGGGAGGTCTTTAACTCCCACCTCCGGGAGAGCTTCTCCCAGCTTCCGAGGGAGGCGGGGGACATCGAGTCTGAGTGGACCATGTTCTCTGCCTCCATTGTCGATGCGGCTGTTCGGAGCTGTGGCCACAAGGTCTCCGGTGCTTGTCGTGGCGGCAATCCCCGAACCTGGTGGTGGACACCGGAAGTAAGGGATACTGTCAAGCTGAAGAAGGAGTCCTATCAGTCCATGTTGGCCTCCGGGACTCCTGAGGCAGCTGACAGGTATTGGCAGGCCAGACGTGCCGCAGCTCGGGCAGTTGCGGAGGCAAAAACCCGGACTGGGAGGAGTTCGGTGAGGCCATGGAGGAGGACCATCGGTCGGCCTTGAAGAAATTCTGGCAAACCATCTGGCGCCTCAGGAGGGGGAAGCAGTACTCTGCCAACACTGTTTACAGTGTGGTTGGGGAGCTGTTGACCTCGACTGGGGATATTGTCAGGTGGTGGAAGGAATGCTTCGAGGATCTCCTCAATCTCACCATCACGTCTTCCATTGAGGAAGCAGAGGCTGATGACTCAGAGGTGGACTCGTCCATTACACAAGCCGAAGTCACTGAAGTGGTTTGCAAGCTCCTCGGTGGCAAGGCACCGGGGGTGGATGAGATCTGCCCTGAGTATCTCAAGTCTCTGGATGTTGTGGGGCTGTCTTGGCTGACACGCCTCTGCAACATTGCGTGGCGGTTGGGGACAGTGCCTCTGGAGTGGCAGATCGGGGTGGTGGTCCCTCTTTTTAAGAAAGGGGACCAGAGAGTGTGCTCCAATTATAGGGGAATCACACTTCTCAGCCTCCCTGGGAAGGTTTACTCCAGGGTATTGGAGAGGAGAATTCAACCAATAGTTGAACCTCAGATCCAGGAGGAACAATGCAAGTTTCATCCTGGTCGTGGAACACTGGACCAGCTCTATACCCTTCATAGGCTGCTCAAGGGTTCATGGGAGTTTGCCCAACCAGTCCACATGTGCTTTGTGGATCTGGAGAAGGCATTGGACCATGGCCCTCGTGGTACCCTGTGGGGGGTGCTTTGGGAGTATGGGGTTCGGGGTTCTTTGCTAAGGGCTGTCCAGTCCCTGTACGAACGGAGCAGGAGTCTGGTTCGCATTGCTGGCAGTAAGTCAGACCTGTTCCCAGTGCATGTTGGACTCCGTCAGGGCTGCCCTTTGTCACCGGTTCTGTTCATAATTTTTATGGACAGAATTTCTAGGTGCAGCCAGGGACCGGAGGGAATCCTGTTTGGGAACCACAGGATTTCATCTCTGCTTTTTGCAGATGATGTTGTCCTGTTGGTTTCTTCAAATCAGGACCTTCAGCATGCACTGAGGCAGTTTGCAGTCGAGTGTGAAGCGGCTGGGATGAGAATCAGCACCTCAAAGTCCAAGGCCATGGTTCTCAACCAGAAAAGGGTGGGTTGCCCTCTTCAGGTTGGTGGAGAAGTCCTCCCTCAAGTGGAGGAGTTTAAGTATCTCGGGATCTTGTTCACGAGTGAGGGAAGGATGGAGCGTGAGATCGACAGGCGGATCGGTGCAGCCTCCGCAGTGATGTGGTCGCTTTACCGGTCCGTCATGGTGAAGAAGGAGCTGAGCCAAAAGGTGAAGCTCTCGATTTACCAGTTGATCTATGTTCCGACTCTCACCTATGGTCATGAGCTTTGGGTAATGACCGAAAGAACAAGATCGCGGATACAAGCGGCCGAAATGAGTTTCCTTCACAGGGTGGCTGGGCACTCCCTTAGAGATAGGGTGAGAAGCACAGTCACTCGGGAGGAGCTCGGAGTAGAGCCGCTGCTCCTCCACATCGAGAGGAATCAGCTGAGGTGGCTAGGGCATCTCTTTCGGATGCCTCCTGGATGCCTCCCTGGGGAGGTGTTCCAGGCATGTCCCCCTGGGAGGAGGCCCCAGGGAAGACCCAGGACACGCTGGTGGGACTATGTCTCTTGGCTGGCCTGGGAACACCTCAGTGTTCTTCCCTAGGAGCTGGCCGAGGTGTCTGGGGAGAGGGAAGTTTGGGCTTCCATGCTCAGACTGCTGCCTCCACGACCTGGCCTGGGATAAGCGGATGAAAATGAGATGAGATGAGATGAGATATCTAGCTTTTCAGCCTCACACATACACACACACATGCATTCTGGTCGGGAGCATCTTTTCTCTGCTCTCCCCCTCCTTTTATGCTCCGTCCCTGTAACAAACACACACACATTAATTGACAGCAGGTGGAATGACTTAGCCACTTACCTTCCCTGACCCCGCCCTACATTCACAGACTGCTGCTTGGCCACACCCCCACTGCCACAAACTGCTTTTTACAACATCTTCATTTATCTGGTACTTGACTTTATTTTAGTATTTGACTCTATTCAGTGTCTTGAAATTAACTCTTTTACTATTTTACTCAGTTCAGAGCCACAACCAACTCTGTTACTCTGTTACACAATTATTCTGTAATTTTTCTCCCACTCCAAATTTTACTCTCTAAACTCAAAATTGAGCAAAATTAACTATTTTTGAGGAAAATACTTTTAACTCTGGAAAAATTGCTCAGTAATTTTTCCTGTGTATGCACTACAGCACATGCATATCAACCGATCTGCTCATAAGAAATACAAGAAATATTTACACTTACTCGAGTTTATCTTCGGCTGGATCGAGTCGAAGTAAAAAAAAAAAAGACGGCTCATCATCAGTGTCGCAGTTCTCAAGATTGAATTGAATTGCTGTCCTGAAGCATGAAATGAATCATGAATTGAACCAATGTTCTGAATCATCCAAAGTGCATAAAATCTGCGTACCATCTCGCAACAAGTTTTACCTCCAAAAAACCTAAACTATGTCTGACAGATTTTATCCTGTTTACAGTGGGCATTCCCACTGTAAAAGAGAAACCAGTCGAAGCCAAAAGAGTGAAAGTGATTATCATGTCGTTACCGTGTGAATAGTCTTTTATAAATGTGTAAGTGTGCGCTCAGCATTCCGACTCTGGTGTGACAAGTGTCACATATCCATGGTGTGCGCCTCTGGTAAGGTGACAAGTTTTATGTTTCATCTAAGTTAGGTAATTTAAAAACTATATTATTTGGCAGAGGGCGCATAGGAAAATGTAAAGTATAAAGTTTCTGTCAAGATGTTTATCATGCTTGTATGATGAAAAACTTGCAAAGATATTAATCTAAATACATGACCTACTCATTTTAAACCTGCCGAGCTTTGCCGGCAAAGCTCTCAACCCCAGAGGGTTAAAGTTATACATTTATGAGGGAAAAAAATCATATATTACAAAGTCTCAGAGATTACAAAGTAACAAATGAAAAAAGCTATCAGCTTCCTGGCTGCAGTGCATTCTGAGAAATGTAGTTGCAAACCTCTTAGCACTTTTTTCTTTTGTATTGCGCCTTCAAGGAGGAAAGACTGCAGTTCCTACAACTCTCAGCTCAGTCGATTCAAAGTAAAAGAGATTTGGGCAGATAAGAAGAATCAAATGAATAAGAAGACAAAAAAAGACATGGATAAACAACGCTGTGAGCTTTATACATTAATCTCATGTTGCATCCAGGAAGCGCAACGATCAATCATGAGCTTCCCGGCTGCAGTGCATTCTGGGAAATGTAGTTGAAAATCTCTGAGTGTTTTATTCTTTATATTGTGCGATTGAGATGGAAAGACTGCATTTCCTATAATTCTCGGCTCATCCGTGGCATCTGTGATGTGAGGACGCTGATCCAACCATGCACAGTGAAGTGATCTGGGGTGGGTTTCCCAAAAGCATCATAGCACAAATATCATCATTAAATGGTAGAGCAAGCATCGCAAAGAACACTCTCTCTCCTAGTTAAGATGCTCTTAGCGTTAAGAGGCTTTTGGGAAACCCAGCCCTGGTTCCTTGAAAAAAATTCCACTATTTTTCCAAATTTTTTTTTCTTGTAAGTTTGTGATTTTATAATTATCATAGTTTCTGTGTTGTTGTTTTTTTCCTCATAAATTTTGTGTTCTTAATCTTGGAATCTATGACTTTTTAATCTCAGAATTTCTGAGTTTTTGACACTTCATAATCTCAGAGAATATCCTAGTTTTTTCTCATAGATGTACGACTTTAATCTCGGAACTGTAAAAACATAAACTTTTCTTTCCTCAGAATATTACCCCTACCTCAGCTCCATTTTTTTAAACCTACAACAGCCGTAATATGCCATTGTAGAAAATAACTAATACTATGTTTGAACAAACATAAAAATAAAAAAGTTTATTAATAAAAAATTGTGATTATTTTGTTCAAGTGTTGCAAATTCAACACAGTTGAGTTACATCCACATTTGACACAAATACAGTTCCTTGCTTTAGTGTTTTCTCCAAAGCTTTGTTAAAGGGCTCATTTGCATATTACATTTGCATGTTACATATTTGTAGATTTGCTCATATAGTCCCCCAAGATGAAAGGAAATTACTGTATTTTGGACCTGGGGTCAAGTTTTTTTTGCAAGCTTTGTTCTTGTTCAACATTTTAATAGGAAAATAGAGAACACTACATTTTAAAAACATAGCTGACAGCAATAATAAAAATATTTTGATGCTCATCACAGCAAATTATATTCACAGTTGATACAAATACAGCCCCTCCCTTTATGGTTCCCTCCAAAGCCATGTCCACAATCTCCACCTAGACTGGAATATAAATTATGCTAGGAAAAGAGGTGGAGCTTTCTGAATTGGCAGGTGACTAGAGATGCCTGATTGTCCTGATAGACTGAAGGTTGTTGGTCCACATCATTTGTTTGTTTTTTCTCTGAGCTGATATTTATATCCCCGCTCCAAAGGAGGGGGTGTATTCTGGTTTACCTCTGTCTGTCCATCTGTATCTCCATGTCTCCATCCATCTGAAACACCATTTTTCTCAGCAACAACAAATCATAGCCACTTGTTACTTGGTACCGAGCTTCAACTTGGGGTTCTATACTGTGTATACTGTTTTCAGGTCTGTCACACATCAACTTCCTGTTTACCAACTGAATGTATTTATGAAACATATTGTGTGGATTTACAAAATTTTCGTAACACTTTTCTCAGCAACTACAAATCACAACTGCTTGATATTTGGTACCAAGCTTCAGTTTGGGGTTCTATACCGTGTATATTGTTCTCAGGTCTGTCACACACCAACTTCCTGTTTACCGACTAAATATATTTACAAAACATATTGTGTGGATTTACAAAATTTTCGTAACACTTTTCTCAGCAACTACAAATCACAGCTGCTTGATATTTGGTACCAAGCTTCAGCTTGGGGTTCTATACCGTGTATACCAGGGGTCATCAAACTACGGCCCGCGGGCCAACTCCGGCCCGCCACCCCCCTTTGACTGGCCCCCCAGCCCCTCTGCCCCCCACCACTTGAACCGGCCCTATGAGGCAATCCCCGAAAGTGGTCATGGCCTATTTTTTTTAATTGCTTTTTGGCAAATAATAACATATCTGCATCTTGTATTTTGTTGATTTTATCAATTAAAATTGATATTTAGTTATAAAATGAACTATTCACATTTTCCGAATTTTCGTCATATGCTCACGATCAAGCAGTGACAGGCAGCGCACGTGCAGAGAACTGTCAGTGTTCAGGACAGCAAAATGGCTAGCGGTAAGCGAAAAGCTGACAGAGAGTGCAGAGTTTTTAAAGAACAGTGGACCACCGATTATTTTTTCGTTCAGTGTAAGGACCGTGCAGTTTGTCTTGTATGTAAAGAAAGTGTGTCGGTTTTCAAAGAATATAATCTGCGTCGTCACTACGAAACCCGCCACAAAGAGTATGCTAGTTTGCGAGGGCAAACAAGAGAAGACAGGATTCGGAGGATGAAATGCGGACTGGCTGCACAACAGAATGTATTCCTTCACCAAACCCAGATCAACCAGGCTGCTGTCCGAGCTAGCTATAAGGTAGCTCACCTACTAGCTACCCATGGAAAGCTGTTTACTGATGGGGACTTTGTTAAAGTATGCATGCTTGCTGTGGCCGAGGAGGCGTGTCCCGACAAGAAGGATGCGCTCAACGCGGTGAGTCTCTCCACACCTACTATGACCAGGCGAACCGAAGATTTGGGGGACAACGTGTATGACCAGCTGAATGAGAGAGCATCAGAATTCGAGTTTTTTGCTTTGGCCATGGATGAGAGCAATGACGTGCAGGATGCAGCACAACTGCTGTGATCTATTGCTCATATTATTATAAATTCACTGTTTTTTTAATTTATTTATTTTATAGGCCTATTTATTTGACCTTTATTAAGTGCTGCACACAATTATTATTAATATTATTAATAATATCAACAGGCCTACCTACAATTTATAATTTTCCACTCACCTTTGCCAGTGTCAATCACCTCAACTAGGCAGATGTTTCTTACCTTGACAGCTTTGATGTTATTTTTATTAGAAAATAAATAAATGGAATATCTGTGGTATTTCAAATTAAAACAGTGTGAAGACTCAATTACTACTTTTGCAAACCACTAGTAAAGATAAACAAATATGTGCCAGGAATCAAGTGTTGATATAGTAGTGTGGATATAGTAGTGGGGATGGCTGTGCCAGGCTAATAATCTCTACTACACAATGAGGCCTGCTGGTGGTCATATTTGTCTGGGTCATACAATTCTATGTTATATAGCTGACCCGACCCCGGCCCCCCATCACAGTCAGGAATGACAATGTGGCCCCCAGAGAAAAAAGTTTGGTGACCCCTGGTGTATACCATTTTCAGGTCTGTCGCACATCGACTTCCTGTTTGCCAACTGAATGTATTTACGAAACATATAGGGTGGATTTTGACGCTATTTCAAGAAGCAAAATGCTATTTCAAAATGACAGTTTACCAGGATGCTATTTGAAATCCCTGGGGAGAACACTGCTCTTTACTTACTTGTTTCAGGGTTAATTATTTGTTGAAGTCAACATTCATAATAAGTGTGCTATTCCTTCAGTTGCTTGCATTCTGATACAAGCAAGAGTGGGGGGATATGTAAGTGAGCAGTAGCTCACAGCTGAGCTTGTTTATTCAAGTTGCTGAAAGTTTACACGTCACCGACCCTACCTTAAATGTTGAATACAAGTAATTCCTTGAGTACTGCATTAAAATACTATTTCACAAAGTGTGAGATAAACATTTAGTGTTGACTTAACACCTGCTATGCTGAATTAACACATTTAATATTGACTTAACTTTATTAACTACAATAATGCTTTCATTGTTGAATTAACACAGTTTACAAAGACACACATGTGCACTGCAATATTAGTTTCAGCACTCCAGGCCTGTTAATTCAGTACTGGGAGACTTTGCAATGAGTGTTTGAGTAATCCAGAGCAGCATAATGAATATGAGGGCAGGAGGGAGGGAGTGAAAGAGCGAGCAAGAGACAAGGCTTCCTATCATTATAAACTGCTGTGTTAGTCATTGTGTTAAATCAGGAGCTGTCTGGGATTGGGAAGGCGAGTTAAATCCTTCTCGGAATAAACAGGAGTGCAAAGGAATTTCCAAACTTTTTCCACATGTGTGTAAAACATGCTCTTCATTTCCTCCTCTTCCTCTCCGTGCTGTTCTTCACTTCAGGTGAGGAAACCAAGAAAAAAAAAAACCCAAGGTCCTCTTTCTACTTATCTCCATTTTGAGAATTGTTTTTTACAGACATGTATGCAGATTAAAATGATGTTTAGACTGGCATTAATATTAGGGCTGTGCAAAACAGAGTAAAATAAAACAGTCTTGTAGTTGTAATTTTATTGCACCATATTATTGCAATTGCATGGACCTTGTCATTGTTTTGCTCCATATTAGAGATACAAAATAGAGGCAAACTATTGTATATACAGTATCTAAACTACTGTAGCTCATTTGGATATTGGTTGTGATGTTCGCACCAACAGGAAAATATTTAGCGCTTTGTTTGATGATTAATTTGCAACTTGGTGCTGTTTTGGGAGCTTTGCAAGTTTGGGTCATGTATTTTAGGACCTTCTTAAAGTGTGTTGGGACTTTGACTCAGGATTTCATGTTAGGGTCCTGGCTTCAGGGATTTTTGTACTTTAAAAAAGTTTTTATGACTCGGTTCAGGTATTTTGGGACCTTGGTTCAAGCTCAGAAAACCTCATGTAGATGTTGTTAGGAGCTTGGGTGCTTTGGGACTTGGTTGAGATGTGTTAAGAGCTTGTGTAGAGATATATTTTTGGACCTTCTTTAAAGTGTGTTGGGACCTTGATTTAGGTACTCTTGGTCAAAGTATTTTAAAACCTTCGTTTACATGCTTTGGTTCAGGTGTATTTCGAGTTTGGTTTGGGTAATTTGGTGTAGGTGGTTGGGAGCTTGCTTCAGGATCTTCAATTGGGATCTTTAGGGATTGTGGATCTGGATCTTTCAGAGGAAAAAGCATATAAGAAACTTTTGAGATTGATTACTTTGCATCTTTCATGGGTCAGAACACTCACAACAAACATTAAAACATTGAAGAATTCCCAAGAGAATTAATTTGCATATATTTGCAGAAGAGTCAGAATGATTACAGCATAGAAGAAGTAAAATGAGATTGAAGAATTCTGACATTTCATTTGCATGTTGAAACCTTCTGAAACAGATCACATAAGCAAGGCTTAATAATGTGGAGATCATTTAAAAAGAATGTTGCGTAACTCTACACATCACTAAGCCTTCTAAGACAGGGTGTTGATGTTCCAATGAATTTCCCGTATGAGTGTTAAGTCAGTGAAGCATTGTCTAGTGTTTTCCTGTGTTTCCTGCAAGCGCTGAAAGACCATCTGGCCTTGCGTGCTTTCACACCACTTGAATGCTCCAATCTCGACTTCTCTTTCACCGCCCCTTTCCTGTGACATTAATGCCCACAAATAGTCATGAAGTTGTCCTGGAATAATAATCTACATAGAGTTTCCCAGTATGGTCCTCAGGGATCCTCAGAAGACTGGTGTTGTTGTTTTAATGAGTGCAGAGTATACTCTAAATGTAGAGTGTACACCAAATAGTCTAATACCACATCATGTAGAGTGATGTGTGGAACTGCAAAAGTGACAAAAATGCTGGGAATTTGGGTTGGAGTTCTGGGTGCCTTCTTGAGAAACCTTTACCTTGGCCTCCAGCTGTCTCTGACTTCAAACAAATCTATAGGGCTCCTATGAACAATCTTGTCTTTGGTAATAAGCACAAACATATATAAAGTAATTTTCTTGGTTATCTGCACACTAGTTAAAATGCACAAGCCAGTGCATACTTAGTGCCAGTCCCAAGCCTGGATAGATTGGGGAGGGTTGTGTCAGGAAGGGTATCTGGTGTACAAGTAAAAACTTATGCCAAATCAAATATGTGGATCATCAATTGGGAAGGATGATCCGCTGTGGCAACCCCAAATGGGAGCAGCTGAAAGAAGAAGAAGATCTGCACACTATCTGCACACATTTGCCAAATTTTAATTATTTCAATGTTTATTTGCTCTTACGCACACTTTTTTCAATTTTGTCCAACTGAAATGAACTCCGGGCAAGTCCTGCTCTTGAAATCTGTATTTATTCTGACTTGAGCCCTCACCCTTCCAGTGGATCATCTAACAAACTTCACTTGAGCTAAAATAAAATAAGATGGTGTTGGAGATTCCCGAGGGGTAATCGTGAGGGGAAGTCGATGAGGGCACATTGAAAAGGCACTAAAATGGGGATCAACTAATCCCTCAATATCAATCCTACTCATCAGTAGTGTAATGATATTGTTAAGAACCTTGATGACCTACTAAACAGCTTGAGCTAATTTTTGGACATGTTTAAGGCCTCATCCACACTAATAGTAGTGAAAAATTGTTTTAGTCACATTAGCATTTCCAGTTCATTTCCCAAAAGTTTTCCATCTATTACAACACTAAAAACAATTGCACTGGAACGCCAGTGTAACATGTACACTAGGCTATACACACTGTTGTGACTTACCACATTCACCAAGCAGGACTACATGAGCATGCGGAAATCCTCTTTGAGTGATACACGCCATTCTGACAGTGCTGTGTCCATATCTGCCACTGGAAAATTGGATTAGAAGTGATCGTGCAAGCAGCGCAGATCGCTTAGGGAAGAATTAGGCAGCAGGTATAGCCAAGAAAACAAGCTCTTGCTTTCATGGGCCACAGAGATAAATATAAGCCTGTAGGATCTCAAGGGAAAGTGTACTGTTACAGAAGTACCGGTAACCTCAGAATACATTGAAATGACAAGAATGAATAAGTGTGTCAGCATAAAAAAAAAGAAAAATGATAAGGATTATAATATAACAAGAACTCACGGCACTTCCTCTCCCTGCCAGCAGACGTCATGGTCACAGGAGTTTGAGAGTGAATTCTGCTATTGCGTCTTGGTTACTTCCTGGTTCTAGACTATTAGCAGCTTGTCTGTGTTAGTTCTTTGCCATTTCTAGCATGTGTATAAATCCTGAGCCTTTGATTTTTACTGCCTGCTTTGCTTTGTTTGTTGGATTGCTCCTCTGCCTTGTTTACTGTGTTGTTTGTTTGTTTGTTTGTTTGTTTGTTTGTTTGTTTGTTTGTTTGTTTGTTTGTTTTTAACCTTTACCAGTATTATGACTTTGATTCTGGATTATATTTCTAATTTGTTTGCCAAGATCTATATGAAATTAAATGAAAGGAACATAAAATACAGTACAAGGGTGCAAAAAGGATAACATTATAGAATAACATAGTTATTGGTTTAGAAATGTCAGTGATAAAGGGTGGCATGGTGGTGTAGTGGTTAGCACTGTTGCCTCACAGCAAGAAGGTCCTGGGTTCAAGCCCAGCAGCTGACGAGGGCCTTTCTGTGTAGAGTTTACATGTTCTCCCCGTGTCTACATGGGTTTCCTCTGGTTTCCCCCAAAGGCATGCAGGTTATGCTAACTGGTGGCTCTAACTTGACCATAGATGTGAGTGTGAATGGTTGTTTGTCTCTATGTGTCAGCTCTGTGATGACCTGGCGACTTGCCCAGGGTGTACCCGCCTCTCGTCCATGGTCAGCTTGGATAGGCTCCAGCTTGCATGTGACCCTGCACAGGATAATCAGTTACAGATAATGGATGGATAAAACGTACTGCTTTTATTACAGAATACATATTTAAAGAAACCTTTATTTGTCACATGCACACTTCAAGCACAGTGAAATTCATCCTCATTTAACCCATCTGAAGCAGTGAACACACGCACATACACAGCCAGAGCAGTGGGCAGCCACACACAGCACCCGGGGAGCAGTTAGGGGTTAGGTACCTTGCTCAAGGGCACCTCAGCCCAACGCCGCCCCACGTCAACCTAACTGTATGTCTTTTGACTGTGGGGGAAACAGGAGCACCTGGAGGAAACCCACGCAGACACGGGGAGAACATGCAAACTCCACACAGAAAGGCCCTCGCCGGCCACTGGGTTCAAACCCGGAACCTTCTTGCTGTGAGGTGACCGTGTTAACCACTACACCACCGTGCCGCCCTATATTTATATAATAATATAAATATAGTATTATATAATTATTATATATTTATATAATAATGTTTGCTATTAAGGTACCAAGAAATCACTTGGCAAGTCATTAACTCACTCTTATTTATGAATAACAATAAAAATTATTCATGACCAGTTGAAATATAAAGGGTGTATTTTTAGTACTTTGTAAGGACCAAAAATAAGGTCCTCACAAAGATAGGATAGTGTCAAATGTCCTCTCAATCATCTGGTCCTCACAAAAACATATTGTGTTTTACAGCTTTTATAAAAAAAAATGAAAAGAGCCAAAAGAACTTTGCACCAACCAAAAAAAGAGCAGTGGTTCTCACAATGATATGATAGTGTCACACGTTCTCATAATCACTCAGCCCCCATAAAATTAGTGTTTTTACAGATTTTATTTGTAAAACTAATGGAGCCAAAAGATCTCCTTCTGCTTGCTAAGGTTAAGGTCAGGGTCAGATTTAGGCATAGTGTTAATTAGCTACAGTATTTTGTATGTCAACTGAAGGTCCTCATAAGGACAAACAAGTGTGTGTGTGGGCCGGCCCAAGACTTTATGGGGACCTTAGCAGAATTTAATTTGGGAGACTCCACTGCCTTGGTACCACCAATACTTTTGATTATTCTAACACACCCATTATGAATTTTATTAGTTGTAGCTGTGTTGCTTGCTACCTTACTACCTCACTGTGCTTACTGTACATCAAACTGCGGTTAACGTCTGTTACAGCGGGCATGCATATGAACATGACACCAGCTCTAACAGAGGTAGCGAGAATTGATTAAATCAGTAGTATTAGCTAGCCACTTTTTTTTTGTATGATTACCAATGGCATGATATATAACAAAAAAATTAAGCTCTTTTGTGGGATATTTCAAGTACTCTTGGGCGCCCTCTCGTGGCCACGGGGGCCCTAAACAGGCACTTAGTTTGCTCATGTGTCAGGCTGGCCTTTTGTGTACGTGTGTGCAGGCACGTTTAATTCCTTTCAGGCACAAAAACAAGTGTGTAGAACAATAGTGATGCACAAACACTCTCATTGTATCCCTATTTTAGGCTTTAAACAGGAAATAACTACCACAGATTAAAACTACCTCATCTCTCTCTCTCCAGTAACAGTCAGTTAGCAGTAACTGTTTACACACACACTTTAAGCATATCAGGTTAAAATCTAATGTCAGTTAATTAAGTATTACTTTATTTTTCACAGGTGTTTACTGTGGAGAAGATTCTATACTAGATACAAAAACAATCACCCATATGTACCCGGCAGAATTGAAAAAGACCTTCATGAGTTATGAATGCTTTCAAATCCTTGCTATCTGGGTGAAGTGCAAGTTTATGATAGTACTCTCAAGGTCAATTGTAAAAAAAGACTGTAGATCCAGGTAGAGTAGCAAGCAGTTCATCCATATGTGGTAAGGGATGGCTTTCCACCACTCTGGCTTTATTTGGTTCTCTAGCAGACTCCATTTGACTAGCAATAGTAATAGCCTCTAGTGTCAATTTTTCCTTCAGCACCACCTCGTATCTTTCTCTTATACATGGGTTTGCAACATATTCCACTAGTCTCGTATCATGTCCTCACAGTTAGCAAAGTCACAGGTAGCGGCCAGCTGTCACAGGGCAGTAATGTATTGAATAATGGACTCATTGGCTAGCTGGACTCTTTTCCTAAACATGTGTCATTCTACTACCACGTTTACCTTTGGCGTGAAGTAGCCATGTAAAGCAGTCAGTGCCGATTCTAGCATATTGCCTGTGTTCAGTAGCTTGTAGAATGTCCTTTGGCCCTCCAATCCAAGACAGTGTAGTAGAAGAGCACATTGTCTTGCCTCAGTCCATTTTTGTCCTTCCACATCGATGACCAAACAGCACTTCTTGAGCATCTTTTCCTATGACTTGAATGGAATAGTGGACTCCCCTGGGGCAGGCAGAAAAAAATTGGTGAACAGTGTGGTATTGGGGGGCAGCAAGGTGGTGTAGTGGTTAGCACTGTCACCTCACAGCAAGAAGGTCCTGGGTTCGAGCCCAGCGGCCGGTGAGGGCCTTTCTGTGTGGAGTTTGCATGTTCTCCCAGTGTCCGCGTGGGTTTCCTCCGGGTGCTCCGGTTTCCCCCACAGTCCAAAGGCATGCAGGTTAGGCTAATTGGTGGATCTAAATTGACCGTAGGTGTGAATGTGAGCGTGAATGGTTGTCTATGTGTTAGCCCTGCGATGACCTGGCAACTTGTCCAGGGTGTACCCCGCCTCTCGCCCATAGTCAGCTGCAATAGGCTCCAGCTTACCTGCGACCCTGTAGGATAGGATAAGCAACTACAGATAATGGATGGATGGATGGATGGATGGTGTGATATTAGCCATAGTCACAAAAAAAGCAGTAGTTTGCAAGAAAGTGAAAACTGCAGGAGTAAGTTCCTTGTCACCAATTTGTTACCTCCACCAAGGAGGTTATGTTTTCGGTAGTGTTGGTTTGTTTGTTTCTTGGTTTGTCTGTTAGCAACATTATGGAAAAAGTTATGAACGGATTGCTCTGAAATTTTTTTCCAGAGGTGTGACTTGGCACAAGTAACAATCCATTAAATTTTGGCAGTGATCCGGATCACCGTCTGGATCCCGGAATTTTTTAAAGGATTCTTGGCGGAGGTCTGTGCTCTCCGAGTGCTTTTCTAGTTATGTTTTGAAGAAGTAAAAGCACAGGAGGACGACTTACAACTATAATTCTTTTATTAAGTTATTAAGCACGAAGCAGTACAGCTCCACATTAAACTCATATCTTCTTCTTCTCACTATTAACAGTCATAACCAGTAACCTTATACTGACACCTAGTGGTGTAGTTCCAATTGCAGACAACAAATACCAAGGTGGTTTTACTTTTCATTTGCTACATGAGGAAAGCACGTCACTCTAAAAAGCAAAACCTTTATCTCGTTGCCCTTGTAGAAGGTTATGCTGATTTCATGCCCGCTAACCTGGACGAATTCCTGTTAACTTGCAGCCACTTTTAATTCCAGTTATTTAAATGTAAGTAAATCTATGTGGGTCAAAGCAAACTTAACCAGGTTATGCTGCTGTCGTCGTCGGCTGTCCATCGCTAGCAATGATGGCTGCTTTATTACGATGCGCAGAAACACAGATGGGCCATGAAGCCTGCACCAGAGCAACAGAGTCGCCCGCAGCAGCGGCACCAACGGCCCGGCCCGGCCCGGCCCGGCTGAGCACCATGGAAATGTCTGACCTCGTGAGTGCTCATGTACTATTCTCCTCTCTTACTGAAGCGCCTTGCACGGTAAGGTAAGACAAACAATGTCATGCCCCCATTGTGTTGTCTCTCTGGACCTCCAAACCTGATGCCAAGTGGTGCACAAAAGTGCCACAGACCTGATGGGTATGGAAGTTGCCCCACAGTGACAACTGACTTGCTGAGTGATGCCATCCGTTGGCCATTTGAGTGGCTCTTCTGCATGCCATCTGGTGGCATGCCATTGACCCTGTTGGGTTCATCTGCCACATTGCACTGAATAGCGCCTTATTGGTGATGTACTATTTAACCCAAAACTGGAACCCAGGCAGGTGCTACCACTCTGGGTCAGAGTGGACCTGGGAGCAATGGTGATTAAGGGGTAACTCCACTTTCCCCAATACTCAAGTCCTCCCGGACCTGAGACTCACCACCGGTTGCAGTTTAAAGTCATACCCAGGACATACTGCTGTAGAAAAATAACAAACAATGGCTTGGTGTGATGAAGTCGAGTTTCCGACCTGAAGTTGATCAATTTTCCTATAGCATCACTTCCTGATGTGTTTTATTTATTCCGCTTATACCACAGCAATTTGCTGAGTGATTACAATGAATGAATGATACATGGTACTACTGTATTTTTATCAATTTATAGTTACATTCATATTTATGGCACTTATAAACAACTGTGTATACATACATCAGACTTTTTTCTGTCTGTTGAAGTCTGTAATGAAATATTTACATGAAGTGGCACAGTGTAATGAGAGAGTTGAATGAACTGAGCATTTTACATAATTTATTTATATTCTAAACTCAATTGCCAGTTTATTAGGTTGCCTATATAGTGGGCATAAATAATGATTATTAAAATCCTCCACTTAGAAGCCAGTGCATATTGTTTTTTCCTCTATACACACTGGTTTATTAATCACTTGATACAGTAGGTGTACCTAATAAACCTGCAGCTCAGTCTGCATATTTATACGCATTATTTATAGGTTTTATAGCTGTTATTGACCTTCCAGTGTTACACTGAGGTGATATATGGAGGCAGTTTATGAAAAATGGCTTCATAAATAAACGCAGAACAGAATAGACATCTCTTATTCCACTGAGAAAAGACCGTACCACTTTTCTATATAAAGCCTAACCCTGTGCTCATACCAGCAGCCGTTTCTCTTCTCACGTCGCTCAATTTGCTCTGTGCTGGTCGTTTGTGGGTGTGTCCTATCTTTAGTTCACTGTTGGTTGCTATGGTTTCCCTGGTAGCACCAGCGTAGTGCAACATCCTAAAAATATTCCAAAAAATAATAACTAGAAATAAAATTCTGGAGGTGAAATCATTTTTATAAAAGCCACTGAGGTGTTTCTGGTTAAACTGAACACCTTTTAAACTTAGAGCGGCAGACCTGTAATGGATACATGAAATGGGACCAAGGAGCCAAACACAGATCATGTTTTACAGTTGATAGGAAAAAAAGGTCAATTTAGTACTTGTTTGCATAAAGTTAAACATAGCTCAGCTTTGTTTTGTCGTCCTTTGTACAGCTTTACCACCTGTCACATATAGAAATCACCAGATCGTCTTAGAATGTAATGCAACACCACATACTGTTGCTGTAAATGTGTCCTAATACTATCTTAATACACACTTTATTAGGAAACCCCCCCATCCACCTGGTGTTTGGTGTAGTTCTCTAATCAGCTGATCCCTTGACAGCAGCACAATGCATCAAATCATACAGATATAACTCAAGAGCTTCAGTTAACATTCACTTCAAACATCAGAATGGGAAAAATTGTGATCTCAAAGTGTGACTTTCTTTCACTGTGGCATGGGTGTTGGATTGAGCCATATGGACTGGTTTGAGTATTTCAGAAACTGCTGATCTCCTGGGGTTTTCACACACAGCAGTCTCTAGTGTTTACACAGAATGGTGCGAAAAACAAAAAAAACATTGAGTGGGTGAGCGACAGTTCTGTGGGTGGAAACAAACGCCTTGTTAATAAGAGAGGTCAGAGGAAAACAGCCAGATTGGTTCGAGCTTTTTTGCCAGGAAGGATATAGCAACTCATATAATCACTCTTTACAACCGTGGTGAGCAGAAAAGTATCTCAGCATGCAACAGCAGAAGAACACACTGGGTTCTGCTCCTGCAGCCAAGAACAGGGATCTTAGAATCAAGAACAATTTCTTATTAAAGTGGCCGGTGCACGTATAATAAAACGGACTATTTCTCACCCACCATGCCATTGAAAAGGCTTGTTTCTGATTGGTTGGCTGTTAGTTTTTGTTTTTTTACCTTGGACAACACAAATGTAGATGCAGTAAAATATGTAATCATAGCTCTAAATTGATATTACATAACCCTGACAATGTGGACAATGTTGAACCAGCAGTCGATTTTTAATTTTATTGGACGTGTTTCGTCTGATTTGTCAAAAACAGAACGTTGAATGACAATCGGACAAAGAAGAAGTGCGTTTTTATTCTCTCTGTGACAAACTTAACATCTGGGATGTAGCCATGGCAACAATGGCATGGGTAGAAAACTAGAAACTGAGCTAAATACACTATAATGACAATTTGTTCTTTTTAAATCAAGCATTTAAGACAAATTTTGCATGATCCAGCTTAATAGCACCGACGGTTAATTAATCTAAACTAAGCTAGACTAAGACACGCACACACAGAGCTACCAATCATGGAGCCAGCCACACCTTAACATTTATCAACCTGATTAAAGATGATAAAGAAAACCTTGCGTCAGATAACAGAAACAGACGTAGCTTAAACTGGCCATTAGTTAGCAATGACTGTGATAAAGTTGGCTGAAGAACACAATTGTTAGCAGGATAAAGTTCACAGTAGCCTACTTACATGCATCAAGGTTAAATCTGCTTGAGAAAATTCCTCCTCGTCCTTTCAGATGAAGTCATATTGAGGTGACATGCTCAGTATGCAACTCGTACCTCTGAGCTCTAAGGTTCGGTTCGAGTTAATGATAAATCTGCCAAATATAAATCTCAAATATTATTTACTGGGAATTCTCTCTTTTACTTCTGATTACGATGTGAATTTATAATGCAGTGACGGCTTGGATGCTTGCCTGAAAAAGAAGATATTTTATCTTCTCAAGGTACACACACACACACACACACACACACACACACACACACACACACACACACACACAGTAGGAAGGTGATGGATGATGTGTTTCAACTTTTCTCCTGCACTGGGATGGAATAGTTTGCTTGTACTGCAAGTTTATGCATAAGCCCATATATGTGTGTGTGTGTGTGTGTGTGTGTGTGTGTGTGTGTGTGTGTGTGTGTGTGTAAATTCCTCATAGACCCAAATATTTAGGTCGACTTTTATAGGCAAAAACCAATGTTTAATCAGCAAACCAACATTTCTTGAGCCTACTAAACCTTGGACAATAATGACAAAAAAAGGAAGCTTTTTTCTGGTAAAATTAGTTGGTTGTATTTCCAAAATCTAAAATAAAAATGTGAATTAGTCATTTGTTTATAAATTCTCACTTCAGTGAATATGTTCTTTCTTTGTCCCATGGGCTTCATATCCAAAAATAAAAACCGGACTCTCCCACGACCTTTTCCGTTGTGCCCTGTGAGAGCCCAGTCACAATGCACACACACACACACACACACACACACACACACACACACACACACACACACACACACACACTATACAGTATACAGAGGTGGACAGTAACGAAGTACATTTGCTTGAGTACTGTACTTAAGTACACTTTTTGAGTATTTGTACTGTACTTGAGTATTTTTTTAGGAAACTTATGACTTTAACTTCACTACATTTGAAAGACAAATATCATACTTTTCACTCCACTACATTTCTATCAAGGTCCTCGTTACCCGTCACTATGAAACAGCTTAGAAAGTGAATGTTTTTTTCTCTTCTTTTCTAAATCGTGATTGTTTTTTTCGCAGGTGACACTGAGAGCCTATCAGTAATCACTAGTAATCACATCACGTCCATAGACTGGATAAAATCAAGTTCAGTGATTTCTCAGCAATATTAATTGAACACAATCAGTTGATGGCAGAATGGAAGGAGGTGGTTCTTCTGAGGAATGCACACACACCCGTGGCCATACCTAGAACCCTTGTTTCAGTTTTCTGAAAGGATTAAAGATTCATTTAGTTTTAAATGTTTGCTTTGTTTGCCTAAAACGAACCACATTACAGCCTACAAAAACTTGCCGTCTGACCTGCAGAAGCATATTGAGGTATGTAATCGTTTTGTTCCAAGAGAAAGCTTGTAATGAAGTTGTCTGTGCTTTTAAAGCTAGCGATAATGTTGCACTAGCTATGCAGTCTGGTTAGTCAAATGACGTTCTATGGATTTGCCTGCTGCCATTGCCTTGTCCATGGCTAATGTTTACACATAGCTAGTTAAATTGGACACTGTTAGTTAGCATGTAAAAACTGAGTTACGCTAACATGAATAACGTTAACATATCTGAAGTCTCATCTCATTCTCTCATCTCATTATCTGTAGCCGCTTTATCCTGTTCTACAGGGTCGCAGGCAAGCTGAAGCCTATCCCAGCTGACTACGGGCGAAAGGCGGGGTACACCCTGGACAAGTCGCCAGGTCATCACAGGGCTGACACATAGACACAGACAACCATTCACACTCACATTCACACCTACGCTCAATTTAGAGTCACCAGTTAACCTAACCTGCATGTCTTTGGACTGTGGGGGAAACCGGAGCACCCGGAGGAAACCCACGCGGACACGGGGAGAACATGCAAACTCCGCACAGAAAGGCCCTCGCCGGCCACTGGGCTTGAACCCGGACCTTCTTGCTGTGAGGTGACACCACTAACCACTACACCACCGTGCCGCCCCTTATCTGAAGTCTCATCTCATCTCATTATCTCTAGCCGCTTTATCCTGTTCTACAGGGTCGCAGGCAAGCTGGAGCCTATCCCAGCTGACTATGGGTGAAAGGTAGGGTACACCCTGGACAAGTCGCCAGGTCATCACAGGGCTGACACATAGACACAGACAACCATTCACACTCACATTCACACCTACGGTCAATTTAGAGTCACCAGTTAACCTAACCTGCATGTCTTTGGACTGTGGGGGAAACTGGAGCACCTGGAGGAAACCCACGCAGACACGGGGAGAACATGCAAACTCCGCACAGAAAGGCCCTCGCCGGCCGCTGGGCTTGAACCCAGACCTTCTTGCTGTGAGGCGACAGCACTAACCACTACACCACTGTGCTGCCCCTTATCTGAAGTCCTTTCAGAAATATGTTTTAGCATAATCTTGCCAAATAAACAAAATGTAGAAATCTTTCTTTTCTAGTAACATTAGCTACCCAATATGATTTTGAGTTTGAAAAGAGTTTGCTAGCATGTCAGGTGGAGATTCACTGACTGGTTAGCTTAACATTAAACCACCATGATTCCACAGGTAGATTCATATGTGCATGAATACACACAATTACACACGCACGCATGCATACACACACACACACACACACACGAGACCTGTGAGATGGACAGTATTGTACTAGTCAATCACAACAAATTGTTGGAATTTTTTGTTTTGATGTCAGTTGATAGTCTTGCATTTTTTTTTTGTCTTGCTTAAAGCAGTGTTGCTGTTCGGCAGTTATTAAGTTCGAGGTGTGGACCTGGGTTTTAATCAGGTTGGATTGTCATTTTTATTTTCTGAGCAAACTGCATTTACAGCTAATCCACCGTCTTCCTGATTAACATACATATGTATATACACATACATGTATGCACACACTACCAGAGCTGGGTCAGAACACTGCTGCTTTGTGGGGGTGGGGAGGAGTGCTACAATAAAAAAAAAAAAATGACAGTGGTTCTATTTCAGTTCAGTTGTGTTTCATTTTGTAACATTCTACCAGGTGCTTATTCTACAGGTTCTACAAGTTAGTCAGTAAATCCAGTCAGTTGCTTCAGAGGCATTAGGTTTTGGAAGTGTTGTGGCAATAATACAACAATGCGTTGACAGAAAATGTCAAGCCAAGTCAAGTTTATTTGTACAGTGCTTTTAACAATAAACATTGTCGCAAAGCAGCTTTACAGAATTTGAACGACTTAAAACATGAGCTAATTTTATCCCTAATCTATTTATTAAAATGTACTTTTAATACTTAAGTATTTTTAAAAGCAAGTACTTCAGTACTTTAACTTGAGTAAAAATTTGACTGTACAACTTTCACTTGTATTGGAGTCACATTTGACCAGTGGGATCTGTACTTTGACTTAAATAATGAAGTTGGGTACTTTGTCCACCTCTGACAGTATATCATGTAGCAATGCATGATTCTGCTTCTATACACTAACTTAAATTGAATTTATGGAATAAATTCCCATGTGATTGACAGCTGACAGAGAATATGCCCCTCCCAGCCAGATAGCACGTCAAGATTAGCTCTTATGACTAATGGTTGCAGATGGCTGTGGCACTGTTGGGATTCGAACTTGCGATCTCTGGACAATCAGGCAAACAATTTCTGTTGCGTCACTAAATTAAACAAATGTTATTATGTTTGTGACAACAAGGTGCTATGGCATCACAAAATATAACAGCTGATCATGTTACAGAATACAAATAAAGACCCCATGGTATCATCTTACCAGGGTCTTCTTCATCTTCTTCTTCTTTGTTAATATTTGGGCCTGAGCACTGTAGGACTGGATTTTTTGGTTCTCATGGGCAAAACTCATAAAATTTGGCACACATCAGTGTTTGTTACACTTACTCAGGGACAGAGCTTTGGCCCC
This sequence comes from Neoarius graeffei, assembly GCF_027579695.1. Lineage (NCBI taxonomy): Eukaryota > Metazoa > Chordata > Actinopteri > Siluriformes > Ariidae > Neoarius > Neoarius graeffei. The sequence goes on from NC_083584.1 coordinate 64,529,449, forward strand.
GGGTGTGGCCCAGTGACACTATTGGCCCTTTTCCACTACCCTTTTTCAGCTCACTTCAGCTCGCTTCAGCTCACTTCAGCCCGACACGGCTCGCGTTTCGACTACCAAAAACCAGCACGACTCAGCTCGCTTCAGCCCTGCTTAGCCCCTAAAACTCGCACCGTTTTGGAGTGGGGCTGAAGCGAGCCAAACCGTGCCGACTGAGGTTGGGGGCGTGAGCAGACACTCCCCTGTGCACTGATTGGTGAGGAGGCGTGTCCTCACATGCCCACACACGCCCCGCGAGCACGCTGGGATCTGTAAACACCGCAAACCCGGAAGGAGAATAATTATGAATTACGAGAATTTCTGAAGCCTTATGCGCCTCGCCTCATCTATACACTCTTGCCAGTATCTGTTGGCGTTGTCGGTGACGACAAGCCACAGCACCAAGACCAGCAACACTAACGACTCCATGTCCTCCATGTTTATTGTTTACTATCCGGGTGGTGAGACTACCGCTTAAAAGATCACTGAATCAGTGACATACAGAGCATCGTGGACGAGTTCGCGGAGCGCAAGGCTCGTCGTATGCCCTTCAAATAATGCGCGCAGTAGGCTATTGATGTTTTATTATGAGCCATGTACAGTATGTCGCCTAATGTTTTTTTGTTTCTGAGTTACATGTTCGTTTGAAGGACTTAATGTACAAAATAACAGTTGCACCCCGTAGTGTTGAAATTGGTAAACACAGTGCATTCAGTGAGGTTTGCACCGCCCTCCTTTTATTTCTGACTCTTCCTGTCACCGTTGCAACCTCTGAGCGCTCATTCGTATGCCCTTCAAATAATGTGCGCAGTATAGGCTATTGATGTTTTATTATGAGCCATGTACAGTATCCTAATGTTTTTTGTTTCTGAGTTACATGTTCGTTTGAAGGACTTGATGTACTAAATAACATAGTTGCACCCGGTAGTGTTGAAATTGGTAAACACCGCAGTTGCGGACATTTTGTAGCCTAAAATGATGTTATGATAAGCTTTAATAAAGGGCCCGGTCATTTGCCCCGCCCCCGGCCCGGCTCTGACTTGTTCCGCCACTGTCACTGATGTCACTGTTTGCGCTGCTTAATGACATCACGTGACGTCCACCCACTTTCGCTAACTCCACCCAATGTGTCCACCCACTTCCAGCCAGCACGGTTCAGCGCGGTTGTAGTCGAAATGCAACTCCAACAGCCCCGCTCAGCCCGACTCAGCTCGACTCAGCACGGCACGGCTCAGCCGCGTTTGTAGTGGAAAAGCGGCATATAGTGCCACCATTTGTAATTGAGTCTTGTCCCTGGCATATAGTTTCACATACACACACCAAATTTGGTGCACACATGCGTCTCCCAAGGACGAACGCATTTGTAAAAAGCATACATTCGTAAAGTATACATTGCTTTAACCATGCCCAACAGGATGTGAGTTATTTTGTTGCGTTTTGACACGTTACATTTTGAAATAGTCCTTCTCGGCAGTTTATCAGATTCAAGTCAGATTTGGTATACATAATGTCAAGATGTTACTGATTTTAAATTGCAAAGTGATTTTTGATATCTTACAAGGCATTGAAATGGCGACAAGATGAATTTATATGTCTCGCCACGCAAACGGGAAGTGCCTCATAACTTCACCATGCATTGCTTGACATGGCTCAAATGTCACAGGTTATTGGATATGATAGTTATGATGATATCCACATAACCTGAATGACACTCTGGTATAGCGCCACCATGTGGTAACAGAAAGACTGACTTTTTCACTCGTCTCAGCTACACTCCTCTTAGATGGTTCACCAGCTTCATGTCACATTACTTTTTTTTGCCTCATGTATCCTAAGCCGCGATACATCACTGTCTAGTGTTTGTTGCTGATTGTTCTGGTTTCCCATTTTAGCTCAACAAACATTACTGTGTGTTGCAGGATGGCACAGTGTGGCTGCGATGCAAGTGTACACGTCGGGTCGTGTGCAGGCGGTGAACGGCACAGATGTCCGGTTGAAGTGCACATTTCACAGCTCGCATCCGATCAAACGCTCAAGTCTCACCATCTCCTGGAGCTTCAGGCCGCTCCGCCCCGGCAACGAGGAGTCTGTAGGTCACGTTGCTCTCCTGTGTGATGTGTACTAGTGGATATCAATATGTGTGTAATATGTGTATATTCTCCATCAGCGTGTCAGTTATATCTCTAGGTATGTAGGTGTTACAATTTCTGCAGCCTCCAGAGGGCTCCTGAGGCTCGGACGAATGAGAGGTGGTGCCCATGAACGAGTCCAACCTCCTGTGATCAGCAGATCATGAACTGCAAATTTGTGTGTTAAAGACATGGAGGTTTAGATAAGTGGACAGAGATTATCTGATTATTTGATATTACCGGACCTGTGAGTGTGTCAGAGCACTAGGGTGTGGGTGCACCATAGATACACATCTTAAAAGAAGTTTCTAGGTGAAAAAAAAAAAGATTTCCAAGAGAATAACAATAAAATGAAACAAAATCATTTGAAAAAAACAACAACAAAACCTTGTGATAGTGAAACATAATACAATCAATGCTGCTATGAATTACATGTTAGAGCCTCAATTTTGTGGTGCAGGTGTACAAACTTTTGCACTCAATGCTATACGTGTTTTTCCGTTGCTGAATTCTGGTTTGTGATCAGTCGCAATGTGCTGAACAGCAGCTCGGTCAGTAGTGCAGCCGCAAATCACAGGTTTACATGAATGTACTTGTTATCATTAAAACGTTACCGTTTCTATAGCAACTACATTACATTATTGATGATGTACAGTTTTCTATATTGAAATAAATATGCGGATGAGATGTCAGGAGAATAATCAGCTTCAGGGTGCTAACCTTAACTCCGTTTCATCATACCAACCTGCTGCTGATTAATTTCCTACATCTGCACAACACAGAGTGTTGCAAAGTTTGCAACGTGTAATGCTTTGCAACATTATTCTGAAGTTCTAAAGTTATGTCATAGAATATGATTTTTTTATAATGTGTAATACTTTTCAAAACTTAATGTTACATTACAATTAACAATTGAATACAGTCACTCATTTTTTCATTAGTTTTGGCACCCTAGTAAATGAAGAAATTAAGACATTTATTGTATTAATAGCAAAACAATCAATTTGCCAGTTGCCAATATTTGCCAACATTTTGTTCATGAAAGGTTAATATTTTCATGTCAGAGTGGTGTACCTGATTCAAAGTGACTCACTTGAGCTTTACATGCATTAAATACAGCTTAACAAACACATGTTGACTCGTTTAAGTCCTTAGACACCTTAATGAGCTACATTTAAGTAAATTAACTAGAGCATGTGAGTGGATATGTAAAGCGCTGAGTGAGCTTGTAAAAACAGAACTGCTGACTGAGGCTCAGTTGCAGTGATATTTAGGTCATGTTGTAAACAGGTATTATTTTTGCGCTCTGTACACCTGACTCATGTTTTCTGTGTATGTATGTGTGTGTGTGTGTGTGTGTGTGTGTGTGTGTGAATTCATGAACACGTCTCTATAACACACATACTGCCAGAAAAAACAGTAGTGTTTGAAAAAAACGATGTCTCAATAATGTTTCCTGACAAATGATATTTTTAAAGATTTAATAGAAACATAAAATCAGTGAATTCTGGTCAAATTTGTAATGATTTGAAGTTCAATGACTTCTATTTATCAACAATAAAAATAGACAGTTGTAACATTTTATAATTTAAAAAAAACCCCAATCTGTCTCAACACTTTCATATAAATCCAATTTCAAACAGCTTGTAAGTATTAAAAAGTTTAGTAATCCTTTTTATTTAACTTTTTATCTACAACAATTATTTCACACTGAAATTGTGGGAGAAATGTAGAATTTTATAACATTTTATAATAAATAATTATGCAAACATTTTTAAAATATCAGTTCTTAAGTATTTAAAAGTTTGATGAAATTTTTATTTAAAATCTACAAAAATGATTTCGTACTGACAGAATTGACAGAAAACCAAAAAAAAGTAGAAAATTTTAACATTTTATAATTAAAAAAATAAAATAAAGTTTCATATCAATCCCCTGATTCCAATCAGTCGGTAATTGTTTAAAAATTTGATGATACTTTTTTTTATTAGCATCTACAAAAATTATGAAATAGAAAGAAACTAAAAAAGTGGAAAATTCTAATATTTTATTCCTGAAAAAAGAAGAAAAAAAGAAATATTCTTTAAAAAAGTTTGTAATTGTTATAAGAAATACTAACAATATCTGAAAATTGTATTTTGAAAAAAAATCACGATGTTGATATCATATAATACAATCTTAGCAAACCTGAAACTTAGAGAAAGAGCAAAAGTCCATCTGTGTGATATTAAATTTAAAAAAGGCTGTTTTTTGCTCATTTATCCTCTGTGCCTTTCTCAAAGGTGTTTTACTTCCATGAGAAGTCATTTCTTCCAAATGCGGGTCGTTTCCAGAAGAAAGTGGTGTTTGTGGGAGACATTTCGTCAAGTGATGCCTCCATCCTGGTCCGGGATGTGATGTTCAGCTACAATGGGACGTTCAGCTGCCAGGTGAAGAACCCGCCCGATGTCCATGGGAACATTGGAGAAGTTCAACTACGGGTCGTTGCTTCAGGTGAGATGGTCATTATGTTGAGCACAAGTTCTCATAACAACAAGCAGACCTTATACTCTTAAACATCTCCACCTTCTTTTCTAGCTCCTTTCTCTGAGATCGTTATTCTCGCTGTGGCCATCGGGGGTGCTGTGCTGCTAGTGATTGTTGTCCTGGCCATCTACGTGTTCGTACGGCGGTGTCGAAAATTTAAAAGGATGGATCAAGAAAGACTTCGAAGGGAACGAAAAGACCTGGTGGTGTGGTGAAAGATGGATCAATGAATGGAGCGGAGGAACAAAACTGAACGTGATGATGGAGGGAAAAGCAGGTGTTAAATAAAGCTGCACTTCCTGTGCAGTCTGCTGTAAACTACCACGTACTTTCACAGCAGAACCTTGGCCACAAAAATCCTTAAATGGCAAAGATCACAGACAGATGAAAATGACAAAATGACGATTAAACGGTAAAAGATTGCCTCCGAAGTGCAGTGTGCGCTAAATCTTCCAGTAATGCAGCTCAGCTACTGCAGTGTGTCAACTCCCATAAACACACACTCACTCATAGGACATACTAACACTTTCTCCTTTTATAGAATTCCATTACTTTTGTTCTAATTGAATGACTATTCTTGTTTGTCTTAATTTATGGATTTTTTTTTTTTTGCTAGTTTCTGGATTAGCCTGCTTCCTGTAATGCTAGTTTCTCTGTTAGCTTGTTTTTTTTTTTTTTATAATGCTAGTTCCTATGTTAGATTGTTTCCTGTAATGCTAGTTTCTATGTTAACATGTTTCTTGTAATACTAGTTTCTGGCTTAGCTCATTTCCTGTAATGCTAGTTTCTGTGTTAGCCTGGCTCCTGGAACAGTTTGTGGGAATGGAGATGAGAGGAAGGGGACAGTTTATCTGAGAGTAATGACTTTAGCAAAATGTACATGCCTTATATTACAGCATTACATGCAATATACTGTATATTGTATAAGCGAGTGCATTTGTCGTATTTGTTTTCACATTTTATAATCTTTTGTTTAATTCTAGCTACTCTGCAAAAACACCGCTGCACAGTTCCACCGCTGGCAGCCTCTCTTTTGGACATCATGCCATTTTTAATCTCTCTCTCTCTCTCTCTCTCTCTCTTTGGCAAGCAAAATCAAGATGATGTTTCCTCCCTTCAGTGAAGCTATTACTTTGCTCTTACTTAATATTTCTTCATTTTGTGTAAATGATATTCATTTAGGTCCAAATGTGTGAGCTACCTAATATTTTGTTCAGACTGTAATGTACTTTCCTGACAATGTTAAATGAACAAACAAATCTTACAATACAGTAAATACAATAGTTATATTTGTTTAAGTATACTCTTTTCTTGGCTATAATTGTAATTGTGTTTACAAATTCTCAGCTAAAAGGCAAAGCTACTATAAAAAAAAGAGTTTATATTCCCCTCTCAAAAGAAATCTGGTAATTTAATGTACCACAGGTTTGGTTTCATCTCATCTCATCTCATTATCTCTAGCCGCTTTATCCTTCTACAGGGTCGCAGGCAAGCTGGAGCCTATCCCAGCTGACTACGGGCAAAAGGCGGGGTACACCCTGGACAAGTCGCCAGGTCATCACAGGGCTGACACATAGACACAGACAACCATTCACACCCACGGTCAATCTAGAGCCACCAGTTAACCTAACCTGCATGTCTTTGGACTGTGGGGGAAACCGGAACACCCGGAGGAAACCCACGTGGACATGGGGAGAACATGCAAACTCCGCACAGAAAGGCCCTCGCCGGCCACGGGGCTCGAACCCAGGACCTTCTTGCTGTGAGGCGACAGCGCTAACCACTACACCACCGTGCCGCCAGGTTTGGTTTTATATATATATATATATATGGGGGTGGCACGGTGGTGTAGTGGTTAGCGCTGTCGCCTCACAGCAAGAAGGTCCGGGTTCGAGCCCCATGGCCGGCAAGAGCCTTTCTGTGTGGAGTTTGCATGTTCTCCCCGTGTCTGCATGGGTTTCCTCCGGGTGCTCTGGTTTCCCCCACAGTCCAAAGACATGCAGGTTAGGTTAACTGGTGACTCTAAATTGACCGTAGGTGTGAGTGAGAGTGTGAATGGTTGTCTGTGTCTATGTGTCAGCCCTGTGATGACCTGGCGACTTGTCCAGGGTGTACCCCGCCTTTCGCCCGTAGTCAGCTGGGTTAGGCTCCAGCTTGCCTGCGACCCTGTAGAAGGATAAAGCGGCTAGAGATAATGAGATGAGATGATATATATATATATATATATATGTGGGGGTGGCACGGTGGTGTAGTGGTTAGCGCTGTCGCCTCACAGCCAGAAGGTCCGGGTTCGAGCCCCATGGCCGGCAAGAGCCTTTCTGTGTGGAGTTTGCATGTTCTCCCCGTGTCCGCATGGGTTTCCTCCGGGTGCTCCGGTTTCCCCCACAGTCCAAAGACATGCAGGTTAGGTTAACTGGTGACTCTAAATTGACCATAGGTGTGAATGGTTGTCTGTGTCTATGTGTCAGTGCTGTGATGACCTAGCGACTTGTCCAGGGTGTATCCCGCCTTTCGCCCGTAGTCAGCTGGGATAGGCTCCAGCTTGCCTGTGACCCTGTAGAACAGGATAAAGCGGCTAGAGATAATGAGATGAGATGAGATGAGATGAGATGAGATATATATATATATATATGCATACATCCAGTCAAGCCAGAAAGTCTGCACACCCCTTTCACCTTCTCCATGTTTTATTATGTTACAGACTCATTCTACAATAGATTGACTTCATTTTTTTGTCATAAAATTTTACACAAAATAGCCCATAATGACAAAGCAGGGGTGGGGGCTAAAATTATGTTACGATGGGAGTCCTTTGACTATTTACAAAGAAGAAAAGGCAAGAGTAGTGTGAATAAACAGCCCACTGCCCACCTTTGTTTTCCCTTATTAAATCCTGCTGTGTCCCTTCATCCTGGCACCCTGGTGGCATCCCTTTGTACTGTAGGTTGGTAGCACCCATTCGCACCAAAACCAATGCAAATTAGCCTGGCCCTGACATCACATATTGCTTCTGCTTTCCGGGATTTTCCTTATTTGGCTTTCGCAGAACTGTAAAACCCATCACTTTTAGTAGACAAGCTGATTTATGAATATTCTGTGGACTAATTAACCCGTTGTTGTGGAAACTGTCTAGACATGTCTGGTCTCCTTGGGTACTCATGCCAAAGTGGGGACTCTGTGACAGCAAGGCTATGACAGTGTTGCTACATTTGTATCTGACTGATAACTTGTGTCCTGTCTGGATGGCTAGATAGCGTTCATGAGGCATACAAGCAGTTTTAGACGCCCAAAAACTTGATGCTGCTCTAGATCTACATGAATTCGCTTGCTGCCCTGACTAATCACTGAAAATCAGTATGAAAAGGAAAGTCCTTCCTGTGCCATATGGTGTATTAGGTGGCACCTATCTCTGGTGGGGCTAGTCCTCTGGTAACCGTGAGTTGGCCTAGTGGTTAGCGTGTCTGCCTCTTGATCAGGAGATTGCAAATTCTACTCACGGTCGGGTCATACCAAAGACCACCATAAAAATGGTACCTACTGCCATCTGGCAAGGCACACTGCAATACAGACGTGAGTGGGGAGTCAAACTCTCACAGAGTATGAAGAGGAGTTTCAGACAAATATCCATTGCAAAGTTTTTAGGCTCAACAAAGGCACCCAAGTTGCTTGATGATAATGAGGTAAGTTTTCAGTATAAATTTTTTATTAACATCCCAAGTCAAATTTTGTAAACCAAGAAATGAATGAATGTTTACTCGCACTGAAGATGAAAGGAAAGACAGTTATTCGTGCTCTTGCTTTATACCATGTAGCTGAGCAGGTATATAAATATATTAGCTCTTTAATTCAACAAGGACATTGAGGACAAATTTTCTTGTGTTTTGTTTGTGTGTGTGTGTGTGGGGGGGGGATCCATGAGAAAACTAAGGGAATGTAATTTTTCCAATTTACCGATACAGTTCCATATGTCATTCATACATGCTTCAATACACCGGTAGCACACAGTTTTGATTTGAAAAATATGCAACAGACAGAAAAAAATTAATTCGCACCCGATCTGGGGTCACGACCGGTCATTACCAGTCAGTTGGATTTCCCAGGAGCTGACAGCGGTCCTTGAAGGATCGGGAATATTACTTTCATGGGCTTATTCCTTGGTCAAAACAGGATTGCTGAAAGATGTGATCGGATTTTAGGTATTATCACGTGTTTATTCAAATTTTCCAAGGCTATTTGACCTAATCATTGAAATATTTGACTAGTACTGTGTAGAGTTTCATCATGATACATGTTGACAGCAACCCATGGTAAGAGGGTGTTATCCTCTCAATGATACTAAGTAGAAGTAATTACGTTATAGTATCATTGGGGGGTGGCACGGTGGTGTAGTGGTTAGCGCTGTCGCCTCACAGCAAGAAGGTCCAGGTTCGATCCCCATGGCCGGCGAGGGCCTTTCTGTGCGGAGTTTGCATGTTCTCCCCATGTCCATGTGGGTTTCCTCCGGGTGCTCCGGTTTCCCCCACAGTCCAAAGACATGCAGGTTAGGTTAACTGGTGACTCTAAATTGACCGTAGGTGTGAATGTGAGTGTGAATGGTTGTCTGTGTCTATGTGTCAGCCCTGTGATGACCTGGCGACTTGTCCAGGGTGTACCCCGCCTTTCGCCCGTAGTCAGCTGGGATAGGCTCCAGCTTGCCTGCAACCCTGTAGAAGGATAAAGCGGCTAGAGATAATGAGATGAGATGAGTATCATTGGTTCTGTTTCATAGAGAGAGAATACATGGACGAAATGTACTCTAGTAGAGACATTAAACTTAGCTTTACTCCACCAAAATTTGCCTCTCAAATGTGGGAAATAGCATTTTAGAGGGTTAAAAATTCCAAAGTTTCCCAGGGGAGCATGCCCCCGGACCCCCCTAGATTTGGCATGCCTTTGGCGCAGGACACATTGCCCCCCCATCCAAAATTTCATGCCACCACCTCTGCAAAGTGAAAGCAGGTTTTTAGAAATATATGCAATTTTATTTTACTGATAAAAATAGATTATTTAGGGGTTACATATCTGTAAACACCCTTAGTCTAATACTTGGTTGATGCACCTTTGGCGGCAAGTACAGCTTCAAGGCATCTTGGTAAAGAAGCTACAAGCTTGGCACACTTGTTTCTGAGCATTTTTGCCCGTTCCTCTTGGCATATCCTTGCAAGATCCATCAGGTTGGATGGGGAGCATCAGTACACAGCCATTTTCAGCTCCTTCCACAGATGTTCAATTGGATTCAGGTTTGGGCTCTGGTTGGGCCACTCAAGGACATTCACAGACTTTCTTTGAAGCCAGTCCTTTGTTCTCTTGGCTGTGTGCTTCAGGTCATTGTCATGTAGGAAGGTAAACCTTCACCCCAGTCAGTGGTCCAGAGCGCTCTGTTGCAGGTTTTCTTCAAGGATCTCAGTGTACTTAACTGCATTCATCTTTCCCTCTATCAGGATTAGTTGCCCCATTCCCACTGCTGAAAAACATCCTCAAATCATGATGCTGCCACTGTCAGTCTTCACTGTAGGGATGGCATTAGCCAGGTGATTAGCAGTGCCTGGTTTCCTCCAGACATGATGCTTGGTATTCAGGCCAAAAAGTTCAATTTTGGATTCATCAGACCAGAGAATCTTGTTTCTCATGGTTTGAGAGTCCTCTAGGTTCCTTTTGGCAAACTCTAAGTGGGCTGTTGTGGCAGCGGGGGCATGGCCAAGCATCGGTCTGTGACCGGAGGGCGGAGTCGGGGAAGGTAAGTGGCAGAATCACTGCACCTGAGGTTGATTAATGTGTTTGTGTGTCTTCCCCAGTGACCGCGCCCTATTTAAGGAAGAGAGTGAGAGCAGAGAGGGCTCTCTCCTCAACCAGACGACTGGAGTGTGTGTGTGTATGTGTATAGTAAGGCTGAAAAGCTATAATAAACAGGTTTTGTGAACTCAGTTCTTGCCTGCCGTCCTTCTGTGCTCCACCCACCCATCTGAACTGGTACAGTGGTGCCGAAACCCAGGAATTGAAGCGCCGAAGCAAAACAGCCCCATGGAGTCCTCCCCTTTCGCCGAGCTGGTCCACGCCCTTGCCACGGCCCAGCAAAGCCAGCACCAGGCACTAGTCGCCCTCCGGAAGGAACAGGAACAGCGGTTCGAGGCCCTGGTGCTGGCTCAGCAGGAAGAGTGACAGGTATTCCGGCACCTCCTCGCGTCGGCGGGGTCCCCTGCCATGGGGCCGTCCCCCTTCACCCTGATGAAGATGGGCCAGCAGGACGACCCCGAGGCCTTCCTCACTGCTCAAAGAGCTACAGCTCCCCGCTGACTGCCGGCTGGCCTACGCAGACCTTCGCTGGGCCGTCCTCCAGTGTGTGGGGCACACCCCCAAGCAACAATGGCAGTGCTTCCACACTTTGTGCTTGGAGGAAGTCGGCCAGCCGTTCGCATTTGGCCAGCAACTCCGGGATGCCTGCGGGCGGTGGTTGAGGCCCGACAACCGCGACGCCAAGGGGATCATCAACCAGGTGGCGCTGGAGCAGTTCATTGCGTGTCTACCAGCCTGAGCTGCAGAGTGGGTCCAGTGCCACCGCCCGGCATCGCTGGAATGGAGCAGGCAATGGAGCTGGCGGAGAACCATTTGGCGGCTGTCCTGATGGCAGGACAGCAGACCACCTCTTCTCCCCTCTCCTCTCTCTCTCTCCCCTCCTCTCCTCCTGTGTCTCATCCTCGCCCTGTTCCCCCACCACGGAGGCGGGGGCCGGCCCGCCGCACCCGTGGTGCCCTCCCATTTCTCCCTTCTGTGTCTGTCTCTCCCCACCCTCAGGTGAGTGAGCCCCAGAGCACCAGTGCAGAGAGGAAGCCTGGGCCGGTTTGCTGGCGCTGCAGGGAGCCGGGCCACCTTCAACAGCAGTGCTCGGTAATGGAGGTGGGCGTGGTGGTTTGGATCCCCGATGCGCCAGGAGCCGCCCTTGATTGGGCCGGTGCATATCGCATACCAGTGAGTATCCAAGGGGATACACATCAGGCGTTGGTGGATTCGGGTTGTAATCAGACCTCAATCCATCAAAACCTGGTGCAAGAAGAGGCATTGGGGGGAGCACAATTGGTGAAGGTGTTGTGTGTGCATGGGGATATTCACAACTACCCTTTAGTGTCGGTCCACATTTTTTTTCGAGGGGAAAAATTTATAGTGAAGGCGGCGGTTAATCCTCGCCTTACCCACTCAATAATTTTGGGGACGGATTGGCCAGGATTTGGGGAATTAATGAGTCACCTAGTGAAGAGTGGGTCCTGCCGTAGTTTAATAAGGGGAGGTCCCGGTGTCGCGTTGGCAGGAGCAGCTGTCACAGAGCCGTCTATGTCAGCTCCGCATCAGAGTGAGGAGCCGCTGGCTCCTCCTCTCTCTATTGGGGAATCCCTCGCGGATTTTCCATTACAGCAGTCGCAAGACGAGACTCTGCGGCATGCATTTGACCAAGTGAGAGTAATCAATGGTCAAATGCTCCAGCCAAACGCCACCCCGTCCTTCCCCTACTTTGCAATTATGAAGGATAGATTATACCGAGTGATGCAGGACACTCAAACTAAAGAGCAAGTCACGCAGCTGTTGATTCCGAAGAGCCGCCGGAAATTGGTATTCCAGGCGGCTCACTCTAATCCCATGGCTGGACACTTAGGGCAGGATAAAACACTAGCCCGAATAATGGCCCAGTTCTATTGGCCAGAGATTCGCGGCGATGTCCATAGGTGGTGAACGGCGTGCCGCGAATGCCAGTTAGTAAATCCAGCGGCCATTCCAAAAGCGCCTTTGCGCCCTCTCCCATTAATCGAGACCCCATTCGAAAGAATTGGGATGGATCTCGTCGGGCCATTAGATCGGTCGACACGAGGGTACCGCTTTATATTAGTTCTGGTGGACTATGCAACGCGATACCCGGAAGTGGTGCCTCTTTGCAATATCTCAGCATGCAGTATTGCGGAGGTGCTGTTCCGTGTTATCTCCCGAGTTGGAATCCCAAAAGAGATTCTGACTGACCAAGGCACCGTGTTTATGTCATGTACACTAAATGAACTGTATAGGTTGTTGGGTATTAAGCCGATCCGCACCAGCATGTATCACCCACAAACGGACGGTTTAGTTGAACGGTTCAATTGCACCCTCAAGAATATAATTAAAAAATTCATAAGTGAGAACGCACGTAATTGGGATAAGTGGCTCGAACCCTTGTTGTTTTCAGTGCGAGAGGTCCCCCAAGCCTCCACGGGGTTCTCCCCATTTGAATTGTTATATGGGCGTAAGCCGCGCGGCATTCTAGATGTGCTGCGGGAAAATTGGGAGGAGGGACCTTCACCAAGTAAAAATGAAATCCAATACATTATTGACCTGCGCGCAAAACTCCACACACTCACCCACCTAACCCAGGAGAATTTGCGGCAGGCCCAAGAACGACAAACCCGCCTGTACGACAAGGGTATGTGCCTCAGGGAGTTCACACCGGGAGATAAAGTACTCGTACTGTTGCCCACATCGAGCTCCAAATTAGTCGCCAAGTGGCAAGGACCCTTTGAGGTCACATGGCGAGTTGGGGATGTTGACTATGAGGTGAGGCGAATGGACAGGGGTGGGGCGTTACAGGTTTACCACCTCAATCTGCTCAAACTCTGGAACAAGGAGGTCCCCGTGGCGTTGGTGTCGGTGGTTCCGGAGAAGGCGGAGCTGGGGCTGGAGGTTCAAAAGGGAACATTGGCATCATGTACCTCTCCGGTCCCCTGTGGAGACCACCTCTCCCCGACCCACTCGCGGAGGTTGCCCAGTTGCAGACCGAGTTTTCAGACGTATTCTCGCCCCTGCCCAGCCGCACCAACCTCATAGAGCACCACATTGAGACGCCCCCAGGGGTGGTAGTGCGTAGCCGCCCTTACAGGCTACCCGAACACAAGAAAAAAGTGGTTCGGGAAGAACTCAAGGCCATGCTCAAAATGGGCATCATCGAGGAGTCCCACAGTGACTGGAGCAGCCCGGTGGTCTTGGTACCCAAGGTCGACGGGTCAGTCCGGTTCTGTGTAGACTATAGGAACGTCAACATGGTGTCTAAATTCGATGCGTACCCAATGCCTCGTATTGATGAGTTGCTCGATCGACTAGGCACAGCTCGCTTTTACTCGACACTGGATTTAACAAAGGGTTATTGGCAGATCCCCTTGACTCCATTATCCCGAGAAAAAATGGCCTTTTCCACACCGTTCGGCTTACACCAGTTTGTCACACTTCCTTTTGGGCTGTTTGGGGCGCCCGCTACATTTCAGCAGTTGATGGATAGGGTCCTCTGCCCCCACGCCACCTATGCGGCCGCCTACCTCAACGATATCATTATCTATAGTAATGACTGGCCGAGGCACCTCCAACATCTGAGGGCCATCCTTAGGTCGCTGAGGCGAGCAGGTCTCACAGCCAACCCAAAGAAGTGTGCGATTGGGCAGGTGGAAGTACGGTATCTGGGCTTCCACTTGGGCAATGGGCATGTGCGTTCCCAAATTAATAAGACAACGGCAATTGCGGCCTGCCCAAGGCCCAAGACCAAAAAGGGGGTGAGACAGTTCCTGGGGCTGGCTATTATCATAGGTTTATACCTAACTATTCAGACATAATAGCCCGCTGACTGATCTGACTAAAAAGGGGGCACCAGATCCGGTCCAGTGGATGGGGCAATGCCAGCGGGCTTTTTCTGAGGTAAAGGCTGCACTGTGTGGGGGGCCACTTTTACACTCTCCTGACTTTTCTCTCCCCTTTATGTTACAGATGGATGCATCGGACAGAGGGCTGGGGGCTGTTTTGTCCTAGGAGGTGGAGGGGGAGGACCGCCCAGTGTTGTATATCAGTAGGAAGCTGTCGGTGCATGAGGGGCACTACAGCACCATTGAAAAGGAGTGCCTAGCGATCAAGTGGGTGGTCCTCGCCCTTCTTTACTACCTGCTGGGACGCCCTTTCACCCTCTGTTCGGACCACGCGCCCCTCCAGTGGCTCCACCGCATGAAGGATGCCAACGTGCGGATCACCTGTTGGTATCTGGCACTCCAACCCTTCAACTTCAAGGTGATCCACAGGCCGGGGGCGCAAATGGCCGTGGCAGACTTCCTCTCCCGTCGGGGGGGGTCGGCTGCAGGCCAGACAGCCGCCCGGCCTGAGTCGGGCGGTGGGGGTATGTGGCAGCAGGGGTGTGGCCAAGCGTCGGTCTGTGACCGGAGGGCGGAGTCGGGGAAGGTAAGTGGCAGAATCACTGCACCTGAGGTTGATTAATGTGTTTGTGTGTCTTCCCCAGTGACCGTGCCCTATTTAAGGAAGAGAGCGAGAGTAGAGAGGGCTCTCTCTCCCCAACCAGACGACTGGAGTGTGTGTGTGTATGTGTATAGTAAGGCTGAAAAGCTATAATAAACAGGTTTTGTGAACTCAGTTCTTGCCTGCCGTCCTTCTGTGCTCCACCCACCCATCCAAACTGCTACAGCTGTCATATGCCTTTTACTAAGGAGTGGCTTCCAACTGGCCACTACCATAAAGGCCTGATTTGTGGAGTGCTGCCTGGATGGTTAATCTTCTGAAAGGTTCTCCCATCTCCACAAGGATACACTGGAGCTCTGTCAGAGTGACCCCTGGGTTCCTGCTCAGCTCCCTGGCCAAGGCCCATCTTTCCAGATCACTCAGTTTGGCCAGGTGGCTAGGTCTACAGTGGTGCTTGAAAGTTTGTGAACCCTTTAGAATTTTCTATATTTCTGCATAAATATGACCTTAAACATCATCAGATTTTCACACAAGTCCTAAAAGTAGATAAAGAGAACCCAGTTAAACAAATGAGACAAAAATATTATACTTAGTAATTTATTTATTGAGGAAAATGATCCAATATTACATATCTGTGAGTGGTAAAAGTATGTGAACAACTAGGATTAGCAGTTAATTTGAAGGTAAAATTAGAGTCAGGTGTTTTCAATCAATGGGATGACAATCACGTGTGAGTGGGCACCCTGTTTTATTTAAAGAACAGGGATCTATCAAAGTCTGATCTTCACAACACATGTTTGTGGAAGTGTATCATGGCACGAACAAAGGAGATTTCTGAGGAGCTCAGAAAAAGCATTGTTGATGCTCATCAGGCTGGAAAAGGTTACAAAACCATCTCTAAAAAGTTTGGACTCCACCAATCCACAGTCAGAGAGATTGTGTACAAATGGAGGAAATTCAAGACCATTGTTACCCTCCCCAGGAGTGGTCGACCAACAAAGATCACTCCAAGAGCAAGGCATGTAATAGTCGGCGAGGTCACAAAGGACCCCAGGGTAACTTCTAAGCAACTGAAGGCCTCTCTCACATTGGCTAATGTTCATGTTCATGAGTCCACCATCAGGAGAACACTGAACAACAATGGTGTGCATGGCAGGGTTGCAAGGAGAAAGCCACTGCTCTCCAAAAAGAACATTGCTGCTCATCTGCAGTTTGCTAAAGATCACATAGACAAGCCAGAAGGCTATTGGAAAAATGTTTTGTGGACAGATGAGATCAAAATAGAACTTTTTGGTTTAAATGAGAAGCTTTATGTTTGGAGAAGGTGGCACGGTGGTGTAGTGGTTAGCGCTGTTGCCTCACAGCAAGAAGGTACGGGTTCGAGCCCCATGGCCGGCGAGAGCCTTTCTGTGTGGAGTTTGCATGTTCTCCCCGTGTCCACATGGGTTTCCTCCGGGTGCTCCGGTTTCCCCCACAGTCCAAAGACATGCAGGTTAGGTTAACTGGTGACTCTAAATTGACCGTAGGTGTGAATGTGAGTGTGAATGGTTGTCTGTGTCTATGTGTCAGCCCTGTGATGACCTGGAGACTTGTCCAGGGTGTACCCCGCCTTTTGCCCGTAGTCAGCTGGGATAGGCTCCAGCTTGCCTGTGACCCTGTAGAACAGGATAAAGCGGCTAGAGATCATGAGATGAGATGAGATGAGATGAGATGAGATGTTTGGAGAAAGGAAAACACTGCATTCCAGCATAAGAACCTTACCCCCTCTGTGAAACATGGTGGTGGTAGTATCATGGTTTGGGCCTGTTTTGCTGCATCTGGGCCAGGACAGCTTGCCATCATTGATGGAACAATGAATTCTGAATTATACCAGCAAATTCTAAAGGAAAATGTCAGGACATCTGTCCATGAACTGAATCTCAAGAGAAGGTGGGTCATGCAGCAAGACAACGACCCTAAGCACACAAGTCGTTCCACCAAAGAATGGTTAAAGAAGAATAAAGTTAATGTTTTGGAATGGCCAAGTCAAAGTCCTGACCTTAATCCAATCGAAATGTTGTGGAAGGACTTGAAGTGAGCAGTTCATGTGAGGAAACCCACCAACATCCCAGAGTTGAAGCTGTTCTGTATGGAGGAATGGGATAAAATTCCTCCAAGCCGGTGTGCAGGACTGATCAACAGTTACCGGAAACATTTAGTTGCAGTTATTGCTGCACAAGGGGGTCACACCAGATACTGAAAGCAAAGGTTCACATACTTTTGCCACTCACATATATGTAATATTGGATCATTTTCCTTAATAAATGACTTTGATAGATTCCTGTTCTTTAAATAAAACAGGGTGCCCACTCACACCTTATTGTCATCCCATTGATTGAAAACACCTGACGCTAATTTCACCTTCAAATTAACTGCTAATCCTAGAGCTTCACATACTTTTGCCACTCACAGATATGTAATATTGGATCATTTTCCTTAATAAAAAAGAATTACCAAGTATAATATTTTTGTCTCATTTGTTTAACTAAGTTCTCTTTATCTACTTTTAGGACTTGTGTGAAAATCTGATGATGTTTTAGATCATATTTATGCAGAAATTTAGAAAATTTTAAAGGGTTCACAAACTTTCAAGCACCACTGTTGGAAAGTTCTTTGTGGTTTCAAACTTCTTCCATTTATGAATGATGGTGGACACTGTGCTCTTTGGGACCTGTAAAGCTGCAGCAATTTTTCTGTACCCTTCTCCAGATCTATGCATTGACACAATCCTGATTCTGAGGTCTGCAGATAATTCCTTTGACCCCATGGCTTGGAGTTTGCTCTGACATGCACTGTCAACTGTGGGACCTTTATATAGGCAGGTGTTGGCAATCCCCAATCATGTCCAATCAATTGAATTTACCACAGATGGACTCTAATTTAGTTGTAGAAACATCTCAAGCAGTATCAATATCAATGGAAACAAAATGCACCTCAGCTCACTTTTGGGTGTCATATCAAAGGGTGTGCACACTTGTGTACATATGATATTTTACATTTTGATTTTTAATAAATTAGCACAAATGTCTAAAAACCTGCTTTCACTTTGTCATTATGGGCCATAATTGACAATATTGTGTCGAACTTTGTGACAAAAAATGAACTCAATCTACTGTAGAGTAAGTCTATAACATAATAGGACGTGGAGCAGGAAGCTAACTAATTAACAAATACAATAATGGCCATTTGATTTACTTCCTTCATACTTCCTTTGTTTAGGAAAAGTGATCAAACTCTATTAGTTACCAGCAATCAGCAAAGACACCAAGGACCTACTTTCATTCCTAGCTTTTCTTCATAAATACACACTTAATAAGAGATTGCAATGACAGAATAAGATGAAACCATAATCTCATCTCATCTCATCTCATCTCATCTCATTATCTCTAGCCGCTTTATCCTGTTCTACA
Source organism: Neoarius graeffei (assembly GCF_027579695.1). Classification (NCBI taxonomy): domain Eukaryota; kingdom Metazoa; phylum Chordata; class Actinopteri; order Siluriformes; family Ariidae; genus Neoarius; species Neoarius graeffei. The sequence goes on from NC_083584.1 coordinate 64,547,864, forward strand.
TGGTCGCAGGCAAGCTGGAGCCCATCCCAGCCAACTATGGGCAAAAGGCAGGGCACACCCTGGACAAGTCGCCAGGTCATCACAGGGCTGACACATAGACACAGACAACCATTCACACTCACACCCACGGTCAATTTAGAGTCATCAGTTAACCTAACCTGCATGTCTTTGGACTGTGGGGGAAACCAGAGCACCCGGAGGAAACCCATGCGGACACGGAGAGAACATGCAAACTCCGCACAGAAAGGCCCTCGCCGGCCACGGGGCCCGAACCCAGACCTTCTTGCTGTGAGGCAACAGCGCTAACCACTACACCACCGTGCCGCCCTGAAACCATGATTATCAATAAAATAATTTTCTTACCTTTCTTTGTGTGTCAAACAGTAAATGAGAATTAACTGCAGGTAGAAACTAAAGTTGTGAGTGGGGAACTAAAGAAAAGTCACACCATACATGCCATAGGATTAGTCCAAGGAATCATGGATTTGTGGGAGGAAACTGCAAAACCTGGAGGAAACCCAGCGACCCTGTAGCTGTAATACAGCAACACTCCATGCACTTCATCCTGTGAAATATCTCACTGTTTTTTTAAACTCCTACAAATTTTACATGTACCAGTATTTTTTGTATATTTTCTGAATAAAAGTGTGGGTTCTTTAATCAAGAAACACTGTATACGAGCATGCACGAGAGTGCTGAGTGTGCATGTGCACTCAGATTAGTCAGCATGATTTGTTTTTCAGCTCTGTGCCTGAACAGGCACCTCGCAGCTTTGAAATTGATATATATCGTTTTAATTTTGCTGAAGGTTTTGCTGACTTGTGTGAAGTTCAGAGCCTCTTTTTTTTGGCTTTGTGTGAAGACTTGGAGTTACTATTCTTCAGGCAAATAAATGAAGAAAAAGACAGGAAAAATGCTTCAAACACAGATGTAGGTTTTGGATAAATTTAATTTATAGCTCAGAGCTGCATTCAAAAACACTGAACAGCTGTAATGCCTAGTGTGATCATTCATTTACAGTGTTATTTTATGTATATGACAAGCTAGGAAAGATTATTTTGTGTCATAATCATATCACAGAGCATATTACATCTAGTTAAGAATACATGCTGTAAACCATTGTGTGTGACAGTGTAGTAAAAACAAAGTGACAGGATTAAAATTAATAGGCAAAGTTGTCTCTCATTGGTCTTATTTTGCTAAACAAAGCACTTTTGCTTTTTAATAAAATCATAAAATTGATATTTACCCAGCCCAGGTTCATTCTACAGACTCGCATCATTACATTACATTACATGGCATTTAGCAGATGCTCTTATCCAGAGCAATGTACAATGAGTGCAAAAGTCAGGTACATGAAGTGCTGAACTTCTAGACAAAAAAGTTCTCATGCCAACTGAACAAGTGACAACAATACCTAGTGTAATATTCTGTTGAAGTACCAATACTCAAATAGCCAAGGAAACAAACCAATCATATAAAGAACAACTAAATAGATCACTCAAAACAGCTAACCCCAGGCTAGACGGTACACAACCTGGGTAGGTTGAGACTGAAGTTACACAGTGGGCAGGGAGGAAGGGGAGAGGTGCAGCCTGAAGAGGTGAGTTTTCAGTCTGTGCTTGAAGGTGGTCAGAGAGTCAGCAGTTCTGACCTCAATGGGAAGGTCATTCCACCAATGGAGAACCAGGAGAGACAGCAGTCTTGAGTGGACTGGGCAGGAGCAGAAAGGAGGAGGGGCCAGGCAACCAGTAGTAGTGGAATGTTGGGAGCTGGCTGGCATGTCAGGGCAGAACAGACTCTGGAGGTATGCTGGCCCTAATCCCTTGAGAGCCTGGTAAGCTAGCACCAATGTCTTAAATTTGATGCGAGCTGTGATAAGTAGTCAGCGCAGGTCGGCAAGCAGAGGGGTGACATGGGAAGAACAAGGGAGGTTGTAGACAAGGCAAGCTGCAGCATTTTGGATGAGCTGCAGGGGTCTGATGGCAGAAGCTGGAAGACCAGCAAGGAGAGAGTTGCAGTAGTCCAAGTGGGAGAAGGTCAGTGCTTGGACGAGGATCTGAGTCCAGTAGGTGATAAGAAAGGGCAGATTCTTCGGATATTGTAGATGAGAAATCTACACGTCCAGGTCACTGCAGCGATGTTCACTGAGGAGGAGAGTTTGTCATCGAACATGACCCCAAGGTTCTTTGCACTGGGTGAAGGTGACCTAGTGATGTCCCCCCAGGGAGATGACAAGATGTCCAGAGGTGGAGAGGATGGAGCAGGAATGTAGATTACCTCCATCTTGCCTGAGTTGAGCTTCAGGTGATGGTTGTTCATCCAGCTCTGGATGTCACACAGGCAAGCAGAGATGTGAGCGGAGGTCTGTATGTCAGAAGGAGGAAAAAAGATAAACAGTTGGGTGTCATCAGCATAGCAATGGTAGGACAGACCATGAGCAGAGATAATCTGGCTGAGAGATTGGGTGTAGAGGGAGAAGAAAAGTGGACCAAGGACTGAACCTTGAGGGACACCAGTGGTAAGTGGGCTTGATGCTGATACAGAACCAGCCCAGGTAACCTGGAAGGAGCGACCAGAGAGGTAGGACTTGAACCAGTCTAGGGCCTGTGGATCCCTAGAGTTGATAAGAATGACAGGAGGATGGGGTGATCAACAGTGTCAAATGCAGCAGAAAGATCAAGGAGGATCAGGACTGAGGAGAGGGAGGCAGCACATGCTGCATGAAGTGCCTCGCTGAAAGAGAGAAGTGCAGTTTTGGTTGCGTGTCCAGCTCAGAAACCAAACTAGTGAGGATCCAGGAGGTTGTTCCATGAGAGAAAAGAGGAGAGTTGGTAAGCAACAGCATGTTCAAGTGTCTTTGACAGGAAGGGGAGGAGAGAAACAGGGCAGTAGTTCTGGATGACAAAGGGGTCCAAGGTGGGTTTTTCCAGCAGAGGGGTGATATTGGCCCATTTGAAGCTGGAGGGACAGTATCTGGAGTACAAAGAAGAGTTGCTAAGGGAGGTGATAAATGGGAGGATGTCAGGAGTGATGGTCTGGAGGAGAGATGAGGGGATAGGGTTGAGGGCACAGGTGGTTGAACGGTGAGAGAGCAGGAGCTGGGAGATATCTGAACTGGAAAGAGGGGAAAAAACAGAGAGCAAGGGGGAAGAGACAGGGAGAGTGGGGAGGGGGTAGGATGGGGAGGCAGGCGTGGTGAAGGAATTGTGGATGGCTATGATCTTTTCCTCAAAAAAGAGCACAAAGTCCTTTGCAGTGATGGAGGACTGAGGTGTAGCTGGTGGAGAGTTGAGGAGAGAAGAGAAAACAGAAAACAGCTGATGAGGGTTGGAGATGGAAATATGAATTTTGGAGTGATAAAACTTGATCTTGGCCGATCTGAGCAAGGATGTGAAATCAGCAAGGAGGAACTGGTAGCGGGACAGGTTGGTAGGGGCCCTGGATTTTCTTCACTTCCTCTCTGCTGCATGTAGACCAATTCTGTAGGAGCGAAGTGTTTCAGACATCCAGGGACTAGGAGGGGAAGATCTTACTGGCCTGGAGACAAGGAGAGATAATGTGTCCAGTGATAAGGAGAGAGAGGAGAGCAAGGAGGATGCAGCAGATTCAGTGGGGAGACTGGCAAAGGATTCAAGTGGGGGGAGGGAGAGAGGGAGTGGAGGTTATGATGGACTGTAACAGTGGGGGTAGGAAGGGGGGATGATGGATGAGAGGAAGAGGGAGGGAGAATGAAATGAAGTGGTGGTCAGACAAATGGAGAGGGGTAACTGTGGGATCTGAGGCAGAGCAGTTTATGAAGAAGACCAGGTTGAGGAGGTTGCCAGCTTTATGGGTTGGAGGAGCATGCAGCAGGGAAAGATCAAAGGACTTGAGTAGGGGAAGGAAGGCAACGGAGTGGGAGGCTTCTAGGTAGAGGTTGAAGTCTCCCAGGAGCATCAGTGGGGTGCCATCTTCTGGGAAAGAGCTGAGTAGGATGTCCAGTTCATCAAAGAAATATCTCACAGGACCAGGAGGGTGATAAACAACAATGACAAAAAGGTTAAAAGGAGAAGATACTGAAACAGAATAAAATTCAAAGGAGGAGATGGAGAGGTGGGAGAGATGAGCACTTCCATGACTGGGAAATCAACAAACCAGTGCCACCACCACAATGACCAGATGGGTGAGGGGTGTGAGAGAAGGAGAAGGAGGTGGAGAAGTGTTGCAGGTGTAGTGGTGTTGTCAGGTGAAATCCAGGTCTCTGTCAATGCAAGGATGTGGAGGGACAGAAGGGAGGTATGGGCAGAGATAAAGTCAGCCTTCTGTGTGGCAGACTGGCAGTTCCATAGTCCAACAGCGATCCAGAAGGTGTCAGTGAAGGTAGCTGAAGGGTAGATGAGGTTGTTGAGGCATCATCCTCGTGGGGGCCGTAACAATGGAAGCGCCTCTTGTGGGTGAGACCACAAACAGGAATGGTGTCGTTACACATGATGAACATGTTATGGGAGATGTAGGAGAGGGGGAGAGATTTTGGGAAGGAGAGACGTCGCTTGAAACCACATTAAAAGCCCGGCTAGTTAGCAAATGAAAAACAGCTGATTGCTTGTGCAATCAAAACTGATGGGCGACTCCTGATGAGTAGCAAAGCAGATGTAAACACAAAGTAAACACAAGGAGTAGCACGTGCCTAACAAGCAGCAGATACGCAGAGTATTCAACAGGTACAAACAGCAGAAAAACACACAGTATTCCAATCACAAAAAAAATTGCCAAAACACAGAAAACTTAGCCTGCTCTAGAAGTTATCCAAAGCTCCAGTAGCCAACAATGAATGCACTCAACTCAATGAATGCACCAATGAATACTGAACTACTGAATAGGACTCTAAAGGCCTCTGCATGCTCTTGCGACAAGGCTTTCGCAGATAGCTTTTCGCAGACAGTTGTAATTTATCGTTGAGCGGGGAGTAATAGGCGTGCGCGATGTTATTCATCGCCACAACGCAAGGGGGCGCGAAGTCGCGAAATCGCCAGGAGTAGTTGGTGGGTGTGGTTAGTGGAGTGTTTATCCTCCGGTTACTTATAATGACTAGAACTGGAGTCGTATAGATGTACGTACTTCCTCACTTCCTCGATCAACCGCTCTTCATGCTGCTTCATCTTCGCTCGTGTTTTTAAAAATGGCGGTCGTGAAAACAAACCAAACCGGGAAAGTATGGAAGCGGAAGTGCGTGTACAGCGGATGTAGAGTGGACCAATCAGAGCCCTCTTGTCTGCGACGCTGTCTGCGAGGCTGTCTGCGGTGGTCACAATTTTTGGGAGGTGCGCGCAGAGCATCTGCGAAGGTGGGGGGGCTTCGCAGAAGCCATTTGCGACGCCATCTGCAAGGACTGGGTTGTCAGCATAAATTGGCCTTAAGAGTCACAATTTGGTCTGATTCAGTTCTGTTTCACACAACTGAAATCTAAAGCAGGGGATGAAAGAATCAGGCATTTAGTATGATTAAGCAGGGAATCACAAATTGGGTTTGATTCAGTTCAGAATTTGATTTGGGCAAACCACAGATTTGATGCACTGTGCAAGTGGTTTCAGTTGATTCAAAGATTTGCAAGCCGGTTTCATTCAATTCAGACTCGCAAAACTGCGCAGTGAATAAGAGACTTATAGAATCACTTCTTGGTGTAGATTCAGTTCTGAATAGCTCTACTGAAAAGGCACTCAGAGAATCAGGTAATGAGAGAATTGTGAATCAAGTTTCATTCAATTCAGAGTTGAACAAGAGAGTTGAAGAACCAATTGTCAGGTTAGATTACTGTAAGTTCTGAGTAGTTCTACTGAACAGTGACTCAGAGAATCAGATAACCAAAGAATCATGAATCAGGTTTCATTTGTCATTTGATTCAAGGGAACCCCAAAATTAAAGACTTCTGAGTAAAGTTTCATTCAGTTCAGAAGAGCACTTTTAACCGGTGAACAAGGGATTTGAAGAATCACTTCTCAAGTTAGCTTCAGTTCACTATAACAGAAAATCAGAGAACTGTGAGTCAGGTGTGAGTCAGGTCAAATCAGAGTCACGCCATTTGGACAGTGAACTAAAGAGACAAATGGTTTGATTGTGACCCACCTTTAATGCACACTGTTTTATTCATGAAAAAAGTTTTTAAAAGTGTCAGTCATTATTTATTTAAGACAATGATATCATGTATGTGGAGCATCAGAGTTAAATTTTTTATGGAAAAAAAACCCAACCCAAAGGAACAGCATGGTATTCTCTAATAAACCTGTGAGATAGTGGAATTGGTTGTGATTCAACTCAACTTAAAAGAGTCATCAAGCAAATACCAATCATTTGTGAATCATCCATTGCTGATATCTTTGTGTTCCCTAAAAATACAAATACTGACCCTTCTGACTTCTAGACTTCTAGATATTTGTGAGGTTGCTGCAGTAATCTAAAAAAGTCCATGCAGGATTTAAAAATCATCACAAAAAAAAACCCTCAATCAACAATGTGTTGGTAATTTAAAAAAGACATTGTAAACATTAATGTTAATACTTCAGATTTTTTTTATCAACAGCAATTTTTTTTTTCTTCCATTGGTAGCGTCTTTTCTGTTTATATCCTGATTATGGTGGTCGTCTAGTAACAGGCTGATAGTGTTTCTACTGACATAACTGTTTTCCTATGTCAAGAAACACATTTGAATAGCACTGAAATATTGAAATTCATAATTCAAAATATGAAAATCCTAATATATAGTATATAGTGAAGGTGACTCCATGTTGTTCTAGCAGCTGGACTTGGATGATGTTGTGGCAGATTTTTTCTCAGGAAGCACAAACGCAGCTTGACTGGGATGGGTTTTATATTTATCTATGTCTCCCATTATAAGTAATATCATATTGTCTAAATCTGTCCTGTCACAATCACAATGTTCGAAGCATCTGGAACAGATGTTGTTGTTGTTGTAATATCCAGTATGTGCTTTGAGACGAGAATACGTTAACACTTGTGCAACATCTGGTAGGAAGAATCCATCTTGGACCATTTCCTAATGTGGTTTGTGTGACTGGGTTTCAATCTGTTCTTCATGATGGGTGCATTTATACTTATACATGATGTCGATTTACATATCATCCACATGCTCAAAGCACATGAAACCACAAGGGATGTTTTCTGTAGACAAGGTTGTTTTTTTTTTTTTAAATGTTAAGTCTTGTAATAGGTCATTTAAATGAAATACACTGTGTTTTCTAGGGCAGTTCTGAAAGAAATGGGACACTAGGGAATGTAAAGTCCCTCTAAAGAAGCAAAGGGAGATTACTGACTTTGCATTGACTTTAACATAGCCAAAGAACTTTCAGGTAGGGCTTTTACTTTTACTGATTGACAAATTAGAAAAAAAAAACAGAATCAGAAGAAGCTATCATTGAACTCAAGCAACAAATCAAACAACCATTGTCTCAACTTGGAAGTAGCTCTCCAACATATACAGGGTGCTTGGCCAGAGTCCCATCTATCTGGCTTTCCATATTGGGAAGCTGTTCTGATTTCCTCAGTTATCTTTCCAGATTTTGTCTCAACTGGAAGCAACCAGACAGGTGACCAACACTACCTGCCAAGAGGCAAAAGCAGAACGCTATTTTGGAGTTTCTCCAGTGGGAAGCTGACTGAGCAGATAAAAGGATAAGAGGCAAGAAGAGACAGAGAAGATATTCTTGGAAACTATTAAAAATATTTATGGGAAAAAAAGAGCACCATAAGAATTTATAAGAATGTCTGGGAACATGCAGGACCTCCAAGTGTTTGAGATGTCCCATGTCCACATCACTGGTGCCTTTTGCACTGTTTTCTGGATCCATGATGTCCCCAATGGTCATCCAGATGTTGTACAACCCCAAATCAAAAAAAGTTGGGACAGTATGGAAAATGCAAATAAAAAAGAAAACAGTAATTTCTAAATTTACTTTGACTTGTATTTCATTGAAGACAGAACAAACCCAAGATATTTCATGTTTTTTCTAGTCAACTTCATTTAATTTTTTTAATATACATTAATTCCTGTGTTTCAGGCTGAAAAACACACTCCAAATAAAGTTGGGATGGGAGCAATTTAGGGCTAGTAATGAGGTAAAACAATTATATAATGATATGATTTGAAACAGGTGATGTCAACAGGTGATTATAATCATGATTTGGTACAAAGTCAGTATCCAAGAAAGGCGTAGTCTTTGAGGAGCAAAGATGGGCTGAGGATCTCCAGTTTGTTAACAAATATGTGAGAAGATAATTAAAATGCTTAAAAACAATGTTTTTCAAAGAAAGATATGCACTTTCTATGGTGCATAATATTATTAAACAATACAAAGAATCAGGAGAAATTTCGGCTTGTAAAGGGAAAGGGCGCAAGCCTAATCTGAACACCCATGATCTCCGATCCCTCAGATGGCACTGCATTAAGAACCATCATTCATCTATAGCTGATAGAACCACATGGGATCGGGATTACTTTGGCAAACCTTTGTAAATCTACAATACAGAGGTACATCCACAAATGCCAGTTAAATCTTTACTGTACAAAAAGGAAGCCTTATGTTAACTGTGTCCAGAAGTGCCATTGGTTTTGGGCTCAGAGGCATCTGGGATGGACCATCACACAGTGGAAATGTTTATTGTGGTCAGACGAATCAGTATTCCAGGTCTTTTTTTGTAATGGACGCTGTGTGCTCCAGACAAAGACAAAAAGGACCATCCAGACTGTTACCAGGAACAAGTCCAAAAGCCAGGGTGTGTCATGGTATGGGGTTTTGTCAGTGCCCTTGGCAAAGGTAACTTACACTTCTGTGATGGAGCGTTAATGCAGAGAAGTACAGTTTGAAGCAGCATATGCTGTCTTCAAGGTGACAAAAAAAATTAGGGAGATTTCAACAAGACACTGCAAAACCACATTCTGCACACATTACAAAGGTGTGGCTATGGAAGAAGAGAGTGTGTCCTCTCTGTCCCCAATAGAGAATGTGTAGAGAATTTTGAAATGAAAATATGACAATGATGACCTCATACTGTTTCACACCTTAAGACCTGTTTGAGGAAGAATGGGACAAAATAACACCTGAAACGCTTCATCACTTGGTGTCTTCAGTCCCTAAACATCTTTTATGTGTTGTGAGAAAGAATGGAAACATTATAAAGTGGTAAATACTTTACTGTCCTAACTTTTTTTAATGTGTTTCAAGAATCAAAATTGTAGTAAGTGTTTATTTTGAAAAAAAAAAACCCCAATAAAATTCATGAGGTAAAACATCAAATAATGTGCTGTTGTATTGTTTTGAGTGCAATACAGGTCAAAGATTATTTACAAATCATTGTTTTCAGTTTTAATTTCAACTTCAACATAGCGTCCCAACTTTTTCTGATTTGGGGTTATATGAAAACAGACAGTTTTGACGATGACTGAAGACCTGGTTCCTGGTAGAGGGTAATCGAGAGTTTTTGGAAGGGTGACAACAAGTCAGGATAGCCTCTGTCTCCATATCAGTGACAAAATCCCCAATGGGGATACAACTTTTGAATGAAAATGGGGCTATCCATAAGCATGTACAATTTGTTGACAGATCCAGTGTATCCCACAAAAAACATCCAGAAACTTGCTTTGGTGATCACACAGCTTGGATGTGAAGTAAATAAAAAAAACTCAGCTGGTGGTTCAATTCTTTGGCAGGCATGAAAACTGCCAGGTGCTTTTGCAAAAGCCTTAGTGCCTGATGCCAGCCGAGCAAATCCAACTCCTGATTGTGCCAGAACTTGAGGTAATGGAAAGTAATGATGCTTAATTGTATTTGATGAACTTCTTTGCTACTTTGTGTACAGATGTAGCTGTGGGATATCACAAAGTAGGATTTAGTAGAGGCAAGTCAAAGGTTCAAAATTAAAACCTTCAGTTCATGATGTCATGTGTGGTCAGATGAACTGTAGAGGGGTCCAGGAGTAGCACGGTTCAACCAGTCATCTGGCTGGAAGAGAGCAACAAAATCAAAAAGCATCTTTTGAAACCAATAATATGTTGCTGGGGCAGCACAGTGGTGTAGTGGTTAGCACTGTCACCTCACAGCAAGAAGGTTCTGGGTTTGAGCCCAGCGGCCAACAAGGGCCTTTCTGTGTGGAGTTTGCGTGTTCTCCCTGTGTCTGCATGGATTTCCTCCGGGTGCTCTGGTTTCCCCCAAAGACATGCAGCTTAGGCAAACTGGCTACTCTAAATTGCCCATTGATCAAGCTTGGAGAGGGATGGGCTCTGCCAAGTTTAAATGCCCTAGACACACCAATGATGGACTGTTAAAATGTCATCAGTGGCGCCCCTACGACCCTTGCTAGCTATGGGATGAAGAAGAAGAATATGTTGCTGGTGTTAAATGAAACACAGGTTAACAAATTAAGCAGCAGTTTAATCCTCCACCGCTTGGCTGTGCCCAGGACTCTGTCAGTCTGACTATTTCCATTGATTTAATAAAAATCGTATGCCACCTGTAGGGAAGAAATCCTGATACCCAGCTCTGAGGTGAGTATTCAGTTAATACTCAACATTGTGACTTTGCAATCAGCTAATGTCATGGTGCCTCTAGTTCTTCCTCAAGCTGTGGACATTCTGCCTAGGGGTCAAGGATTCCCTAGGAATGGCAACTTAAGTGGGTTCTGTCATACAACATAGGAATATGTTGTTGTAGTATTAGAGCAGGCCCATTGCATAGGCAGTATAAGAGAATGCTAGGGGCATTCATATCGTATATATCATCATCACCATTGGAGCAGAGTGTTAACTTACTTTTGATGATAGTAACCTTTGCTAATTTAATAAATAGTTAGAATTAACATCAGTTACTCTCACCTTAAATTCATTAGGGAAAGTTGGAAAGACTATCCAGGTGTTTGGGAAATAACCTTCAACATAATTTTGAGAAATATGCTTTTTCTTTTAAGTCTGCTGCATGAACCCTCCACTGCCTCAAGAAACCAGGCATACATTTCTAATGACATCTTAGTGTAGTTAGCCAATGTTAGCCCTGAGTGTAATGGTCAATTAAAATGCTTTTCCTTCCCCTTTTGTACAGTGATTAATAGTTGTAAGCCTTTACATTTTCATTATTGGTTAGTCTTATACAATCTGTATAGCAAAACAGCATGCATGATGTGAGAGAAGTGCTCATTCAATACATGTATTGTGCATGAATGATAGGTGTAATTAGAATGTGTTTTGAATGTTATAGGTTATAATTTGGCTTAGGTGATATTATTGGCTGGGTTTCACCATCAACAGCTTTTTCAGTAACATAATGTAAACACCCAGTGGTCACATATACTCCTCTCCTCAGATGCACTTTCGAAATATTTTAATCCCACCCCTGCAAATACTGCATTTTTATTTGTGTTTTTTTTTTCTAAAATAAAGAAAATCTCAAAGATATAAAGCAATGCAGTTTCTGTGTGAGTGTATAAACAGAATAACTGGCACTGGCTATGATGCAAGGGGCACAAACTAAAATCTTGCTGAGGGCACCAAATTGGTCAGCAAATTGTGCAGTACTGAAAAATCATAGTGTAAGATCATAAAACTGTAGTGAAGTGTAGTAAACCACAGGGTTCACAGAGTGCACAGTGGAGGACACAGTGACTTCAAAGTATGGCACAGTCAAACATTAATGTTGGGTAGTGAAAACATAGTGAGGTGTAGTCAAACCATAGTGTGGCATCATGAAACCATAGTGTGGTTTTGTGAAATGATAGTGTGGTGTATTTAAACCATAGTGTGCCATAGTGAAACCATAGTGTGATGTATTCGAATTATAGTGTGGCATAAAGAAATCATAGTGTGGCATCATGAAACCATAGTGTGGCATCGTGAAACCATAGTGTGGCATAGTGAAACCATAGTGTGGTGTAGTGAAACTATAGTGTGGCATCATGAAACCAGTGTGGCATAGTGAAACCATAGTGTGGTTTAGTGAAACCATAGTGTGGTGTAGTGAAACTATAGTGTGGCATCGTGAAACCATAGTGTGGCATTGTGAAACCACAATGTGGTGTCGTGAAACCATAGTGTGGTGTATTTAAAACATAGTGTGGCATAGTGAAACCATAGTGTGATGTATTCAAATCATAGTGTGGTGTAGTGAAACCATAATGTAGCATCATGAAACCATAGCATGGCATCGTGAAACCATAGTGTGGCATAGTGAAACCATAGTGTGGTGTAGTGAAATCATAGTCTGGTGTAGTGAAACTATAGTGTGGCATTGTGAAACCGTAGTGTGGTTTAGTGAAACCATAGTGTGGTGTATTTAAAACATAGTGTGGCGTAGTGAAACCATAGCGTGATGTATTCGAATCATAGTGTGGTGTAGTGAAACCATAGTCTGGCATAGTGAAACCATTGTGCGGCGTTGTGAAACCGTAGTGTGGCATAGTGAAACCATAGTGTGATTTAATGAAACCATAGTGTGGCGTAGTGAAACTATAGTGTGGCATCATGAAACCATAGTATGGCGTAGTGAAACCATAGTGTGGCATAGTGAAACTATAGTGTGGCATCATGAAACCATAGTGTGGTTTAGTGAAACCATAGTGTGGCATAGTGAAACTATAGTGTGGCATCATGAAACCATATCGTGGCATAGTGAAACCATAGTATGGTTTAGTGAAATCATAGTGTGGCATTGTAAAACCATATTGTGGCATCATGAAACCATAGTGTGGTTTAGTGAAACCATAGTGTGGCATAGTGAAACTATAGTGTGGCATCATGAAACCATAGTGTGGTTTAGTGAAACCATAGTGTGGCATAGTGAAACTATAGTGTGGCATCATGAAACCATAGTGTGGCATTGTGAAACCATAGTATGGTTTAGTGAAATCATAGTGTGGCATTGTAAAACCATATTGTGGCATCATGAAACCATAGTGTGGTTTAGTGAAACCATAGTGTGGCATAGTGAAACTATAGTGTGGCATCATGAAACCATATCGTGGCATAGTGAAACCATAGTGTGGTATCAAGAAACCATAGTGTGGCATAGTCAAACTATAGTGTGGTTTAGTGAAGCCATAGTGTGGTTTACTGAAACCGTAGTGTGGTTTAGTGAAACCGTAGTGTGGTGTTTTGAAACTGGAGTGTGGTTTAGTGAAAACACATAGTGAGAACATAGAGTAGCATAATGAAAGTATAGTCTAGTGTTATATATAGTAGTGCATTAGAGTAAAATCATCATAATAGTGTAGTATAATCCAGTGGCAAACTGTTACTATTAGAGTTGAGACTTCAGCTCAGCCAAAACTTAGGCCCCGGTCACACCGCCCGAACTTTGCTGGAGCGTTCCTGGAGCGGTGAAAAAAATTCATCACCGCTCGTAACCATTCACCACCGTTTAACAAAAGTTGGCCCCCATTAAAGCAACGCCGTATACGCTCGGCCACCGCTGATGTTTCTCGAGGGGCCCTCCTACCGCTCCGAAAGTTTTGAGCTGCACAAAATATTGCGAGAGGTGAGGAGGGGGCAATTTTCCGCCCCGGCAAAGTTCACCCCCACTCCACCAACGCCCAGTCAAAGTTTGGCACCGCTAGACGCAAGTTCGTGGACGCTTGGGCCCGCTAGGCCAACGCAGAAATCTTGAACGCTGGACCACCGCTGCTTCGCCAGTGTTGCCCGGGCGGCGATTAAACGTTGCACAAACTTCGGTGGAGTGGTTGTAAGCATTTTACGAGCGGACACGGGGTTGCTGGAACGGTGTTGGGCATTGAAGCAGCTATTCATGGCGGCGATGAACTTTGGTTTGGCGTTGGTATAGAGGTGTCGGAGCGGGACCAGACTTTGGCTATAAATACGGGGAGAAATGGACCAGGAGCTCATTTGGAATCGATCTGCCGTTGAGTTCAGACCTCATCTATATCGAATTTGCTCAAAGTTACAGTAAAACTGTATCACCATGGATGCTGAGAGACTTGCTATGATTGGTGCTAAACCAACTTTATACCCCCGCCGAGCCAAAGCCCGCATGCGCAGAACGCCGCTATACCAACGCTCGCGTCACCGCTAAACCAACGCTCGCTACCGCTAAACCAACGCTAAAGCAACGCCGGCTTCAGCGGTGCACCGCTAAGTCAACGCTCGCGTCACCGCTAAACCAACTCTCGCTACCGCTAAACCAACGCCGGCTTCAGCGGTGCACCGCTAAGCCAACGCCCGTGTTTTCGATTTTTTTCCCATTTTGTGCGCGGTGACGAGCGTTGTCGAAATTCGGCCCCCCCTCCCAACCGTTCAAGGAACGCTCCAGCAAAGTTCGGGCGGTGTGACCGGGGCCTTAGCCAGACACCAAAAAAGCAAAAGGGAAAAGGATTTTGCAAGGGATTAGCAGCAGGCTGCCAGGTAGCTCTGTTGTGTGTAATTGTCATTGTTCAAGTAACTAAGTAAATCTCATCTCATCTCATTATCTCTAGCCGCTTTATCCTTCTACAGGATCGCGGGCAAGCTGGAGCCTATCCCAGCTGACTACGGGCGAAAGGCGGGGTACACCCTGGACAAGTCGCCAGGTCATCACAGGGCTGACACATAGACACAGACAACCATTCACACTCACATTCACACCTATGGTCAATTTAGAGTCACCAGTTAACCTAACCTGCACATCTTTGGACTGTGGGGGAAACCGGAGCACCCGGAGGAAACCCACGCGGACACGGGGAGAACATGCAAACTCCGCACAGAAAGGCCCTCGCCGGCCACGGGGCTCGAACCCGGACCTTCTTGCTGTGAGGCGACAGCGCTAACCACTACACCACCGTGCCACCCGACTAAGTAAATTACAGAGGGAAATTAATACTTAAGTCTGAGTGAAAAATACTGGGGCGAGTGTGTGTAACTGACTATAATCAGTCAGTTACTCTAGTAATAACTAAAAGTCTCTGTGTGGCTAATAGATGATGCAGAGGAAGTGAAGAGTTGATCTGTCAGCATTTATTCTGGAAAACAATGAATGACAGGGCGATCAACACTCTGAGACAGGGGAAAGAATTCTGGGTTCCCTCTTTCCAGACATCCCAAGCATGATAAAAATAAAAAATTAAAATTAAAAAATTAAAACATTTACATACTGTCGGCTACATACTGTTCAGTAGGCGACATTACACTGTGTGAGATAAAACAGACTATAATAGTAGTGCACTTAATATTCAACGTATAGTGTAGTTTACAATGCACAATAAATAAAATAAAACATACAGTAATAAATAAAATATTTGACAGATCTTAAGAGTATTCTTAACATAGTCATGCAAACGTATCTGGAAAACAATGAATGACAGGGCTTTCAACACATGGAGACAGGGGAAAGAATTCTAGCATCCTTACTGAACATAATACACCAGTTAGCACCCAGCCAAATGGCTACTCAGATAAACACTTGAATTTTCACATGAAATTTTAAGACACTAATTTACATATATGATCCGATACAAACAGCGGAGGGCGGCACGGTGGTGTAGTGGTTAGCGCTGTCGCCTCACAGCAAGAAGGTCCGGGTTCGAGCCCCGTGGCCGGCGAGGGCCTTTCTGTGCGGAGTTTGCATGTTCTCCCCGTGTCCACGTGGGTTTCCTCCGGGTGCTCCGGTTTCCCCCACAGTCCAAAGACATGCAGGTTAGGTTAACTGGTGACTCTAAATTGAGCGTAGGTGTGAATGTGAGTGTGAATGGTTGTCTGTGTCTATGTGTCAGCCCTGTGATGACCTGGCGACTTGTCCAGGGTGTACCCCGCCTTTCGCCCGTAGTCAGCTGGGATAGGCTCCAGCTTGCCTGCGACCCTGTAGAACAGGATAAAGCAGCTAGAAATAATGAGATGAGATGAGAGACAAACAGCGGATGTGTGTCAAAACATTCTTACATCAAAAATAAACATAATATCTTGGGAAAAATTAAAAAATATATACTGTATTAATGAATATTGTCCATGCAGGATTCACGAAGCCAGCGTACTCCTTTCCAGACATCCCAAGCATGATAATGTCTACAGGCGTGTTACGCTACCGCGAGTTGGCCTAGTGGTTAGCGTCTCCGCTTCTCGATCATGAGTTCTACTCACGGTAGGGTCATACCAAAGACCATCATAAAAATGGTACCTACCTCCGTCTGGCAAGGCATGCTGTAATACAGATGCAAGTGGGGAGTCAAACTCTTGTGGTTACCAGAGGACTTTGATTTGATTGTTACACAAATTGACGCGCCATCAAAAACAATAGTGGAACCATTAACAGAACACAATAAATTAACATATTTTACAATAGAGGGATTTGGGGAAGTTCACAAAAAACCCAAAACTTTATTCATATGAAATTATGACATTGCTACATGTGCATGGAAGAAGAGTCTGGAGACAGAAATCTTAGTTTTGCAGTCATTAGCCTGTGCTACCTGCTCTCGATAGCACTGGCTTGACTGTTTTATTAGCATTCACAAACACTACTGTACTGATGAACGCTACACCGGCTGAAAGGTGACTTCACTGCTGTGCTGATGGCACCGACTTGTGGTTAAGCTTGCGTTGGCCTTCAATAAGGCCGAGGGTGATAAATTTTTGATCCCTCCCACTATAAATCAAAATCCATCAATTATTCGTAACCGCTTATCCTGTGCAGGGTCATGGGCAAGCTGGAGCCTGTCCCAGCTGACTATGGGTAAGAGGTGGGGTACACCCTGGACAAGTCTCCAGATAATCACAGGGCTGACACATAGAGACAAACAACCATTCACACTCACATTCACACCTACGGTCAATTTAGAGCCACCAATTAGCCTAACCTGCATGTCTTTGGACTGTGAGGGAAACTGGAGCACCTGGAGGAAACCCACACAGACATGGGGAGAACATGCAAACACTCCCTGTTTATGTAGGAAGTGATAGATGAATTAACCAATCAGATTTTGATTTATAGCTGGCATGATAGTGTAGTGGTTAGCACTGTCACTTCACAGCAAGCAGCCGATGGAGGCCTTTCTGTGTGGCGTTTGCATGTTCTCTCCGTGTCTGTGTGGATTTCCTCCAGGTACTCTGTGGTTTCCCCCACAATCCAAAGACATGCAGGTTAGGCTAATTGGTGGCTCTAAATTGACTGTAGGTGTGAATGTGAATGGTTGTTTGTCTCTATGTGTCAGCCCTGCGATGACCTGGCTACTTGTCCAGGGTGTACCCCGCCTCTCACCCATAGTCAGCTGTGATAGGCTCCAGCTTGCCTGCGACCATATACAGAATAAGCGGCAACAGATAATGGATGGGTGGATGGACAGTAACCCTTTCATTTCTAAAGCAAATCTGATAGAAAATGAGGCCAAATTAGAAGAGAATAATTATAATGAAACTATGAAAGAAATTAAATATAACATTTGAAATGCTGATATGTTTGGGCTTCTTTAAAGGCCTAGAAGGCCCTGATGGTTCCCCTCTCATATAATCATAGTGTAGCAGTGTAGTATACTATCAGTGTAGCAGAGTATTTGAATAGTGTAGTGTCGTATAATCAGAGTTTATCATAAAAATGTGTGTGTGCGTGCGCGCATGCATGAGCGAGCAGTGATCAAAGTCTACTCACATCTGTGCTTTCCTTACCCACTTAGTTGCTCAATAACAGGGTGTGAGGCTACCCATGTGTGTGTGTATGTGTGTGTGTGTATGAGAGAGAGAGAGAGAGAGAGATAGAGAGACTGTACTTCAATAGCAAGTAATTCTCATCTCATCTCATTATCTCTAGCCGCTTTATCCTTCTACAGGGTCACAGGCAAGCTGGAGCCTATCCCAGTTGACTACGGGCGAAAGGCGGGGTACACCCTGGACAAGTCACCAGGTCATCACAGGGCTGACACATAGACACAGACAACCATTCACACTCACATTCACACCTACGGTCAATTTAGAGTCACCAGTTAACCTAACCTGCATGTCTTTGGACTGTGGGGGAAACCGGAGCACCCGGAGGAAACCCACGCGGACACGGGGAGAACATGCAAACTCCACACAGAAAGGCCCTCGCCGGCCCCGGGGCTTGAACCCAGGACCTTCTTGCTGTGAGGCGACAGTGCTAACCACTACACCACCGTGCCCCAATAGCAAGTAATTATTCAGTGTAATCGGAAATTTGACACCAGCTTACTCTAACCCTTTCACTAAGAATTGTTACTCAGCTCACACACACACACACACACACACACACACACCTAATTTTTTCCTTTTTGTTCTGTTTGGCCTAAAATATTCCCATTTTACAATTCTTACCAAAAGTATTTTTTCCATAACTTCAATGCTATGCAGGTGCAGTCTGTCTAATTAGCATTAGGTCAATTAAAAGATATTTACAACTATTGGGTGTGTAGTAGACCGCGAGTTAGCCTAGTGGTTAGTGTGTCTGCCTCTTGACCAGGAGATCGCAAGTTCTGCTCACGGTCGGGTCATACCAAAGACCATCATAAAAATGGTACCTACTATCGTCTGGCAAGGCACGCTGCAATACAGATGCAAGTGAGAAAGTCAAACTCTCGTGGTTACCAGAGGACACGCCCCCCACTGTAGCCCTAGCTGTATCGGCGAGAGGCTGAGGGCTATCAAAATAGAGATCAGCACTGCACCCATATGCCTTAAAGAGTTGGTTAGTACTGGGACAGGAGACTGCCTGGGAAGACCAGATTCTGGTGTGAGAGGGACTTTGACTTTGATTGACTTGCATGTGTAGTATTTGTGAATCAGCTTCAGCAGCATTAATGGGGTTTTTAAATGCTGTGTAACACTTATAGCACTATTAACTCTGATTGGTCAGAAGGTGTTGATTAATTTTCTATAACAGCAGCTTTGCAAATCACAGGTGTGTGTGTGTGTGTGTGTGTGTGTGTGTGTTAATGCAGTCATTTTAATACCTTATAGTTTCTATCCTTAGAACTGATTCACAGGAACTTGTATGGCAGATGAACAAATTAAAAAAAAAACTTAGAATCATTGCTATGTTAAAGTTTTTTTTTAAGGGGAACAGAGGGCAATATATAGAGTAAATATAACAATAAAACACACATTGATGAACCTTATTCAAGACTTACAAAAGTTTTTTGTTCTAAGGTTGGAAAGTTATAGTGTTTTGAAAGTAGCTCGAGCAAACTATTTCCGCAGTTTGAACAGCCCGCCATGATATTAATTTTATCCAATCAGAATGCACGTTCATTTTCTCTGCGTAACACTCATGACGTATGTATGTGCCCAGTTGTGTTGGCTCATTGAGGTTGGGAATAGCACGTGTGAAATACCTGTTTCTGCCTCTTGCGACGATTTCGCAAGTCCACGGGTGGCGCCTATCTCATTGCAGCAAATAAATTCTGCTGGACTCGTGAGCAACTCCACGTTACATTTTCCGCACGAGCACCACGTCGTGTCACCTGCACGCAGACACTCTGCCCCACGCTCGCCATGCCCATGGTCAGCATCAGTCTCATCCTCGCCGTCATCCGAGCTTTCTTCTCTTATTTCATCACCGGAGTCGAGAGTACCTCTCCTAGGTTCAAACTGGTACCCTTCTAAGCCATAGCCTGCTTGCAGTATGTCTTGCGGGATCTCTTCGTATGATTCGACAGAGCTGTCGCTTTCACTTGATGCGCCCGACACCATGATTACACGCTTATCTCCTCTATTTCGGAGAGTTCCGCTAGTGCAGTGGGTAGCGCTGACGTCACTGTCTTTTAAAAATGGCGACTCTTGTGCGGTTTAGCGTATAAAGTATTATATTTACAATTACCAAGATATTTAGTTGTTTTCTAGTATATAAATTTGATAGAATACTTAAGAATACGTTACTTTGTCACATCAGCAACCGTATATATTATATTTTGTACCCCTTTAAGGAGACGTTTATTTAACATTTAGGGAAGGAGTATCCAGTGTTAGTGCTTTGTAACAGTCAGAGGTAAAGGTCAAACCTTTTTCAACATCTTCAGGACAGGGGAGTTTGCGCTTTGTGGTTTCCTAATTACACAACAAAGTATCTTATTATCTTGAAGAGATGAAAAAGAAAGACAGGCTGGCGAGGGAACGACTGTTTATAGCTGTTATAATGTAAGTGAAAACAGCAACTAATTTGTAGACATTCTACAATGTTATATGTAACTATAAATGGATAAAAATATAACATGATATTCATTTATGAATCAAAAATTGTAATAGTTTGTAAATTGCTGTTGTATAAGACCAATAATACACTTTGGGATGTGCTATTTTTGGAAAATAATCAACTTCAAGGTGGTAACTGTAACTCTGCTTCATCTTAATCTCATTGTTAATTATTTTTGTATAAGAGCATGATGCTGAGTGTGCTGTCCCTTACAAACTACACACTGATACCTTGTTAATCAATCTATCTATCTATCTATCTATCTATCTATCTATCTATCTATCTATCTATCTATCTATCTATCTATCTATCTATCTATTTGAAACAAGGTGATTTACTTCTAACTTGACACAATGAATGCATGTATTTGAGATCTAGAGACAGAGTTTTCAGAGCCCTTCGTTGAAGAAAAGAGAACATTATAATCCCTCCTTCTTCTTCCCTCTCCGCCTCTCTCTCTCTCTTTGTGGTTCTCTCTCTGTAACCAGAATCTGTTGATCATACTCTCTGTTGGCATGGCAACCGGGATGACATTGGGTGATTGTCTGTTCTCACGGGAAAGAGAGAGGATGGAAGGAAGAAAGGAGAGGAAGAGGGGTGATCGAGAAAAATTAACATGACACCACACCCCTGAACAAAGATCCCTAGTGACAGAGGAATAAAAGGAAGCAAAATCATTCACAGAAAATACGTAGGATTTCAAATCACAATGGCTCCTCTTGCTTCCATCTGACAGCCTCCTGAGAACAAAAACTGCTCAGGGTGTCGTCAGAATATGGACCAAGTTATCAGAAAGTCTAAATAATCTTTTTTTGGTGTTTATTATCCCACCCATTTAAAATTATTTAAATGTCATTAACCTGAGTCACCTGGATTATAATTATTATATATCAAATTATTTATCACTTTAAGAAAATGAATCAATTTACCTTTTGAATACTAATAGGTGGTTCTCTGATTTCCTTACACCTTTCAAAAACATGTGAGTAGGTGTGGCACTGTGTGTTTTCAGAGACATTAAGAGTGTTTTCAGAAACATTAACATTAAAAAGACTTGATTAAAATATATTGCCCCCCATTTAAAACTTGGACTCATTAAAAATAGCTAAGGACTTAAAACATGTTAATATTACTGTATTGATATTTTCTGTGTGATTTCATTGATTTTCCGAGCAGGTCTGGTTATGTTTTACATGATTGGAGCACCTGGTCAGCAGAGGGTGCTGTGTGCATAAGGTGTCAATAGCTGACACCAGCCACTAGTAGAGTGAGATGCCATACAGTACGAGTAATGCAGAGCAGCACAGATGCTAAGGACTGATATTAATGTGTTTTTGTTACTGTTCCTACAGGAATAAAATGTAATATGCTACACAAAGGATCGGCCACAGCGTCATTTTTATAAGCAGGCTTTCGTCTAAACCGGGGAACAGGGGTGCTGCGCCCTCTTACCGAAATGCCGATTGAACCCCAAGTCACACTTAGGCCATACACTTATATGCTACTGCACAACATGCAATCTTTCTCAAAACGATCTTTTCTCCATGAAAACATCCCAGCAACACCATGTGACAATGTGTCATCTCATCTCATCTCATTATCTCTAGCCGCTTTATCCTGTCCCACAGGGTCGCAGGCAAGCTGGAGCCTATCCCAGCTGACTACGGGCGAAAGGCGGGGTACACCCTGGACAAGTTGCCAGGTCATCACAGGGCTGACACATAGACACAGACAACCATTCACACTCACATTCACACCTACGGTCAATTTAGAGTCACCAGTTAACCTAACCTGCATGTCTTTGGACTGTGGGGGAAACCGGAGCACCCGGAGGAAACCCACGCAGACACGGGGAGAACATGCAAACTCCACACAGAAAGGCCCTCGCCGGCCCCGGGGCTCGAACCCAGGACCTTCTTGCTGTGAGGCGACAGCGCTAACCACTACACCACCGTGACAATGTGTCTGATCATCAAATACGTTATAATTACTCCAAAAATATTCCAATCATAGTAGATACACCGCCAGACAGTGCAAAAACAATCCGAATTGGTGTTTTCCAGACTGAGGCGCCCTGTTGTTTACTTGTCGCGGCTGCTCTCACAAGATTTGACATGGGTTACATACAAGGTCAGCTGACTTGTAGAGCGAGATTTCTCGAGACTGAATGACCTTTCACCCACCGGCGAGGGAGTTTGACAGAAGTAGTTCGCAAGTTGTTTTTGTTGACACTTGGGCATTTAAAGATGTCATCCCACGGCACGAAACAGAAGAAAGCCAAAGACTGTCCGGGGCAGAAGATGATTACTTTTCTTTTTCAATGTTGACAATTTGTTACAATTTCCCTGTCAGATAGCCTCAGAATGTCCCATTGTAGCCTCAATTTTTCAAAGGCTTCACATGGCGGGGGGGATGGACAACCGGCACCATCCCCCCCCGGTCGGTTTGCTCCCTCGCCATGGTGAGCGCCTTCATACTAAATTTTTCTAGAAAACCCCCTGATAAGTATAACATATTTTGGTGAGCCAGCCAGGAATTGGCATAGGTGGACTTCAAGACCATCACCCCCCCCCTTACCCAAGAGATGAACCTTTATTAATCTTCCATGGAATGGAGGAAATTCAGGTTCTGCGAGACTGAATGAGTGCAGCTTTATGGCAGCTGAGGGAAGAACCTCTCATGAATGTCTGCAGGTCCCTGAAATGTGAAGTCCTGGACAGTAGAGAGCCTGGCACTGTGCCCCAGAGGCTGCTTATCAGGAAAGTAGAGGATGTACTGGATGAGATCGAGATGGATCATAGTGATGATGAAGTTAAAGGAATCCTGAACAACGACTTGATAGAAATGGAGAAACAAGACAAGCGACATGAGACTACTTCAAAGAGAGGACTGGAGGAGAAGTCCTTTCTGTCATGTTGCCCACAGTCAGCTGTAAAGGCAGGAACAGAGGGGATGTGCTCACCACTGCATCACTCTCTCCTGAAGAGCCCAGAACCTCCACTGAAAAGTCCAACATACGCGCTGCCTGAGGTCACACTGAGGAGGGAGTTTAAAATCTGTGGACAAATAGGAGAAAGTGGGCAGAAGGATAAGTTGTCATACCTCAGCCTAGTCAGACAAATTGAGATTGGAGCAGAAAAAGGTCACACAGAGCCTGAGATAACTGAAGTAGTGATTAGGGCTGTGAGCCTAGGACTGCCATTGAGAGACATGTTGGAGGTAAAGCATGGGTTGACACTCTCAGCGCTCATCACCATCCTGAGAGGTCACTATAAGGTCGATAGCTCCACAGACCTTTACCACCAACTCATTAATCTACCCCAAGAGCCTAAAGAGACGGTCTTGAACTTCACCTTGAACTTGAAGGTGTATCCCTCAGTGAAGTAATGGTGCATATCCCTGAAAGAAAAGTTACATATATACCAGTCCCCATTACCAACACCACTGACCACACCATTTATCTGTATCAATATAAAGTTATTGGACATTTAGAGACAGTAAAGACAGTGTATTCAGCAGGATTTCAGCCCAATGAAAACAAACAAAAAGAGACACTGAGTGAAGCACAACCAGAGGGCACCAAAGCTGAGAGGCCAAAGGTATGGGACCCACAAGTTGACCTCAGCCATCTTCCTGAATGTTGAGAGAGGAATGTGAAGCCTTTGCGTATGATGGTGATGATTTTAGGCTGTATTCCATCTTTAAAGATGCACATTACACTTCATGACACTCGTCCAGTACAAAAGACTTACATGTCAGTCCCAAGACCCCTTCATAAAGAAGTGAAGGTGTACCTGCAGGATTTGTTGAACAGGGGCTGGATAACACCTTCACAATCCCCTTACTCATCACCTGTGGTATGTGTCCACAAGAAAGATGGCAGCCTACACCTCTGTTGTGATTACAGAGAACTGAACTGCAAATCAGTGCCTGATCGCCATCCAATACCAAGAATACAGGACATGCTGGACACACTTGGTGGGAGCTTGTATTTTTCTGTACTGGACCAGGGTAAAGCATACCGCCAGGGCTTCCTGGATGAAAACAGCTGTCCCTTAACAGCCTTCATCACACCCTGGGGGCTCTACAAATGGGTACGCATCCCCTTTGGTCTGAGCTCTGCACCTGCTGAGTTCCAATGTAGCATGGAACACTGTTTAGCTGGCCTGAGAGACACTATTTGCCTGCCATACATGGATGATAACTTGGTAGACAGTGGCAGTTTTGATGAACATCTGTGAAAGGGTTCCCCCAGCTGGAACGGTCAACTTCTCGAGACCAATGCCCTCGTGCCACCTGCAGAATTCTGGGGTGAAAAAACACCGCGAAAAAACAGAGAACCAGAGATCGGTTTCACTGCTGTTTATTCACAGTTTTCTCGCCAAAGATGAAATTTTACAAACAACCTTTTATAACAAATTATAATCTCTCTAAACGGCCTATTGTGTCTGTCAAATATGTGTGTGTGTGTGTGTGTGTGTGTGTGTGTGTGTGTGTGTGTGTGTGTGTATGAAAAGGATGTGTGTAAAATGTGTGTGTGTGTGTTTGTGTGTAACCTCAGAGAGGGGTGGGTGTAAGATGTGTGTGTGTGTGTGTGTGTGTGTGTGTGTGTGTGTATCTTGTGCTAAGTCAGCAAAACACATCTTAAGTTACACAGAATTCAATGCCTTCTAACTGGCATTCTAACTACAATATTAAGAATAAGTATTAAGTATTAAGAATTACTGCCTTCTTGGTCAAGAATAAATATTTACAATTATTTATCCTTACAAAGGAATAAAACCTTACAATATGTGTGTGTGAATGAAACCTTCAATCATAAGCAAAATAATATTCATATCAGCGATTCAGCAATTTCAGCATTTATGCACGTCAAAGCGTGCAAGATATTTTCACAACAATTTTAAACAAGACACCATATTTATGTCTAGCAAAGAGGAAGGTCAGGTTAGTCTAAAATAATAGAGGATCTTAAAAGCTCTAAAATATTAAAATCATAAAGTCTAACAATCCTAAATCACGTGTAGCTATAAAACTAACTTAAATCATGGCTTTAAATCTAACAATCTGGAACATGTCCACCTTGTTCTCCAGCGTTACAAAGAACATGGTGCAAAGTTGACACCAAAGAAATGTGAACTGTTCAAACAAAAAGTGAGGTTCCTGGGAAAGATGGTAACAGGAGAAGGCTACACAATGGACTCTGCAGAGATTGCATCTGTGATGGCTCTGAAAGAGAGAACGCCTGCAACAGTGGAGGACCTATGCCAGATGCTAGGTTTCCTGTCCTATTATCACTCCTTCATCCCCAACTTCTCCAACAAAGCCAAGCCATTGTACAACCTCCTTGTCCCACCCAAGTCCAAACAACATGACCCAGAACCGCTAGCTGAAAAACAAAAGAAACTGAGGAAGACAAAGAGAGGTCACTTACCCTCTTGCACACTGATACAGTGGACCACAGAGCACCAGGAAGTGCTGAATCATCTGATCAAGGCCCTCACCAAACCCCCTATCCTTGGGTACCCTGACTTCGACCAGCCTTTCGCACTTCACCGTGATGCCTCCCAGGATGGATTGGGTGCTGTGCTGAACCAACAGCAACAGGGGAAGATGAGCGCGATAGCATATGGCTCCTGCAGCCTCAGCCAGTAGGAGAAAAGGTACCACTCAGGGAAGCTGGAGTTTTTAGCATTGAAGTGGGCCATCTGTGAACATTTCTGGGATTACCTGTACCACGCCAAGTCATTTGTGGTTTATACGGACAATAACCCATTGATGTATGTATGCACAACTGCAAAACTCAATGCTGCAGGACAAAGATGGGTGGCAGAGCTGGCCAACTATCATGTCACAATACACTATCACCCAGGAAAGAACAACAATGATGCCGATGGACTGTCTCGGATGCCGCTCAGCATTGAGGACTATATGAACAGCTGTACAAGAGAGGTCAGTGGAGAGACTGTCAGTACATTCATGGAGAATTTGAAAGTTGAAAAGAGAGACCCATGCCAGGGTGTTGGAGTCATCCAGACCTGTGCTTTGGGCCTTATAAGAGACTGTAGCAACAGTACTGGCCAGCTTCTAACCCCATCATAGATCCATAAGGCCCAGGAAGAGGATGAAGTACTGTCATGAGTCATCTGGTACAAGACCACAAAACACAGATCAAATAGAACTGAAATCAAAGCAGAACAGCCAGCAGTCAGTACATTGCTAAAAGAGTGGCTAAAAATCAGCTTGGATGAAAATGGTGTCCTGCACCTCAGGACCTTCCAACAAAAGCAGTTAGTGGCCCCCAAGTTCTACCACCCACTGATCTTCAAAGAACTGCACCAAGACCTGGGCCACTTGGGGGTTGAAAGGACACTTGATCTAGTCTGAGAGAGGTTCTACTGGCCACAAATGCACTAGGATGTAGAACATTTTGTGACCAAAGTCTGTGAGCGTGTAAAGAAGAAACCAAGTAGGCAGAGCCATGTACCCCTGACTCCAATCCAGACCACATATCCATATGAGCTAGTTTCAATCAACTTTCTCCATTTGGGCAAGTCCAAACATGGCCATGACTACATATTAGTGGTTATGGATCACTTCACAAGGTTTGCACAGGCCTATGCTACAAAGAATAAATCAGTGAAGACTGTGGCTGATAAACTCTTCAACAATTTTGTTCTGAAGTTCAGTTTCCCCAGCAAGCTGCACCATGATATGGGAGGAGAGTTTGAGAACAGACTGATGGCAAGACTGAAAGAACTCTCTGGCATCCAGGCCTCACACACAACACCATATCACCCTCAGGGTAATGGACAGGTGGAGAGATTCAACTGAACTCTGCTCTCCATGCTGTGCAACCCGGAGGAAGAGGAAAAGAAGCCATTGGCTAAGATCATCTATGCATACAACTGCAGAAAGAATGAGAGCATGGGCTACACCCCTTATTACCTCATCTTTGGACATTCTCCACGCTTGCTAATTGACCTGCTGTTCAACATTGTAAGAGACAATGCCCATGGAAGTTATAAGGACTATGTGAGTTGCTGGAAAGAGAGAATGCAGGAGGCCTACTGGATCACTGCCAGAAATACAGATAAAGGAGCAGCCCGTGGAAAAGCCAACTGTGACAAGAAAGTGCTAGGCAGAGACCTCCAACCAAGTGATCGGGTCCTCATCCGAAATCTCACCCCAAGGGGAGGTACAGGAAAGATCGAGTCCTACTGGGAGGACCAGGTCTTCAGAGTGAAAGAAAGAAATGGTGATGACAGCCCAGTTTATCAGATCAGCCCAGAGAATGGTATTGGGAGGGACAGAGTGATCCATAGAAACCTGTTACTGCCATGTGACCACCTACCCCTTGAGCTGCCATCAGCACAGACTCTGCTGCAGCAGAGGAATGTCCAGAGACCCGCAAGGAGGAAGAAGACACCACGTCACAATCACCAGCAGCAGCCAGCATCAGACAGCAGCTCAGAAGATGACGATGGCGGCAGCACCTACCAGTGGCATTGGCAGAGAGCACCAGCAGAATCAAGCATCACTGAATCCTGAGGCAGAACCTTTTCAACCTCAACAGGGTTCCCCACCTTCAGAAGAGGATGTGCCGCTACAGAGTGAAGAGGTTGTTGATGTGTCACAACTGGCTGAGCAACATGAACTGGATCCAGCTGCTTCTGTGGTTCCTGAGAATGGTGAGCTAGGAGAAGAACAATCTCAAATGGCAAGAGCACACCCACACAGATTCAGACAGCCACCTGTCATATTGACCTAGGCGACACTAGGGCAGCCATCATTGATCACAAGACAATGTGAAGTGAAAGAGACTCAGTATAATGAGCAGAGACACTTATGGCAACCTTGGTAGAACTTTGTTTGTAATGTCAGGAGACATTAAAAATCTTGGGGGAGAGTGCGACACTGTATATTTTCAAAGACATTAACATTAAAAAGGCTTGATTAAAAATATCTTGCCCCCCATTTAAAACGTGGACTCATTAAAAATAGCTAAGGACTTAAAACATGTTAAAAATATTGTATTGATATTTTCAGTGTGATTTAATTGATTTTCCTAGCAGGTCTGGTGGTGTTTTACATGGTTGGAGCACCTGGTCAGCAGAGGGCACTGTGTGCATAAGGTGTCAATAGCTGATGCCAGCCACTAGTAGAGTGAGACATCAGACAGTACAAGTAATGCAGAGCAGCACAGATGCTAAGGACTGATATTAATGTGTTTTTGTTACTTTTCCTACAGGAATACAATTTAATGTGCTACACAAAGGATCGGCCACAGCGTCATTCTTATAAGTGTAACATGTTTTGGTGAGCCAGCCAGGAGGTGGTGTAGGTGGACTTCAAGACCATCACCCCCCCCCCTTTACCCAAGAGACGAACCTTTATTAATCTTCTGTGGAATGGAGGAAATTCAGCTTCTGCGAGACCAAATGAGTGCAGCTCTATGGCAGCTGAGGGAAGAACCTCTCATGAATGTTTGCAGGTCCCTGAAATGTGAAGTCCTGGACAGTAGAGAGCCCGGCACTGTGCCCCAGAGGCTGCTCATCAGGAAAGCAGAGGATGTACTGGATGAGATCGAGATGGATCATAGTGATGATGAAGTTAAAGAAATCCTGAATAATGTCTTGATAGAAATGGAGAAACAAGACAAGGGACATGAGAGTACTTCAAAGAGAGGACTGGATTACTTTGTTGAGCCCAATGACCGGGACCACACCAACAGTATGGAGCACAACAACCTTGTGCAGTCCAAAACCATGGGCCTCACACCAATTTCAATTTAATCTAGCTCAGGTGCCTCACCTGATATCCTTCTTGCTTTTTTTTTTCACTTTCCCCACAAGGTGATAAATATGGGTACATGTGTACCCGTGTGTGTATGAAATTTTTGCTCTCTAGCACCCCTGGAGCTGGGTATAAGGTATTGCCGCAGATACACATGTCCGGAAGTGTGTATCATCTCAGCCAATCAAATGAGACATTTACCTGCTTCGGGAAGGGTGTGTGCATGTCTTCAGGTGCTTTTGGCCGCTAATTGGCGTCCACAACAAGCTACAAGCAGAATAAAACTGCATACAGCTACCAATGCAAGAATTTCTTCCTGATGTGAACAACAGTTAGGTTTATTTTATAGAGTTTGACTCTGATCATTTTATATTGTTCATTCTCATATTGTTTCTTTATTGGTACTCAGTTTCTTGCAACAAAATGGACGACACTGATGAAGATTCTACAACATACTGTTCCAGTGTGCAATCAGACCATGAAGTTGTTCCAAAGTTGAGACGAACAAAAAGCATTTTGGTATACCTCTGACACTGAATACCAATAACTGGTTTATAGGCTATTTCCTACAAAATCTTTCCACATAATAGATTTTAATAGAATGTGAATAAAATGGATAATAATACTTTTACATAACTCTCTTTTTTCAGATGGATAATAGAATACCAGATTTTTCTGATGCTCTTTACGATTCAAGTGATGATAGCACAGAGGGCCCTTCCATTTCAAAGTCTGAAATGGCTTTACAAAGGTCCAGAAGAGGCTGTTGGCATCCTGTAAGCCCCCCCCCCGTTTTTAAATACTCCTTCATGTTATCACTTAAAGGGCAGTGCCAACCAAAGTTAATACCACGTTCACTAATTGGAGTGCCAGACATGCTTTACTTGGACTGATAACTCTCTTTTTCAGATGGATAATAGAATACCAGATTTTTCTGATGCTCTTTACAATTCAAGTGATGATAGCACAGAGGGCCCTTCCATTTCGAAGTCTGAAATGGCTTTACAAAGGTCCAGAAGAGTCTGTTGGCATCCTGTAAGCCCCCCCCCCCTTTTTTTTATAAATGCTCCTTCATGTTATCACTTAAAGGGTAGTGCCAACCAAAGTTAATACCACATTCACTAATTGGAGTGCCAAACATGCTTTACTTGGACTGATAGTACTTTGAATTTCACTCAGCCATCCTATAGAATGTACTTCATCCTAAAATGCAGTAGACAGTTAAGAGTGTAGTCAATCTGGCATACTTGACACAATTTGGAGGTTGAGTTATTAACTTCAGTTTTTATCCCCCGCTGGCCAAAATGCCCTAAGGGGGATTATGTCATGGCAATGTCTGTCTGTCCATCCGTCCATCCCGGGAAGGGTACTCACATTCTGAAATCAACTCCTCTCACAATTTTTGGAGGAATTTCATGAAACTTGGCAGGATTCTTTGTTATATGTTGGTAATATGCATATTGCAATTTCATTCAATTCAGTTGCATTTTACCAGAGTTGTGGCATAATTGCCAGTGGGGGATATTGTACTCTCAGAGCACTCTTGTTTTCTTTTCTTTGAAAGATTCAGAAGTCTTGTAGGATCAGATGACTTGAGTGTAGAGAGTGAAGATGAGTACATTCCAAATCCCAGTGAGGAAAGCACAGACAGTGACTGCACCATTGATCTATCCCTGGGTAATAAAATCAAAACAATTGCATCTACTTGTCAGAGCAGGGGCAAGCCTTCCAGTCAAAGCAAACCTTCCAGTCAGAGGAGATTTGAAACAAGGCATGACCCAACACAAAGATTTTCTGGTGGCAAAGCTGATGTGAATGAAGAGAAAATAATGTAAACATATACTAATGAGGAGGCAAGTGTTTCACTGTCCCTTGAAGAGCAGCAGTCTGTCTTTGTTAATCCAGTTTTGAAAAAGGAGGATGGTTCAAGAAGATATAACAAGAAACATCACTGCTTATATTGTGGATGAGTAGTTATAAAATGTCAAGACACTTGTTGCGTAAACACAGCAATCAGGTTGATGCTGCAGAAGTGTTGACTTTGCCAAAGAATTCAAAAGAAAGACGACTGCAATTAGATTATATCCAAAATAAGGGGAAATTTGAGCACAGCATTGAAGTGTTGGAGAGCAATAAAGGTAAACTCATCCCATGCAAGCAACCTCATCTCATCTCATTATCTCTAGCCGCTTTATCCTTCTACAGGGTCGCAGGCAAGCTGGAGCCTATCCCAGCTGACTATGGGCGAAAGGCGGGGTACACCCTGGACAAGTCGCCAGGTCATCACAGGGCTGACACATTGACACAGACAACCATTCACACTCACACCTAAGGTCAATTTAGAGTCACCAGTTAACCTAACCTGCACATCTTTGGACTGTGGGGGAAACCGGAGCACCCGGAGGAAACCCATGCGGACACGGGGAGAACATGCAAACTCCGCACAGAAAGGCCCTTGCCTCGAACCCAGGACCTTCTTGCTGTGAGGCGACAGCGCTAACCACTACACCACCGTGCCGCCATGGAAGCAACCGAAGGAGAAAACTGAAGGATGTTAATTTATCCATTACTGCTATGGATTGTTCACAAAAAGAGTGTTGTGGTGACATTTTCAGGTCTGCAGATTCAGGCCTTAGGAGAACACATCACAACAAGGTAAAACAAGAGTCCAGGCATTATATGCTTTTGCTGACCCTACGCCAATTGGATTTAGTGATGCATACTGGAAATTCTTAAGTGATATGAATCAAGTCAAGGTTGCAGTTACTATTAAGGAAGATTGCTGCCTTCTAGAGTATGGCTACAGGCTGTTCAACAAGAATGAAAAGCCAACACAATGGTTGTGACAAAAACTGAGAGAGCTTTGCAGACTGGTACTGGAAGCAAAAAAAGTTGCACCTGTGAAGACTATCAAAGAACTCACAAAACCTGAAAAGTACAGTCTTGTTGTCAGTGCTGCAAGATGCCTAGCTGGATTCAGTGATGGAACTGGCAAATATCAACGTCCATCTCTTGCTCACAAAGTTGGACACAGCTTGCATTCTTTGGCTATGTATATTAAATCTGAAGGATTGAAGACGAAAGATAAACAAACTGCTCAAGATGCTGAGGAATTTGCACAGCTATACCAAGAAAGATAGAAATTTGACATCGCAAGCCAAGCATTAACTCAACTTGACCAGGCCAAGTGGAATTCTCCTCAGCTCCTCCCATTCACACAGGATGTCCCAAATCTTCAGTGCCTTTTGTCTGAGAAACAGCAACAACACTTGAATGCCATGAAAGAAGAGCCTTCGCCCTCAAACTGGAAAAACCTTGCTAAAGTGATCCTGGTGCAAGTTATCCTCCTCGACTGCTGGAGAGCAGGAGAGGTATCCAGAATGCCCTTGTCTGCATACTTCTTAAGGGACACATCAGAAACGCATGAAGATGTTAACTTGGCCCTTACAGCACTCGAGTAGAAGCTTTGCAAACATTTTGCCCGGATAACCATAGTAGGAAAGAGAGGAAGGAAAGTTCCTGTTCTCCTCACTCCGCTCATGAGAGAATCGCTTCATACTCTGATTGAGATGCGAGAAGAATGTGGGGTGTTGAATGAAAATGGATACTTGTTTGCATTGCCACATTCTGTCCATTACCTCAGGGGTTCTGACTGCATAAGGCAATTTGTGAATGATTGTGATGACCTCAAAACTCCCAAAGTGCTTACCTCTACAAAACTGAGGAAACGCATTGCTACCCTTTCAACTGTTCCGAATCTCAAGACTACAGAACTTGACCAGCTGGCAGATTTCCTTGGGCATAACATTGAGGTCCACAGAAAGCACTACTGCCTTCCAGAGGGCACCCTCCAGCTAGCTAAGATAAGTAAAGTTCTCCTGGCACTGGAACAGGGATGGCTAGGAGAATACAAAGGGAAGAGTCTCGATGAAATTCACCTTGATGTGAACGGTATTAAGTCTTAGTATATTTTAATGTAAGAAAAAAGTGAACAACATTTTCAATCTATAAATCCTACTCTTCAAGAATATAAGTATTTGGCCTTAATATACTAACGAGAAGGACAAGTTTTATAGGGGTTATAGTTTGACTACGGTATAACTACACAGTTGTAGTCACACTATTTATATCAGTCCCGCTGTTTATGTAGTACATTTGTTCACTCTTGTCAAATTGATCACAACAGTTTCAGATTTCCCGCTCATTCATATTCTATCATTTACCCTTTTAAAGACTGTTGACATAGGATATGAGTTTACAAGAGGATATGGAAGGTATGGCTGTTTTTTTTTTAAACTGGCTATGAATTATCTTTCATTGGATATGAATATCATATCATAGACACACCACTCTGAAAAGTTTTAGATACTAATCCAGCCAGCTTTATTGACAGGTACTTCATATTTTAAGTCAATATATTGTGTCTTGTGTACATATGAATACATTTTTTTATGTACCAAGATGCCAGCATGCCACACGCACAGGAGTCAGAAGATGAGGACAGCGTGACATCCCTGCACGAATGTACCTCCACATCACATGCCCAAAACCAGAGGAAGTCAGCAACAAAGAGAGGTAAACTGTTGTGGATAATAAAACTATGTGTATTTCTCAGTGACTGTGGGATGGTGCTTTGTGGTTTCTGAACCAAGTCAGTACCACAATGGATGACCTATGTGATGAAGAAACCTTTATTTGTCACATGCACCCTTCAAGCACAGTGAGAGTCATCCTCTGTATTTAACCCATCTGAAAATGAAATGGCACGCGTCATGAACACCTCATCTCATCTCATTATCTCTAGCCGCTTTATCCTGTTCTACAGGGTCGCAGGCAAGCTGGAGCCTATCCCAGCTGACTACGGGCGAAAGGCGGGGTACACCCTGGACAAGTCGCCAGGTCATCACAGGGCTGACACATAGACACAGACAACCATTCACACTCACATTCACACCTATGGTCAATTTAGAGTCACCAGTTAACCTAACCTGCATGTCTTTGGACTGTGGGGGAAACCGGAGCACCCGGAGGAAACCCACGCGGACACGGGGAGAACATGCAAACTCCGCACAGAAAGGCCCTCGCTGGCCACGGGGCTCGAACCCGGACCTTCTTGCTGTGAGGCGACAGCGCTAACCACTACACCACCGTGCCGCCCCGTCATGAACACCTGTGACAACCAATTCGAACCATTCACGATTGAAGAAGTAAATGCAGCTATAAAACAACTAAAGCCAGGAAAAGCTGCAGGACTTGATGGAATCCCTCCGGAGACTGTTCAGCACTTCGGGGGACAAACCAGGAACTGGCTTGTAAGCTTCTTCAACTTGTGTGTGACATCCTACACCATTCCCAAGATATGGCGAAAATCGAGGGTTGTTGCTCTTCTGAAACCAGAGAAAGAGCCCGAAGATCCTAAGAGTTATTGCCCAATCTCACTCTTGTGTGTACTCTATAAAGTATACGAGAGATTGTTATTGGAGCGAATAGCACCCTCGGTTGAAGATCAACTAATCCCCGAACAAGCAGGGTTTCGACAAGGTAAATCGTGCTGCGGGCAGGTTCTAAATCTCACGCAGTACATCGAAGATGGCTTCGAGGCTAAGAACATCACTGGCGCTGTGTTTGTGGACCTGTCCGCAGCTTACGACATGGTGAACCATAGGTCATTGCTCATGAAGTTAGCCAAGACAGTAAGCAATATCCCAACTGTCCGAATCATTCAGTAGAGTCTTTGTTGACAAACAGAAGATTCTTTGTCGAAATGGATGGAAGGAAGAGCCGCTGGAGGAGCCAAAAGAACGGCCTACCACAGGGCTCTGTCTTATCCCCGATATTATTTAATATTTACACGAACAATCAGCCAGCCTTCAGCAATGTCAGAAGATTTCTGTATGCTGACGATTTGTGTCTAGTGACACAATCTGATAGTTTCAAGACTATCCAACAAAGGCTAACCGAAGCACTTGAGGCACTGACCAAATACTATACAAAATGGTCCCTGAATGCAAACCCAGGAAAGACTCAAGTTTGCACTTTCCACCTGAATAACAAGGAATCCAAGACCACCCTGGATATCAGATGGAACAGCAAGCTGCTTAAGAACACCAAGCACCCCTTTTACTTAGGAGTGACCTTGGACAGGACACTGTCGTTCAAGGAACACATCCTTAAGTTAGAGAAGAAGATCTCCAGCAGAAACAACTTGCTGGCCAAACTGGGAAACTCTAATTGGGGAGCTGACACCAACACCATCCGAACAACAGCTTTAGCACTGTGCTATTCAGTTGCTGAATACTGTGCTCCCGTTTGGGCTAGGTCTGCACACGCCAACAAAGTAGATCCCTCACTGAATAGTGCATGCCGCATTATAACAGGAACCATGCGTGCGACCCCACTGCCAAGCTTGTATAGGCTGTCGGGCATTGCACCGCCCAACGTACAATGAGAAGCTCTGTCTCGTGCAGAGCGGTTCAAGCAGGCCAACGATGAGCGCCATCCACTTCACCAGCACCAGGAAGTACCTCACCGTCTTGCCTCGCGCAAGAGCGTCGTCACCATTGAACCTCTCGACCCTGCTCAGACATCAAATTTCCGTCTTGAAAGATGGAAAGACCTAGACCAGGGGTGGGCAATTATTTTTTCCATGGGGCCACATGAGAAACAGAAAACTTTGTGGAGGGCCGGACCAAAAGGCTGAACTAAATTCTGCATAATATTAATTGTATTTATTTATATAAAGCAGTAAATAACATTGTTTTTACAAGCTGCTAAGACTGGTAAGAGTATGGAAAAAACGAGGTTGCCTAACAAAAAAAATGTCATTTGTTCAATCAAATTTCCCAAAACAATGGTTAACAAAATGTGAACGTTTGTACCATGTTTTTTTCAGTCACATGCACCCCAAAACACAATAAAGACATCACAATATTGTCTTTCTACTCCAAATATCAAATAAGATACATCATATTATAATAATGATGCCCACATTTGTAGTCTAATCACTTCATTTAGTGTTTTTCAGTTTTTTATTTGTTCAGTGAGAGAAATGTAGTCTCTATTGGGCTTTAACAAGTGCATCAAAGTCAGGTTGAATGTCTGAGGTGGAGATGCGAAGCACAGCTGACAGATGATCATTGGTGAGAGAGAATCTATACCTGGATTTGTTAAACTTCATCACTGAAAATGTTTGTTCACATATGTAGGTAGAGCCAATACTTAGCAGTCCATGTTTTGTTGAAAGCCCTGCATTCGGCATCTACCATACCTTTCTTCTTTTTGCAGACATTTTGGGGGCTAAAGTCTTCTTGTGACCTGCTTGCAACAACGTCGATTCGGTGTCGGTATCAGATCTACAGATAGGCTCAGGCGCCTGCTGGTGACGTCACACTATGTGATTGGATGGACCGTTTGAAGGATCACGTACAAGTTTGTGGTTGGTCTGGACAAATTACGGAAGTAGTAAAAAAAAAATGTCATGTTCATGTCACACGCATTGCGTTTTTGTTGAACACAACTTCAAAATAAAAGCAATGCATATTCAGTCCATGCATGAGGTAAAATTAGAAAAATACGTTTATTTTGTAATTTCCAATTAACCTTACGCGGGCTGGTCAGAATGAACCAACGGGCCGGATGCGGCCCGCGGGCCGTAAAATGCCCAGGTCTGACCTAGACGCCGCCGATCTCAATGCAGCGCTTCCCGAACATCAAGAGCAGTTGCCAACAGGAAGCTCTCTCAGTCGCAAGGACTGGGTGACATTGAATCGGGCAAGGAGTAAAGTGGGTAAAACAAAGAAGAACCTGGCAGGTTGGGGTATTGCGACAGATGCAAGGTGTCCCTGCGGCGAAGAACAGATGGACCACATCTTATGGGACTGTCCACTAGGTCCTTACTGCTCTGATGTGGACCTAAGAGAAGTCACCAACACCACCATCTCCTGGATAAAGCACTATCGTGACAAGATATGATGATGATGAACCCATCTGAAGCAGTGAACACATGCACATACACCCAGAGTAGTGTGAAGCCATACTACAGCACCCGGGGAGCAGTCAGGGGTTCAGTACCTTGCTCAAGGGCACTTCAGCCCAAGGCCGCCCCATGTTAATCTAACTGCATGTCTTTGGACTGTAGGGGAAACCGGAGCACCTGGAGGGAACCCACGCAGACATGGAGAGAACACGTAAACTCCACACAGAAAGGCCCCCACCAGCCGCTGGGCTCAAACCCAGAACCTTCTTGCTCTGAGGTGACAG
Organism: Neoarius graeffei; assembly: GCF_027579695.1. Classification (NCBI taxonomy): domain Eukaryota; kingdom Metazoa; phylum Chordata; class Actinopteri; order Siluriformes; family Ariidae; genus Neoarius; species Neoarius graeffei. Next base: position 64,585,078 of record NC_083584.1, read on the forward strand.
TGTTAACCATTACACCACTGTGCTGCCCTATAGTTCCCAATAGTGTTTCAGTTCCAATTAATTTAGTTTTTAAACCTGCAATGTGTTCTTTTTATGCCTACACAGGTAAACAAACTGCTGTCAAAAAAAGCTGGACACCAAAGGAATCTGCTGCAGTTGAAAGGCATTTAAGGAAATTCATAATGAGGAGCCAAGTTCCAGGGAAAATGGACTGTTAGTGCTGCATTACTGCAGAACCTAAAGCCCTGGGAAACCGAGACTAGAAAGCAGTTAAATATTTCATCAAAAATCGAATTTCTGCCATGAGAAGAAAAGTAGAGTGACTGGCTACAATATATGAGCGATGTAGATTCTACTTTATTCGGTCTGTACCTGCCAGATAGTTAACACTAGCTAGCCAGCTGTATGTGGAAACCAGTTCTTCCCAGTCCAAGAGGCATATACAGTAACCATGTGACGGTAATTCTAGTTTTCCTTGTTTTATCCTGTTCAAGGTTTTTTGTTGATCTTTTGTTAAGATGGACCACAGTAGGGGTGGTTTAAAAAAAATCAGTATTGCAATACATCACAATACTTCCTTTTTTTGTGTTCTGTTAACTTTCATAGAATAAAGCAAGACAAAAATGTATGCTATGTTGTCTTTGTTTTATTTTGTAGTCAGTTAATTGCCAATTTACATTGGAATAAAGCTTCATGTCATGAACAAGTTGCAGTTGTTCATGTAATTGCAGTTGAATTGGTTGGTGTAGAGAGATAAGAGAGGAGATGCAGGATGTAGAGGATGTAAAGTAGAATGTAAATTCCTGATGCAGTCCTGCAGTGTGTTTGGACAAATAATGGACACCGTGAATGTTTGTTCGTTCCCTGTTGTGTGTAAGTGTGTGAAAGTGGACCTCACAAGTTCTAAATGCTAGAAACGGCCCCACAAGTGACCAAAAAACTGGTGTGGAGGAAAAAAGTTTTGAATTCTGTTAAATTGAAGTAATATTTATGATTAGTGATTTTTTTCTTTTTTTTTAAATCTTGCCTGATTTTTTTACAGAGTTGTAGAACCTCTGGAAAGGGTGGACCCCACAATTGGGCAAAACCTTTTGGACCCTTCAAGGGAGGAAAACAAGTAAGTGTGTGCTTATATCCTGATGAGGACCAAATGTCCCCACAAGCATAGTAAAATCTGACAATTTTGACCTTGTGGGGACATTCGGATGGTCCCCACAAGGAAATTGCTGTGTTTTTTTCCTTTTTTTTTAAACAAAAATTGAAAAAAAAAAAGAGCCATAAAGTTTCCTTTTCATTACTGAGGTTAAGCTTAGAGTTAAGTTTAGGTGCAGGTACGGTATTAATTGGGGCGGCACGGTGGTTAGCACGGTCGCCTCACAGCAAGAAGGTTCCAGGTTCGAACCCAGCGGCCGGCGAGGGCCTTTCTGTGTGGAGTTTGCATGTTCTCCCTGTGTCTGCATGGGTTTCCTCCGGGTGCTCTGGTTTCCCCCACAATTCAAAGACATGCAGTTAGGTTGACATGGGGCGGCCTTGGGCTGAAGTGCCCTTGAGCAAGGTACCGAACCCCTGACTACTCCTGGGCTGCCCACTGCTCTGGGTGTGTGTGCATGTGTTCACTGCTTCAAATGGGTTAAATGCAGAGGATGAATTTCAGTGTGCATGTGACGAATTAATGTTTCTTCTTCTAAAATTAACTGCAATAATAATTGTCAATGGAAGGTCTTCACAAGGATGGTGTGTGTGTGTGCGTCCCATTCCAGGTGCATTGACACCCAGTTTTCCAGAGACACCCTCTGGATCCATGGCCAGATTATATGAATATTGAAGATTAATAATAATCATCATCATCATCGGGCGGCACGGTGGTGTAGTGGTTAGCGCTGTCGCCTCACAGCAAGAAGGTCCTGGGTTCGAGCCCCGGGGCCGGCGAGGGCCTTTCTGTGCGGAGTTTGCATGTTCTCCCCGTGTCCGCGTGGGTTTCCTCCGGGTGCTCCGGTTTCCCCCACAGTCCAAAGACATGCAGGTTAGGTTAACTGGTGACTCTAAATTGACCGTAGGTGTGAATGTGAGTGTGAATGGTTGTCTGTGTCTATGTGTCAGCCCTGTGATGACCTGGCGACTTGTCCAGGGTGTACCCCGCCTTTCGCCCGTAGTCAGCTGGGATAGGCTCCAGCTTGCCTGCGACCCTGTAGAAGGATAAAGCGGCTACAGATAATGAGATGTGAGATGAGATCATCATCATCATCACGTGACGTGTCGTTGCTCAATACTCAAGCCTGAACACCTGTTGAACAGGTAGAAAGCTCTGCGCATGCGCAGTGTCTTGGCTAAACATGGACGATTTGAAACTTTAATCCGAAAGTCCTTTCTGTACCTAATTTCAAACCATACTTTTAAACTTAAATTTCTTACTAAAATGGATTTAGCACTCCGGCAGAGGACTTTTTCAGGAAGTGGAGTGTGTTTTGTTTTATTTGTCAGCTTCGGTAAGTGTTTTTAAAGTGTTTTGTATAAACAGGAAGCGCTGCTGGTGGCTTCACAAAATGGCGTTTTTAGGGAACTGATAAATAAATCACGAGCCTCGAGTGTTTCATGGCAGAATGTGTGTTTACACTGTGGATAAACACAAGTTTTATGGGTCATAAAACGTTATTTGTTTACGCGAATAACATTTTGTTTGTTTTTTAGGCGGAAGTGACCGAGGCTCGATTCCAAATGGCTGTGAGAGTAGAGTAGAGTGCAGTGGGCATTATTTAATATTACACCTGCGCACCTGGACCGGAAGTATTCAGCGGATGGGGATCATAAAGCTCGAGGCAGGAAGTGAAAATAAGACTAAAAGAAAGTGCTGGTTAATATTTGCATAAACAAATGACAAAAGAAATTCACAGGGGGAAAAATTATCACAGAAAATACTGCTCAAAAAAAATATATATCACACACAAATATGGAAGGTGTCATGTGAAATTTTATATCTATATATATCATTATCTGTAGCCGCTTTATCCTTCTACAGGGTCGCAGGCAAGCTGGAGCCTATCCCAGCTGACTACGGGCGAAAGGCGGGGTACACCCTGGACAAGTCGCCAGGTCATCACAGGGCTGACACATAGACACAGACAACCATTCACACTCACATTCACACCTACGCTCAATTTAGAGTCACCAGTTAACCTAACCTGCATGTCTTTGGACTGTGGGGGAAACCGGAGCACCCGGAGGAAACCCACGCGGACACGGGGAGAACATGCAAACTCCGCACAGAAAGGCCCTCGCCGGCCCCGGGGCTCGAACCCGGACCTTCTTGCTGTGAGGCGACAGCGCTAACCACTACACCACATGACCCTGTAGAACAGAATAAAGTGGCTAGAGAATAGATAATGAGATGATTATACACGTGTGTGTTGTTGGCTCCTTCGATCTCAAAAGATCATGGTGATCTGCGCCAGGGGTCATCCATCGTTTATCGAGTTGCAGCGCCTAGTATGACTGTATAGGCCGATGCGTGAGCCGCACGGTCTGCTGCAGGTTGCTCTCTCTCTCTCTCTCTCTCTCTCTCTCTCTCTCTCTCTCTCTCATATTATTTTTATATAATATATATGAGACAGAGAGAGACAGACAGACACACACACACTTTCCATTTATATATGTTCCATTTGTGTGTGTGGACATGAGTGTTTTACTGGGAAATATGCCACTCGTATTTTTCACATGGTCTACATCCAGGACATGGAGAACCAAAACCGTGATGGTTTGTTTAGTAGGACAAGGTGTTACAATCCTTGACAATTCAGCACAGCACTTGCCTTGAGTGAGGTTGGAGATGTTTCCTTCGGTGGGGCGACATTGATGATGACCACTTAGTGATGTTTCAGTCTGTACAACACGGTCGTATACCCAGGCCGTATGGGGTGTTTCGGCCTTTTACCACAAGACACCCTCAGCAGAGGGAGGCCCACCACAGGATGATCAGACCTGGGTGTGTGTATGTGTTACATGGTGACTAAGTGGTCATTTGGCAGCCCATACTGTCTCCTTTTGTTTCAGCCACAGCCAGTGACTTCCTTTTTCGGCGACAGTGGCAAGTTCGTTAATTGCCTTCCGCTGGGCCTGCTCTCTAATGCCAACTTCCTTTTGGAGCTGTGTAGTGGAACTGGCTACAAAGCCCCTGCAGTCCACTATCTGTCACTTGTGAGGAAATGAATTGTTGAGGAAATGAATTGTTTTAAGTTTGGGTGCTTTTTGTGTCTGTATAAAACAACGAAAATCACATGTTGACTTGAAGATATGAAGTTTATCTTCATGTGTTGGGAAAACTCACATTTTTCATACAAAATACATCGCAGATCTGAGCGACACATTTCCCAGTATTTCACTCCGATGAAGTCACTCCCCAGTGTTTTCTCTCTGACTAGACGTGCGTTGTCAAAATGGTGAACTGGTTCAAAATTAAAGTTCTTTTGATTAACTTGCTTTTTTTTTGTGGCTTTGTCTGTATAACATTACACGGTTGCACAAAGATATGAAGTTTATCTTCTCATGTTGAAAAATGCATCACTTGTTTGCTTCACTCACTTGAAATATGTTCACCAGTTGAAGACGAGCTTCGTATCTTCATGCAACCATGTCTGTCTGTCTGTCTGTCTGTCTGTCTGTCTATCTATCGTATAAGCATCTGATTGGTGAGTGACACCATCAGTGTCTGAGAAAACAAATCTAGCACTAGGATATGTTGGACCTACCAGTTGCAGGTTATTGTCATTCAGATTACCTCTATTTTCATACATTATCTCTGAAAAATCAGAAATGGCTTTCATGGTTTTTTTTTTTTTTTTTTTTTTTTAAATCTCATGGTTGATTTTCAAAAATCCTTCTACTAGAAACAGTTCTCCAATAGGCGCACAGACAAAACTAGAAGGGCACTCAGTAGAGTGTATACCTCCACCAAGCCACATATCAACATCAAAATCAAATCACCTGAACCTAGGATGATAAAGCTGTCCACCAAATTTTATCCAAATCTGTTCACTACTTTTTGAGTTACATTGGGAACAGACAAAAAAAAAAATCATGAATAGATATCTGGATCCACATTCATATCCAGATTTGCATCAAAATTGAGTCAGTTGTTCCCTGGCCCACCTATCCACCAAATTTCATCAACATCTGTTCACTACTTTTTGAGTTACATTGGGAACAAACAAACGGAGGTGAAAACATAACCTCCTCCAACAAAAGTAGTGGAGGTAAAAAAAAAAATTGTAATCTGTGGTACTATTTAATGGCATAGTCCAAAGTTTTAATTGAGGAATGGCGATATCTCCTTTAAACTTCTAATACAGTGTTATGGGCCACACTGAAATTGACAGATTTCTTCTTAACGAGCCTTTCAATGTCGGTAATACTTTTCTTCCCCACAGTGTGTGTCTGTAACATGGCACACAGCTCCTCGTTAGTGTAATGCTGACTTGATGGTAGAAAGAGCTAATGATGATGTAAAAATGAGCTAAATCTGATCGATATGGTTTCTGTTTGTCTCTCTGTCACGGATGTTCAATGCTCTAGGATCCTCTTCCTGTCAGAAAGTCTTTGAGGTTTTACTGCAGCCTGGATAAAGTATTTCACTTGTTCGGTTTTATACTTTCTTCAGCCCAGTGTGTTGTGGCATTAAACAAGCTATCGATGCAGCACTGACCAAACAATTTTCTATATCCTAAACAAGCTAAAATTATGTGCTTGAGTTCAATGTAAATGTGTACAGCTGCACAGGACAATGATAATTCTGACATGCGAATTTTGAAGCCATTTTAATCAAAATGTTTTTGAACCCTTTAGAATTTTTCTAGATTTCTGAATAACCTATATCTTAACATCAGATTTTCACACAAGTTCTGGAAGTAGAGAATTAAATTAAACAAATGAGAGACATATTATACTTGGTTGTTTATTTATTGAGGAAAATGATCCAATATTACATTTCTGTGGGTGGCAAAAGTATGTGAACCTCTAGAATTTGAATTTGAATAGAATTTGAAGCTGAATTTAGAGTTGGGTGTTGTCATCCCATTGGGTGAAAATCAGCTGTGAGTGTTTGCCATCTTTTATTTAAAGAACAGGGCAGGGCTCGAAATTAACTTTTTTTCTTTGTGTCCCCCAGTGGTCCCGAATTCTGTGTTGTATTGTCCCGAATGGAAGCAATAGTGTCCCCATTTTTTTCCTCTCTGAAATAACCAGTGGTTAATATTATCATATGAAGTTACTATTATATTTGTAACTATACGATTTTGAACCCTTTATATCATTTTTACAATAAGTCACAAAACACAAGTGACACATGTCCAATACATCATCTACTTCAAAATTACAGTTATTGCATTTTCAGTTTATTAAACTTTGGCGATCTCACTGTATGAATAGATACCCATTTATTTAAAGGGGCCAACTAGCTCATTCAGAAAATGTTTCAACTCACTACATCTGCAGTACACTTTAGCTGAAAATAAGACCCCTTTTATGTTTGTTTCATCTACTTATACCTTAAATATCTGTTGGCATATATAAGGCCAACTTAGCATTTTCACCATTACTGTTATCCATTTTTATGTAATATACCTGTTGCCCCATTCAGAGATGTTTTGAAAGCCATCAGCCATACCATCAATGGATGAAATGCACACCCATGTTGCAAGCAGTACAATAGAAGGTTTAACCCAAAAAACGAAATATTTTAATCCAGTCTACAGTGTAAAATAAAGGAAAAACGCCATCCAATCATATCGAGGTACCACCTCAAAATGATTGGATACTGACACGTCAATCAGACTGAAGCCCGCGACCAGCCCGGCCCTTCTGTGTGTGTGTGAGAGCGAGCAGAGTGTCACACAGAGCGCAGGATTCTCTCAGTGCGCTCCCTCCAAACAACGGGGATTTACACGAAAACGGAAGGAGATATTCACAAAATTCTTTCACAGTGAGCACCACAAGGCTCTCCTGAACACACGGATGTAATTTTTTTTTGTCTGTAGTGTAAAAAACGAGGTCACTAGAGCGAGTTAAAAACGAGTGACTTTTCTGCCACGTTTATAATGGGAGTCTATGAGGCTGCGCGGCTGTGCTCTCGTTACTTTCAGGCTTCTCATTCAAAAACTGTAAATCCTATCGCTCAGGTAGACACATTGTGTGAATCAGGACAAGTGTGGCTACTACTTTTGAGAAAATTGTGTGTGGAGTGAAAATTGGGGCTGAAAACACAGTTTAAATGAGAAAGTTTGAGCTATTTTTCCAAGCTCTCTACACTCTAACTTAACGAGCTCCACTGGTGTGTAACGCAATAGACACCCATTATAAAGCCTGATTTTCTCAGGCTTTATAAGGGGGAGGGGGGGGGTGGAGACGCGGGGGGGTGGGAGTGTTTCTTTTCAAAATATGGCTTGCGGGAACCGTTATTCCAAAATCTTGTACTGCACCTTTAATGTAGAACTTTTTTTCTAGATCTATTTTTTTTCCATTGTCCTGGGATTGTCCCAGATATGATAATTTTGTGTCCCGATGACATTTTTTATGGTCCCCGGGACATCGGGACACCATTAGTTTCGAGCGCTGGAACAGGGAAAGCCCAGTGGTTTCTATCGGAAACCCACACGCACAGACCAGTACCTACTCTTCGACTCGCACCACCCACTGGAACACACACATTGGGGGTCATTAGGACCTTGCAACACGGGGCTCAGAATGTTCTTACAATGGTAGAGGGGGAAAAGAGAAGGAGCAAAATCACATCAAGAAAGCACTTCAGAACTGCGGGTATCCCAGCTGGGCTTTCTTCAAGTGCAGAAAAAGGAACATAACGGAGAAGGAGGATAACAGGAACAAACGCAAGAACATTGTCATTCCCTACATTTCTGGCCTATCTGAGAAACTCAGGAGGATCTTCTGCAAACACAACATTCCAGTACATTTCAGACCCAGTAACACTCTGAAGCAGAAACTGGTCCATCCTAAGGACAGAATAGCCAGACACAAACAGGACAATGTAGTGTATGCAATTCAGTGCAGTGAGGAATGCACAGACTCGTATATTGGGGAAATAAAACAACCGCTTCACAGGCGCATGGCTCAACACAGGAGCGCCAGTTCCTCAGGCCAGGACTCTGCTGTCTATCTTCATCTTAACAACAAAGGACACTCGTTTCAGGATTGCAACGTACGCATTTTAGCCAGAGAGGATCGTTGGTATGAGCAAGGAGTTAAGGAAGCCATTTTTGTCAACCTGGAACGGCCATCACTGAACAGAGGTGGTGGTCTAAGACATCATTTATCAGCCACCTACAATGCAGTCCTTGGCACACTTCCCAGACAACTGAATGCACACCAAAACCCAGCTGTTTTCAGTGACTGACAGGAGGACAGAGAGAACCAACAATCCATTGATCACCCCAACTACTATCTAGGCTGTTCACACCCAGCCCCCAGTGACCCACACCAACAGGATAACTCAATGACACTTTAGGATTGCTTTTCATCCATGAGAGGATAAATACCTGATACTCCCTATTAGTCAGACAGAACTGAAGAAGCCTTTTGGATGAGAGGTGAAACGTCTTCAAGCAAGTCCAGTTGCTCTCTTTTACTACCCACAGTTTGACCTGGATGACTGAGAATCTCCACAAACTGGGATCTATCAGAGTCTGATCACAACACACGTTTGTAGAAGTGTATCATTGCACAAACACAGATTTCTGAGGACCTCAGAAAGAGAGTTGTTGATGCTCATCAGGCTGGAAAAGGTTATAAAATCCTCTCTAAAGAGTTTGGACTCCACCAATCCACAGTCAGATAGATGGAGGAAATTTAACATCACTGTTACCCTCCCCAGTAGTGGACAACCAACAAAGATAATTCCGAGAGCAAGAAGCATAATAGTCCACAAGATCATGAAGGAACTCTGAGTAACTTCAAAGCAGCTCAAGTCCTCTCTCACGTTGGCAAATGTTGAGTCACCATCAGGAGAACACTGAGCAACGATGGTATGCATGGCAGGGTTGCAAAGAGAGAGCCACTGCTCTCCAAAAAGAACATTGCTGCCTGATTACGGTTTGCTAAAGATCATGTGGACAAGCCAGAAAGCTATTAGAAAAATGTTTTGTGGATGGATGAGACCAAAATAAAACTTTTTGCTTTAAATGAGAAGTGTTATGTTTGGAGAAAGGGAAATGTTGCTTTCTGATATAAGAACCTTATCCCATCTGTGAAACATGGTGGTGGTAGTATTGTGGTTTGGGCCTGTTTTGCTGCATCTGGGCCAGGATGGCTTGCCATCACTGATGGAACAATGAATTCTGAATTATACCAGTGAATTCTAAAGGAAAATGTCAGGACATCTGTCCATGAACTGAATCTCAAGAGAAGGTGGATCATGCAGCAAGACAACGGCCCTAAGCACACAAGTCGTTCTACCAAAGAATGGTTAAAGAAGAATAAAGTTCATGTTTTGGAATGGCCAAGTCAAAGTCCTGACCTTAATCCAATCGAAATGTTGTGGAAGGACCTGAAGCGAGCAGTTCATGTGAGGAAACCCACCAACATCCCAGAGTTGAAGCTGTTCTCTTATGGTGGAATGGGAACCCTGGAAGGGACATGGAGGAAAAAAGTCTGTACGTTTTGTGAGCTCTTACAAAAACTTTCAACCATAACATTTAAAACCACTTATGGGTAACGTAAATAACAATTTTATCTCATTACAATGGCACCTGTCAAGGGGTGGGATATCTTTAAGCAGAAAATGAACAATCAGTCCTTGAAGTTGATGTGTTGGAAGCAGGAAAAATGGGCAAGCAGAAGGATCTGAATGACCTTTTGACAAGGGCCAAATTGTGATTGCTGGATAACTGGGTCTGAGCATCTCCAAAATGGCACATCTTGTGGGTTGTTCCTGATATACAGTGGTTAATACTGAACAAAAGTGGTTCAAGGAAGGACAACCGGTGACAAGTTATAGGTGCCCAAGGGTCACTGATGTGTGTGGGGAGTGGAGGCTAGTCCATCTGGTCCAATCCAACAGAAGAGCTACTGAAGTGCAGATTGCTGAAATAACTTTTAACGCTGGCTCTGATAGAAAGGTGTCCGAGAACACAGTGCATTGCAGCTTCCTGCATATGGAGTTGTGTAGCTACTCGCCTGAAAAATGTCCATTTCTATTGTTAGGGCAATAATAATAATTAAAAAAAAATGGACACCAACTGGGGGTGGCATGGTGGTGTAGTGGTTAGTGCTGTCGCCTCACAGCAAGAAGGCCCGGGTTCGAGCCCCATGGCCGGTGAGGGCCTTTCTGTGTGGAGTTTGCATGTTCTCCCCGTGTCCGCGTGGGTTTCCTCCGGGTGCTCCGGTTTCCCCCACAGTCCAAAGACATGCAGGTTAGGTTAACTGGTGACTCTAAATTGAGCGTAGGTGTGAGTGTGAATGGTTGTCTGTGTCAGCCCTGTGATGACCTGGCGACTTGTCCAGGGTGTACCCCGCCTTTCACCCGTAGTCAACTGGGATAGGCTCCAGCTTGCCTGCGACCCTCTAGAACAGGATAAAGCGGCTAGAGATAATGGGATGAGATGGACACCAACTGGAACTGTTACAAACTTGCCTGGAAGAGGACCTGAGTTTATTTTGCTACCATGTACAGAGAGGAGGAGGGTAAGAGGGGCAACCCCCCCCCAGGATCCCTGTTAGTGAATTTACAAAAAAAAAAAAGTAAAATAATGGGGTTCCTGAGTCTCCAAAACCACCATCGGACTCCACCTCCATGCCAATATATTATTTGGAAGGTGCCGGGGGAAGAAAAGAGGAGGGGGGAAAAAAAAAAGCCTTTTCTGTCAGTTAACCACAAAAATAAGCACCTGAAGTTTGTGAAACTCTACTATGGCTTTGACTGGAACTGTTCTCTGGTCCGATGGAACAAAAATGGAGGTTTTTGGCAATAAACACTCGCAGTGGGTTTGGTGTAAAAAGAAGGACGGCTATAATGAAAAGATCCAGATCCCTACTGTAAAATATGGTGGAAGTTCTGTGATGTTTTGGGGCTGTTTTTCCTCCAAAGGCCTGGAAACCTTGTTAGGGTCCACGGACTCCATGAAATACCAGGACATTTTAAATCACCATCTGGCTCCTCTGGCAGGAAACTAAAACCGTGCTGTCGTTGGATCTTCCAGCAGGACAATGATCTGAAGCATATGTCCAAATCAACAGGGAAAACGGTTCACTGAACACAGAATCCTCTTCTGCCCTGGCCATCTCAGTCCCCTGACCTGAAAACCTGTGGGCTGAGCTGGAGAGAGAGAGAGCACAAGAGAGGGTTGAGGACCCTGGATGATGTGGAGATATTGTGTCGAGGAATGATCTCAGATGCTCTGCTCTGGATCTCCGACCTTATAAAACGTTATAGGAGACTCTGTGCTGTTTTACTGGCAAAAGGAGGCTGTACAAAGTATTGAATGTGGGCATGCCAGTAATCGTGGCACATGTTTTTGTTGACAAAATAATTATTTCTTGAATAGGTATCCCCCCCCCCCCTTGGTGTGAGAGGACGTGACCTCACCAAAAGGTGGATTCCCCCCCAATCTTTTTGAAATTAATATTTACAAGGGGTGCTAATAATTGTAGACGGGTTGGTTGGTCTGTCTATCTTTAATATACAGCTTGCTGCTGCGTCGTGTACGTTTCCTGTGTGAATATAAGTTATTACCGAGAGATATTAATTGTTCACACCTTCTGTGGATGTCGCAGTGTGGAAGTTCAGCTCAGGACAGCCGGACAGCGCCATGTCATGCGTTTCACTCCATTATTGTATCTGCTTACACTTTCTCACTTTCAAAAATGAGAACATGAAATGCCTTTTAACGCAACACTTCCTGTTTTATCATAAGTTTTACGAGGATTTGACCACGCTAATATGTATGCTGGTTTTAAAAAGCAAACCATTTATTTTGTCGAGGCTGGTGTGTTTCTGTTCCTTTTTGTTAATTTTTTTTAATAAAGTTTTTCCACGAGCGCTGGAACAACGTTTATACTGAGCATGAGCAGATAGGTGAACAAGGACGTTTACGCCATTTATTACGGCTGTGATTTATCAGACAATTTGGTTCGTTTAAAAGGCAGTGATAGAAATCATTCAGGAATATATTGTTATTGAAAAAGGACAAACAACTAGTGTGGGGGTTCCCCCTCCCCCAACAATTAATTTGACTTTTTTGCTTTTTGTTTTAATGACTTTTTTATTACCGTTTAAAGTGAGGCAGCATTTTGGTTTCATAAAATCAGTGAAATTTAGTTCCCTCTGAAATGTGGTCATTGTGATGTCATTTACTAGCTGGGAGGTCCGTGTCGTGAAATACCGTGACCGAGGTCTTGAAAGTACTGACCGAGGCCCTCTGGGTTGAGGTCAGTATTCAAGGCCGACTTGTATATAAAATATTTTTTTTTCTTTACCAAATTCTAACAGAAAACGAGAGCACCCGAAGGGAAAACCGAGCCGAGCCGCCATTTTGAATCCTCATTCACGGCTGTAATGCAAATTGCTTCCTCCTCGGTATGCAAGTGCACTTCCATGGCAGGGAAAAAAAAACTACATTTTGCCGCCTATGTAGTCAGTGCCCCTATTTTATACAAATTGAGTCATTCAGGATTCAGCCATGTTTTTGCTCGGCGTTAGCAACAGTTAGAGGTGTTTAGCTTTCTCCTGAAATGTTTTCTTTTACTACTTCCTCAGGGTAGTAAAACTCGCTTTCGCTGTGAACACTGTCGTTATCGCTATCCATGCTGTAAAATTAATGCTATTCTCCTGAGAAATGCTGGCAAAAATTTATAAGATTTTTGATGATCTTATAAATAAATCTTATTAAAAAAAAAAGATAAATGTTGACACAAATTGCTACTATGTTTGTTGTGAACAAGCGAGTTGCCAGAGGTCCTTACTGGGGTCCGTATCGTAGGATATGGACCCGCTTGCCAGCCAGTTGGAGCGCAGGATTTGATGGAAACCGGACTGCGAAAAAAAGTGTTTTTTTTTTATTTCTGTAATATCTCAAAATATCAGGCCATTCTGTGGCTGGGAAGTTATTTAATTTGAGGGGATTAAAGCAAATAATGTGCATGAAATTGCTCGCTTCGCACAGTCAAGCAGACAGAGGAAGTCTGTGTGTGCATGCGCAGGTTTACCTTCTTTTGGGTTTTACGGCAGCTGGCATCCAGTGTTGCATTACTGCCATCTACAGGTTTCCCTTTGAGCGTGCACTGACAGTTCCATCATTCTGTCACTAAACAAACAGCTGATCACACCGAGGTGCTCGCTGACCGCCGATATTTTAGTTTGGTCCTGCGTTTCCTTTCCTTCTATATAACGTAACGTCTTCTCTCTTTCCGTTACTGTAGTCGGTCTTTTCACGTTTCATTCGCACACTCGCGTCCGCCTTTTTTTTTTTTTCTTTTCTTTTTTTTCTTCTGTTTCAAATTTGTATCCCACAATGCCTTGTGCGAACAGGGAAAGCCCACCACATCATGCATGACATCGTATCTTTCATTGGGTCATGGTGAAGCAGGAAAAAATAGCAGAGGATTTAGGGCCATGTGGCTCTACATTCATTAATTGCTCCATTAAAAAAAATAATAATAAATTGGAAGTCTGATTCGAATTCAGTAGCTTTCGGTCCACTAAACAAAAATAATTGCATGTCAGGGAAAATTCTTTTTATAACCTACACTTGAAAAATCTGAAAGGCAGTCTACCTTTAACTTGTTCACATTTTTTCTCCCCATATGTGATTTAAGATCTAGTGCATCCCGCCTCTTTTTTTTTTTTTTTTTAAACCCCCATACAAGTCAAGTTTATTTCTATTGTGCTTTTAACAATAAACACTGTCGCAAAGCAGCTTTACAGAATTTGAATGACCTTAAACATGAGCTAATTTTATCCCCAATGAGCAAGCCTGTGGCGACGGTGGCAAGGGAAAAACTTCCTCAGACAACACGAGGAAGGAACCAGACTCAAAAGGGAACCCATCCTCATTCGGGTCATAACAGATAGCGTGACTATAACATTAACAGTTTTAACATGAAGTCAGTTTTGTTGATAGAAACTTGAGTGCAAAACTGTTCATGAGAACTGCAGTCCTAAAGTTAGCAAGTCAACTGTAGTCGTCAGCCATAAAAGCATTACTGTGTCAATTCATTCTTCATATTTTATTATTTTTATAGATTTTTTTTTTCCCCTGCATATTCAAAATGTCATTAAATTTCACGCAGCAGAATTCCGTCTCTGGAAAAAAAAATTAGACACACATACTTGAGCATGAAAATGACAAACTATAATGCAAGTACAAAAGTTTAAAAAAAGTGCAAAAGAATAACCAAAGCACATGTCGCACATGCAGGACAATTATTGCACATAGACCTGAGTCATGGCCAGGGGCGTCGTAGTGGGGGGGACTGAGGCCAAGTTTACATTAGACCGTATCTGTCTCATTTTCTTCGCGGATGCACTGTCCGTTTTTTAAAGTAGTTGTCATAAGTGTTATGTAATGTATCGAATTAAAGAGCGTGAAGATCCATCCGTCCATCCACCCATTATCTGTAGCTGCTTATCCTGTACAGGGTTGCAGGAGCCTATCCCAGCTGACTATGGGCGAGAGGCCAGGTACACCCTGAACAAATCTCCAGGGCTGACACATAGAGGCCAAGTTTACATTAGACCGTATCTGTCTCGTTTTCTTCGCGGATGCACTGTCCGTTTACATTAAAACGCCGGGAAACGGGAATCCGCCAGGGTCCACGTATTCAATCCAGATCGTGTCAGCTCCGGTGCTGTGTAAACATTGAGAATACGCGGATACGCTGTGCTGAGCTGTAGCTGGCGTCGTCATTGGACAACGTCACTGTGACATCCACCTTCCTGATTCGCTGGCGTTGGTCATGTGACGCGACTGCTGAAAAACGGCGCGGACTTCCGCCTTGTATCACCTTTCATTAAAGAGTATAAAAGTATGAAAATACTGCAAATACTGATGCAAATACTGCCCATTGTGTAGTTATGATGGTCTTTAGGCTTGCCATCCTTCCACTTGCAAGTGGTAAGTGACTTGCGCACAGCGGCTCAGTCCCGAATCACTGCTCGTGCGCTTCACTCGCGCGCGCTCTGTGAGCTGCGCAGGGCCGGAGTGCGCACCCTCCAGAGGGCACTCGCTGTTAAGGGCGGAGTGATTTGGAGCGCAGCCGCTGAGGAGGAAGCGATGAGCCGCACTGACACATTTCAACTTACGTGCCGAATTAGTCATGTGATTAGCGTATCCATGTATTGGTGTTGCTGTATGCATGCTAATCATTTTTAAAAACGTTAATCTGATGATCCGCTGATACGGTCTAATGTAAACCCCACCTGAGTTACCAGGGCCCCAAGTGGGGGGAGGGCCCTTGAGCAGTCTGTAATTTTTTATTTTCCTTTAAAATATCAATACCATTTAAAGATCACAATATATGTTGCTAACTAATGTAAATGTAATGTTTTGAGTAAATATATCGTTTGATTAATGGATTGAATTGTTTGTCCAAGCCTACATATAGTGTCTGGGGACAGGCCCCCCCACCCTTTGCACGATATGGTTTAGTCCGCTTTCACCGGGCTTTTTAACTAAGCGCATTTAACGTAGCGTTCATTCTGCTGAAGCAGCACTGCGCATGGTAGGCTATCTGTGCTATGGAAGATGATGCACAAGAAAACAAAATCCGGTTTTCAGAAACGAAAAGAGAGGCAGGAAAGAGACAAGAAAAGAAATGAGGGAAAGCAACTGCTCACAAACTTCTTTCCCAAGAAAGGTGAGCCCAAGTGTGAAAGCAAATAGCCTACAGTAAATGAACACCCGCGGTTATAAATGCTTCAATACCACCGCGATTGTCAGTGCTAAAAACTGCACAGCACAAAATTAGAAATAACATGATGCCTTTTTTTCTCTGCATTGCAATAGTATACTAATCGAAAATTAAATTATATTGGGCCATAACATAATTAGGCTAATAGCTGGGGTATAAATTCCAGTGTTTAGCACTTTGTGGAAGCCTGTTTTCTTTTTGCCCTTTTTAAAATGAAAAATGACGAGAGTCAAGTTTTGTTTACCTTTCATTCTAAAGGAAGTATTTTGTTAATGTAGAAATCTGGAAATGGCATTTCTTTTATGTAATAAAGCTACTCGATAAAAATCTGTTCTCTTCAGCCCAATGCAAAGGTGCTCAATTTTCATGCAGGCCTATTATGTTTGGTGACTTTTAGTGGCATTTACTGTTACAACTTTTAATCATTCTGCAAATAAAACAAAGATTCAGTGACGTATTGTGTGATTAGGCCAAGAAAAAATAATTTTGTTTCCTATTACATCTTGAAAAAAAATAGGGTAGGTAGGTCTTTTTATTTATTTTTTTTATCACACAAAATACCGGGTAGATAGTTTTTTTTAAATAAATTTTAGGTGTGGCATTATTTGTCACCTTTGTTGCCTCTACTTTTGCGTCCTCGTGTACTTTTAGTATTTTTGTTTTGATAGCTAACATTTTTTGAAACTCCGGCTTCCGTTTACATTCAAATGTCAGTGCCCGCAAGCCAAAATTGCTGAGCAGGCTTTCCAACGTGACTTCCATCGTGATATCGATACCGCCATTAGCCTGGGCGCTGTGTGTATACTGTTTGCATGACTCGTCCAGCGGAGGATGATAATGTTCGTAGAGTTCTTTTACAGTTGAAAACTTATAAAATGAACTTATTGTCTTACAATCTTCTGTGTGGTCGCAACCGATCACGGTAATCGAGAACACTTCGTTGGCCGCCATGATGCCTAGCGTTGTGTACAACACAAGCCGGAGTTTCCCGGAAAGAGGTCATGACGTCAGATTGAGGCCGTGAGAAATCAATGAGTGTTTCTTGTCCGATGTATGCGTTTTAGAATTAGTCACTTGTCAGATCGACAATATTATGCAAATCGTAATGCAGATTTTTTTTTTTTTCAAAATTTGTTGGTCGGCGAAAATTTTTTTTTTTTTTTTTTTTTTAAAACATCGAACAAAAAAGTCTAGGGTCGGGGCATTTTTTTTAAACGGTCGGTCGGGTAACCGGAAACAATTATTTTTTCTTGGCCTTAGGGGTTTTTATTCATTTAAGAGTTGTTAGATTAATGTGTGGCTACGTACAGTAACTGACTGGACTGGAAGTACGCCCTTGTTGTTAGATACTTTCAGCATTGTTAACTGGTGAGCTTTTTTTTGGGGGGCCCATGGCCACTGCTTGTGCATAGGGCCCAGAATTTGGTGCAGCGCCCCTGGTCATGGATCACACACAGGATTTAACACTGAGCCCGCGTATTGTGGCGGTGTTGAGCAGAGTCTTACATGGGTTTAGTGTTCAGGTCGGCTAATTGGTTGAGCTTCGCTAATATTCGATAACTAGTTGATTAAAGCCATTGGCAAAAGTGCTGACAAAATGATCAGGTTTGTTGTTGTCTTTCATTTTGGATACTTTCAGATATATATAAAAAACAAACCACCCCCAGAGAAACCTTGAATTTGAGTTGAATGCATGAAAGTCCCCAGTGAGAGATTTAATCAAGGTTCCACACAGGCAGAAAGGCTGCAAAGTAAATAACTGAACGAAAACTCGACATCCTTGAGATCCTTTTCACCAGGATCTTTCTGTCACCAGAGCAACGGCTGGGTCATGTTTACTCCCAGTGCTCTGTAGTACGATCGTTACTGCAGAATGACAGTGACCGAACAATGCACAATTTTAATCGGAGATTAAAACAGAGTTATACGACCGAGTTACACCTCTTACAGACGTGACCATCAAGAAGCCGGGCTCCTCCCCGAAGTGCAATTAGATGAAAATGTGCTGTCAGGAGATTTTATTAGCAGTGCTCTTAATCATGCGAAAAGGGATGTAGTGACAGGCCACGTGACAAATGATAATCTTGTCCAAAACTCCATACACCGTAAATTCAGTTGAAATGCTAATTACCTCTTGTAAGTGATGAACTGGTTTAAAACTGTTATTTGACAGGTTGTATGCTGAAGTTCCTTTGATTTGTTCATCATCATGCTCACTGCCTCATGTAGCTTCATAGATGACTTGCAACCGCGTGATCTAAATGTGCTAGGGCATGAGCGTCCGCCATGACGGTGGATTTACAAAGCAACTAGGATGGCAGCCACTGAAAGCGTGTCTGTAAATAATGCGGAATTTTCTCAGTATTACCATCAGGGTTTTTTTTAGAAAAATTTAGTATGAGGCCCCCCCCGCCCCCACCGTGCAAAGCCTTTGAAAAATGCTCCAATGGGACATTCTGAGGCTATCTGAGAGGGAAATTGTAACAAATTGTCTGTCAGCATTGAAAAAGAAGTAATCTTCTTCTGCCCCGGACAGTCTTTGGCTTTCTTCCGCTTCGTGCCGCGGGATGACATCTTTAAATGCCCAAGCGTCAACAAAAACAACTCGCGAACTACTTCTGTCAAAAGCTCCCGCGCCGGTGGGTGAAAGGTCATTCAGTCTCGAGAAATCTCGCTCTACAAGTCAGCTGACCTTGTATGGAACCCATGTCAAATCTCGCGAGAGCAGCCGCGACAACTAAACAACATGGCGCCTCAGTCTGGAAAACGCCAATTCGGATTGTTTTTGCACCGTCTGGCGGTGTATCTACTATGATTGGAATAGTTTTGGAGCAATTATAACGTATTTGATGATCAGACACATTGTCACGTGGTGTTGCTGGGATGTTTTCACGGAGTCGGTAAGGGGGCGCACGCCGAGAGTAAGAGGGCGCAGCGCCCCTGTTCCCCCGTTTAGACGAAAGCCTGACCATGATTTGAACGGTCGAGTGAAGATTCAATACAAAGAGAAGATAGATATGTGTGGATCCATATTTACCTCCGCCAAGGAGGTTATGTTTTCGGTAGCGCTGGTTGGTTTGTTTGTTGGTTTGTCTGTTAGCAACATTACGGAAAAAGTTATGAACGGATTGCTCTGAAATTTTTTTCCAGAGGTGTGACTGGGCACAAGTAATAATCCATTAAATTTTGGCGGTGATCCGGATCACCTTCTGGATCTCGAAATTTTTTTAAAGGATTCTTGGCGGAGGTCTGCGCTCTCAGTGCTTTTCTAGTATTTAATAAAGTCAGTACGCAGATCAGTTTGGAAATCTTACATTTATGGAAGTTCTGAAATATTACTTTGACCTGGTATTAATTTCTCAGCTTCAACTGTGGTGTCTTGGAACTCCACGAGTGAGCTACCACATGCAGCTTCCGCAAATTCAGTTGTCTTCCTCCTCCTTTGAGCTCTTTCATGTCGCTCGGCTGCCAAAGAATCAGGTCCGAATCGGACAAAACGTAGCCCATTTTCTGAGCGGGTGTCCAGTCTGGATTATTTCTGTCCGTATAATTTTGCTGGCACCCCTCGAAGTGAAATGGTAATATACGTGTTAAAATTATAACCACGGCGAGGGAACGCTCACTTTTATAGCAGAATTCTAGCAGCACGTAATAAAATTCTTCCATGATCTTATCGAGAAATCGTGTTATCTCAGGTGAGATTAAAAAGCTTACTGCAAACACGAGCTGTTTTTTGGTTTTAGCCTCTGTTCGATCAGCCCTGCCGATGTTGTTCAGCCGTGCTCGTCTCCTCTCCGTACTAAGCCTCAGAGTTTCCTCGCCCTCTTTCCGAATCACGGACAGAATTCGAAAAAATCGGAACGTGCCACAGTCACGAGTCCTGTTGTGAGCACAACTGTATACAGCACAAAGATGTATGGCCGAGCTAAAAGAACGCTTAAAGCAGTGGAAAAACAAAGAGAATCACGCACGCGTGACTGTTTTGTACGGAATGTCAGTGGAGATACAAATGCGGGGTCAAGCGACATGGCCGACATCCGGGTTTCTATTTTGCTCTGACGCTACTTGCAAGTCAAGGATGGTTATTATTGCACCTAGTGGTCAAAAATGGGAAGTGCTTCTCGCAAGCACAGTCCCTTGGGGCCCCCATACTCGGGGAGAAGCAGCAGACAGGGCAGTTAATGATTAGCTTATGCCAAATTCTCTGCAGCCACCTTGAGCTTATTTTCTAGCAAACAATCAGCACTAAGTGTAAATCCTTTTTGTAATTTTATCAGATATTTGTGCAATAAATGACAGCTTGCTGGCTGTTTGGAGTTCTTCTTGGCCTCTCTCTCTCAAATCCCTATTACACATAAGTACACACAGGAGATGCTCCAGCAAACACTTTTTACATTCAAATGTGTGGAAAAGTCAATAACACATGGTGGATCTATGGGTAGAGAAAGATAATACGCAGATATAATCATATTATACAGACAAACAGAGATGCACAGAACACTAATGCGTAGAGCATTGATTACATGCTTGATCATGGATTGGGGGGGGGGGATAAAACCGAGTTCTTCTGTCGTCCCTCTGGGGGAACGTGCAAAGGTTCTGGGTACAGCTGTACAACACTGTTTAGACCAACTGCCAGACAGGCAGATAGACCTGTAGATCAGCTGGCAGGCAGACAGACAGACAGACGGAAAGGTGGAATATGAAAATAGACGGTGCAAAAGGTATACAGACCCACACAGAGATGAACGGGTCCATAGGCTGTCACACACGCGCACAGACAGACAGCATTATCAGCAGATACACAGAGAGGCCATTTCTTACCCCTTTTCTAGGGCTGCACAATTAATCGAATTTAATCGAAAATCACGATTTTGGCTGCCACGATTAAATTAAATGAAAATCGTGATTTATTTCCATTTAAAATGCGAGCTCTGCTGCATATCTGATAAAGCACTTTTTGACCAGTACTCCGCCAAACCATTAGGGGGCAAACCGACGCATGTAAGGTTTCATTACTCCGCCTAAATAAGCAAGCAAGCCAAGTGACTTGGCTTGCTTGCTTATTTAGGCGGAGTAATGAAGCCTTACATGCGTCGGTTCGCCCCCTAATGGCGTGAGAGTAGGTAACAGATTGAGGTGAGAGAGAGAAGCTAACTATGTCGGAACAACAGACTATTTAGCACTGGAGGCAATGTTGTGACCTGCCTTCGCTCATGTTTAAAGCCAGAGCATGTTGATAGGCTGGTCTTTCTAGCTAAAAACTTGTAGGCCTCAGTATAATGCTATGTAATTGTTGCAATTGAGTTTTCAGTTCCTTCATCCTTTGGTAATTTCTTGGATAAATTTCATTTATTTGTCATTTGGAAATCAGAACTTCTGTTTGAAATTTCATTCTGCACTGAAAGCTGTTCATATTGTTTGTTTGAATATAGTGAGAAAATTTAAGTGATTTCCCTAACATCAAGAATAATCGTGATTAATAATCGTGATTACAATTTTGATCAAGATAATCGTGATTATCATTTTTTCCATAATCGTGCAGCCCTACCCTTTTCCACCAAATCAGTTCCAGGGCTGGTTCAGGGCCGGTGCTGGTTCACAACTCGTTCAACTTGCGAGCCAGCTGAGAACCAGTTTGCTTTTCCATAGCTCGGGGTGCTAAGGGGAGCCACATCATTACGTCACTGTATACGTCAGTTATGTCGCTGCGTTTGCATAAACCTTGGCGCGAACATCGAAGCAACAACAACACGGAGAAGAAGAAGAAGGAACAACAACAATAATAATGGATGACTGCTGCTTTATTGCATCCATGATATCTTGTCGCTTATTTAAAAATGGCGCCCTCTCGCAGTCTTGCTATTGTTGTTGGTCTTAACAACTCCGCCCCCCCGCTGATGTAAGCGGTTCTTTCCTCTAGCCCAGCAAAGAGCTGGTGCTACCCTGGAACTGGTTTTTCTGGCCCCAGAGCCAGTTCTTTGTCAGTGGAAACAGAAAACCCGATTCCAAACTAAGCACTGGCTCTGAACCAGTTCTGGAACTGATTTGGTGGAAAAGGGGTAACAGACTGATGGATTGATAGACAGACAGGCCAATAATCAGACAAATACACCTGTAGTGTGACAGGCGAACAAGGCAGATCCATAGACTGGCTGACAGACCGACTAATTTGCACTTCCACACTTTACAAAAATAAAATGCGCATGATTATTTATAGGAACGTGCAGGCAGATGACATTACACCCAGTTTACTATATCACAGGAAGGGGGGTGGAACCCTTCAAACAATATCAGGTAACGCATGGTTTCTGAACCGGAACTCTTGTGGGAATAATCAGTGGAAGAGGCCTGGGGATTTTTCCTAGTATTCCCCCCCCCCCCCCCCCCCCCCCCATGTCCATATGGCAGGGAATAAATCCTTGAATGTTATGGAACATGTCGAATTGTGTTCATTAGAGCGGTCACGGTGTAACATGAATAGGAATAGGTACAGCCTTAATTTCCTGGTATAGATGATGATGATGATGATGATGTCGTCATGCAGGAGCGGTATTTATGGGCGTGAGGAGTTGTCAGAAATCTGCTACAAGGGTTTTAGTCTTTTTAAGAGATGGAAATTAGGGAGAAGAGGGCGGTGCAAAAAAACCTTGAAATGCACCACAGGGTTTTGACGAGTGAATTTAATGGCGTAACTCGCCTGTCCTGCTTTTTCATCAGGTTTTAGTAATAATTCAGAAAAGATCAGTGATTTTTAAAGCGGCAGTTAAGTTTCACTGGAAAATCAGTGAGGCTAAAAGTGACGTTCCTTGCTCTGGAAAACGATGCTTTTTCTCGGATTGTGACCAGAGGCAGGGTCACAGCATAGAGCTGCGAGTGCTTTTCAGTGTGGTACATCTGCATCGCACTGATAAAAGTGAAATGCAGTGCGTGAACTGTAATCGTTGACATGTTGCTGTGGGGGAGGAGAAACAAACGCTTCTGGATGTGGTGTTATTGGAAAATAATCATGTGGTGTAAGAGGAGCACGGTTTCCTCACCTTTTGATTAGGTTCTATTCCGATAGCACAAGTTTTTAGTGAGGTTAATGCAATGAGTGAGATTTGGTGTGAAATAATACATTTTTTTTCAATTCCATTTTGTATTTTCCTTCTTTTCTCTGTTCAGTTTTGTGGTTCGGATCGGTGTCTTGTATAAAGGTGACCGCTCCAGAAGAGATACACGCAGTACTGGGTGAGACGGTAACTCTGTCCTGCCAGTTCACCTCGTCTCATCGCACGACGAGCCAAGTATCCATCGACTGGTCCTTCAGACCTCAGAATGGAGGCCCTTCCCGAGTCGTAAGTTCCTTTAATGATTACATGCACTATTAATAAAACATCTTTAACTAGCTTTAGTAATTAGTTAACTCCAGAATTATTGGTACCCTCCAGAGTGATATTTTGCACTTTGTGGGGTTATTTTAACACGCAGTGATTTTATTTATTTATTTATTTATTTATTTATTTTTTTTTCTTTTTAAGCACAAATATTCTTAAATAGTCTCATCTCATTATCTCTAGCCGCTTTATCCTGTACAGGGTCGCAGGCAAGCTGGAGCCTATCCCAGCTGACTATGGGCGAAAGGCGGGGTACACCCTGGACAAGTCGCCAGGTCATCACAGGGCTGACACATAGACACAGACAACCATTCACACTCACATTCACACCTACGCTCAATTTAGAGTCACCAGTTAACCTAACCTGCATGTCTTTGGACTGTGGGGGAAACCGGAGCACCCGGAGGAAACCCACGCGGACACGGGGAGAACATGCAAACTCCGCACAGAAAGGCCCTCGCCGGCCACGGGGCTCGAACCCGGACCTTCTTGCTGTGAGGCGACAGCGCTAACCACTACACCACCGTGCCGCCGTGTGTGTGTGTGTGTGTGTGTGTGTGTGTGTGTGTAATAAATGTATATATTTGCTATCTGCAGCAAAACAGTAGTGTTAAAATAACTGACATCCCCACAGTTAATATTTGGTGGTGAGAATTAGTGGCTAATAGCTTCAGTTCCATGAAGATTTATCAAATGTTTCAAGCCTTTTAGTATTATGTGCTTAATATTTTATTTTTAGCTACTTTTTTTTTCTTCTTGAGCAAATCCATATTGGAATGATCCAATATTACGTATGCATGAGTGGCAAAAGTATGTGAACCTCTAGGATTAGCAGTTAATTTGAAGGTGAAATTAGAGTCGGGTGTTTTCAATCAATGGGACAACAATCAGGTGTGAGTGGGCACCCTGTTTTATTTAAAGAACAGGGATCTATCAAAGTCTGATCTTCACAACACATGTTTGTGGAAGTGTATCATGGCACGAACAAAGGAGATTTCTGAGGACCTCAGAAAAAGCGTTGTTGATGCTCATCAGGCTGGAAAAGGTTACAAAACCATCTCTAAAGAGTTTGGACTCCACCAATCCACAGTCAGACAGATTGTGTACAAATGGAGGAAATTCAAGACCATTGTTTCCCTCCCCAGGAGTGGTCGACCAACAAAGATCACTCCAAGAGCAAGGCGTGTAATAATCAGCAAGGTCACAAAGGACCCCATGGTAACTTCTAAGCAACTGAAGGCCTCTCTCACATTGGTTAATGTTCATGAGTCCACCATCAGCAGAACACTGAACAACAATGGTGTGCATGGCAGGGTTGCAAGGAGAAAGCCACTGCTCTCCAAAAAGAACATTGCTGCTCGTCTGCAGTTTGCTAAAGATCACGTGGATAAGCCAGAAGGCTATTGGAAAAATGTTTTGTGGACGAATGAGACCAAAATAGAACTTTTTGGTTTAAGTGAGAAGTGTTATGTTTGGAGAAAGGAAGACACTTCATTCCAGCATAAGAACCGTATTCCATCTGTGAAACATGGTGGTGGTGGTGGTATCATGGTTTGGGCCTGTTTTGCTGCATCTGGGCCAGGACGGCTTGCTATCATTGATGGAACAATGAATTCTGAATTATACCAGCAAATTCTAAAGGAAAATGTCAGGACATCTGTCCATGAACTGAATCTCAAGAGAAGGTGGGTCATGCAGCAAGACAACGACCCTAAGCACACAAGTCATTCTACCAAAGAATGGTTAAAGAAGAATAAAGTTAATGTTTTGGAATGGCCAAGTCAAAGTCCTGACCTTAATCCAATGGAAATGTTGTGGAAGGACCTGAAGTGAGCAGTTCATGAGAGGAAACCCACCAACATCCCAGAGTTGAAGCTGTTCTGTACGGAGGAATGAGCTAAAATTCCTCCAAGCCGGCGTGCAGCACTGATCAACAGTTACCGCAAACGTTTAGTTGCAGTTATTGCTGCACAAGGGGGTCACACCAGATACTGAAAGCAAAGGGTCATATACTTTTGCCATTCACAGATATGTAATATTGGATCATTTTCCTCAATAAATAAATGAGCAAGTATAATATTTTTGTCTCGTTTGTTTAACTGGGTTCTCTTTATCTACTTTTAGGACTTGTGTGAAAATCTGGTGATGTTTTAGGTCATATTTATGCAGAAATATATAGAAAATTCTAAAGGGTTCACAAACTTTCAAGCACCACTGTACACTTAAAATCTGAAAGGCAGTCTACCTTTAAATAGCAGCTGAAGTCCAAAATGTCCTGTTTTTCTAGAAACTTCTTGCACTTCACTTTTACTACATTCACAGTCATTACTGAAGTATCCTCACTGGAATCTTCATGTCAACTCTTGTACTCGGGTAATACTGAAAAGGATAAATAATTAGTGATTGTTATATTCAATCCATTTAATGGAGAAGTCCATCAACTTGGTGAGCTTGGCTAACTCTTGAACTAGCTCATCCACATTTGCAAGCTGTTTATTTGTTCAAAACTTATTTCATGATAAATATTCAGAAGGAAAGTTAAAGGCAAAGATGTCTGTTGAGTCCAGAGACTTTGCTGTGAGCTTGCTGATGTGAGATGCAAAAAATAGATGCTGCTGCTGTGTGCACGCACGTACGCGCGCGCACACAATCGCTGCCAAAAGCCTGCTGGGAAAAATACAGAACACGCATCACTTACCTCATATGAATGATTCATCAAATCTATTTGACACCATATGAACCCATGTGAGGATTCATTTCACTTAGTGACTCACTTCTCCATGATGGAATTCTGTGCTGAAGTAGCCCTCTTTAGTCGTGTGTGTGTGTGTGTGTGTGTGTGTGTTTTTTTTTTTTTTTTTGTTATAGATTTATGTTAATTTTAGAAAAATAACATTCATACTAAAATTCAGTGTGAATGGTATTCACTGTATTCTGGTATTCACTACCTCCGAGTTGTCAGTAAGACAAGCACTGAAAAATAAGGGAATATTAAAGGTCACATCAGAGTGTTATAACTTTTTTTTTTTTCTTCCAATTTTAAAGATTCAGTCCAAAATGTTCACATCTAATCAATTTGTAATCATTTAAATGCTAAGAAAAATGTATCATGATATCGATATTGATATGATCATATTCCTCAGCCCTAGATACTGTTAATAAAACTGTATCGTGTATTCCTGTATTTAATACTTGGCCCCGAATGGTGTTCCATAGTAAAGAATCCTACCGTTGTTTGATACAAACGCCGCCCTACTTGCGTAACGCTCGCATACCTTCCGAATGGTCTGTAATTAAACCTTGAACACCAACGTGCACAATCTCAGTATCGCCTCCTCATTATGTGCTTGCAGTTCTGAATATGACTCCTAGAGAGTACGTTAAATATCTGAAAAACGTCCATGGCGATGAGAGATTCTTTTTAAAAGGTGAATTGAGACAAACTTGCTCTTCGCCCTCGTACTGGAGTCCTTTCAGTCGGAGCCCAAGTCGCATAAATGTGCTTTAAATACGCTGAGACTTTCAGTATTCATCTGATTTTATTGACCGAGAGTAAAGGCTGTGAGGTGGGAGTGACTGAACTCAATGGCACAGCATTTAAAGGTGTGTGTGTGTGTGAGAGAGAGAGAGAGAGGGAGAAAGAGAGACATCTGAAAATGAATAGCTAGATAATGTGAATTTCATGAAATATTAAACAGAGGCTCAAGGCGAAGTGTGTGTCTAAGAGCTAATGTATGCAAGAACACACAGACTTGAAAGGGATTTTAAAACAAGAATGTGTGTGTGTGTGTGTGTGTGTGTGTGTGTGTGTGTGTGTGTGAGAGAGTTAGTTTAGCCAACATTTTATAATGTCGTCGCCCCTCTTCCAAATATTTAACATAACACTTGGTGTGTGTGTGTGTGAGTGAAAAGTGAATTAAAGGCACTCGCTCAAACAGCCACTCTACCTAATTGGCTCTCAGAGGAGCGATGATGTCATTACCGTATTAAAAGGAAAAATTGCTCTGTCTGTGTCTCACGCTGCCTTTCAGTGGATTTTCTTTCTCTGTCGTAACCCTGATGTCACGTCTGTAGAATTTGCTCACTCTACTTCATTAGTCTATTTATTAAATCATCTGCGTTTTGGTTCTGTCAGTGTCTAATAGATTATTATGTAAATGAGACACGCCTCTGACAAACACGGCTTTAATTAACTCCTGCATATTAACACGCTGAGAGATTTTTCTCATTACCAAAAAAAAAAAAAAGGTCAGTTCCATAACTGGAAACGATTGAATTGGATTCTGTTACTTCTCCACTTCCAATAAGCTCTGAGGCTTCCCAGATTTCTCGTCGTCCTTGTGATGACATCATCGTCGTCACTTTCAGGAGGAAGCGTTTCGCTCAGTGCCAGCACTTACTCTTCCTGTTCCTGTACCTTTCCTTTAGTAAAGAACAACACGTCATACGTTTTATCTGGATAGAGTTGCGTTTAATGTTGTGGGTTCCTGTTCTGACTTGTGGTTATAGCAGCTGTAAACAGCTGTTCTCTCACCAGCCTCTTGAAGTTAACAAGGGAGAGGGGGATAAACTGAAAAGTGTGAACTCGTCTGTCCTTAAGATGTCGGAAACATTACAAAGCACTGACACTGGAGACTCCTCCTTTTACCTAAATTTTCTGACACATGCAAACACTATTGTATAGCGCCCACTGCTGCTCAGGACAGGAAGCGCGAGGTAAAGATGCTCAACTCTGACACCTATTCGTGCTCTGATTATCGGATAAGCGTGTACACGGCCATCTCCTGCTCTCAGTTCGTCTGGTTTTTTTTTTTTTTTTTTTTCTCTCATATGTCATTGAGCAATTATTGGACGCTTCACTTGTCTCTCTCTGCTGCGTTTTCATTCCCAGCTCAAACCATGATGACGAAGGGAAAGGAAATTAAAAAAAAAATGTTCTGGTGTAGGAAAAACTTTTTACATGTGGTTGAAGATATTAAAATTTCACCACATAAAGATAAACCAGAAACACAGCTCTAATTAGCTAAATGCATATTAACACCTTGAAAGATTTGTCATTTATCAAAAAAAAAAGTCAATTCCAGAACTGAAAAATAATTGAATTGGATTTTGTTACTCCACTTCCAATAAGCTCTGGAGTTTCCTAGATTTCCCTGCATCACTGTGATGACCTCATCAGAATCACCACCTCGTTGTCACTTTCGGGAGGAAGTGAAAGAAAATCACATCGTGAAGACTGAATTCTATTGCCACTAAAAGATGTGCTTCCTTTACATTTCTAACCTAATGTACTGATGGCGGGGGGGAAATCACTGCTGCAATGTAAAGAACGACTCAGGAACTTGCTTTGATGGCACTGTCTTGGCACCGAGGTAAAAGTCACTTGCCGGGTTTGAACACGTGCCTCATCATCTCTTCTCGTCACTGTTCTCTGCCTGTTTTTAAAATGGCAAAATGCCAAGGCTCAAAAGTAAATGAAACCTTCACCATAAAGCTGCAATGTGTATGTGTGTGTACAGCTATATAATTTTTTTTTTTTCACTTTTTTCCTCCCAGATCTTCCACTTCTATTTAGTGGCGTACCCACTGCAGGAAGGGCACCTCAAAGGGCGTGTACAGTGGTA
Source organism: Neoarius graeffei (assembly GCF_027579695.1). Classification (NCBI taxonomy): domain Eukaryota; kingdom Metazoa; phylum Chordata; class Actinopteri; order Siluriformes; family Ariidae; genus Neoarius; species Neoarius graeffei. Next base: position 64,613,987 of record NC_083584.1, read on the forward strand.
TGGTAACCCGGCGCAAGGTGATGCATCAATCCAGCTCCTGAACGCATCACTAAGCGATAATGGCACTTACAGCTGCGCCGTTCGCAACCCACCCGACTTCCAGGGTTCTCCCTCAAACACCATCCTCACCGTCAGCCTCAAGAGTAAGAAATGCTTTGAGAGATGTTTTATAACTATTCTGTTGAACAAGTTTCAGAAGTCATTTTTACTTTTGGGCTGTGTGGGCTGCACACCTGTAGTTTTGCTGGTTTATACACAAGTGGTCAAATGTTTAGAATTGTACTATTTATTTGGGTGGTGTAGTGGTTAGCACTGTTGCCTCACAGCAAGAAGGTTCTGGGTTCGAGCCCAGTGGCTGATGGGGGGCCTTTCTGTGGGGAGTTTGCATGTTCTCCCCGTGTCTGTGTGGGTTTCCTCCGGGTGCTCCGGTTTCCCCCACAGTCCAAAGACATGCGGTTAGGTTAACCCTCTGGGGTCGAGAGCTTCGCCAGCGAAGCTCGACAGGTTTAGAATGTATTTTGGATAAATATCTTCAAGTTATCATCATACAAGCATGATAAACATATTGACAAATTTACACTTTTCCTATGTGCCCACTGCCAAATAATATATTTTTTAAATTGCCTAAATTAGATGAAACATAAAACTTGTCACCTTACTCAGTCACACCGGAGTCAGAGCGCTGAGCGTGCACTTACACATTCATAAAAGAATATTCACATGGTAACGGCATGATCACTTTCACTCTTGGTTTCGATTGTTTTCTGTTTTGCTGTGGGAACGCCCACCGTAAACAGGATAAAATGTTGGACATAGTTCAGGCTGTTTGGAGGTAAAACTTGTTTCGAGATGGCACGCGGATTTTATGTGCTTCACATGATTCAGGACAGCGATTCAATTCAATCTTGAGAACCCCGACACTGATGGTGAGTCGTGCTTTTTTTTTTTTTAAATTAATTTATGGAATTTTTTTTTTTTTTTTTTACTTTGACCCGATCCAGATGAAGATTAGCTCAAGTAAGTGTAAATATTTCTTCTGTTTATTATGAGCAGATCAGTTGATTATGCGTGCGCTGTAGTGCACACACAGGAAAAATGACTGAGCAATTTTTCCAGAGTTAAAAGTATTTCCCTCAAAAATAGTTGATTTTGAGTTTAGAGAGTAAAATTTGGAGTTTACAGAGTAGTTGTGTAGCAGAGTCGGTTGTGGCTCTGAACTGAGTAAAATGGTACAAGAGTTAATTTCAAGACGCACTGAATCGAGTCAAATACCAAAATAAAGCCACATACCAGATAAATGAAGATGTTGTAAAAAGCAGTTTTAGAACTGTGTTGGAATGTGCGAAAAAAACCATGACCTTACCCATTGGGACGAACTGTTGATCACTTGGCCTGAGATTAAGATTTAATCTGATGGGATTAAGAGATGGTAATGGGAGGGGTTTTCACTCTTCTCATTGAATGGAATGGAATTTTTTACTCTTCTCATTGAATACTCCTCCAACTGGCAACCCTTTATCCCAAAACAATAGGACATAAATGTTTTGATGGCCAGTTAATTGTCCAAATCAATGGAGCAGATTAAAGTTTTTGTGCTTGATCCATTCCTAAGACTGAACAGAATCACCTCAAGTGATCACAATGGGTAAGGTCATGTTTTTACACACATTCCAACACCGTTCTAAAACTGCTTTTAACAACATCTTCATTTTTCTTTTTTTTTTTTTTTAAGTACAATCCTGACGACATAAAGACTACAGAGATGTTATCGTAGCTGAACTTGTGCTGAATACAAAAAAAAGTCATATGACTTTGAAAATACTGCTAAGATTTGTTGAAATTGACAACAAAATCATTAGAGTGCCAGAAAATACTCTCAGACCCCAGAGGGTTAACGTGGGGCAGCCTTGGGCTGAAGTGCCCTTGAGCAAGGCACCTAACCTCCAACTGTTTCCTGGGCGCTGTAGCATAGCTGCCACTGCTCTGGGTATATGTGTGCAGGCCCGCCGACAGGGGGGGACAAACGGGTATGTTGTCCCGGGCCCAGGAATGGGGAGGGCCCAGAACTGGGCTCTCATGAAGTTGCGATTAAATTATTTTATTTCATTTCAAAATGTGTTGATTTGGGGGAGAAATGTGCTATATTTGCATTCAATAAATGATTTCTCGATCTTTTGCCTTTATTGTCTTTGAAAAAGGCGTCAAGAACCCCCTACCACCCCTAATGCAACAATGGTTTGGTCTGACTCTTTGATTAAGGGGAAAAAAACGACATCGTTCGATCATAGCGCTTCGACAATCAGCGTGCGTGCCATTTGCCAACATGCACAAGTCAGGAGCACAGAAAAGAAAAGAAAAGAGAAAAAGAGAGGAAGAAACCAAGAGACTCAGGGGCTCACTGCATAAATATTTTAAAAAAGATTGGGATGATGCAGCAGGTACTAGCAAAGGCAGTGGGGCAGCTGAGCCAGGTAAGACACAGCCAACTTTTTCCAGCCCCGTAAAGTAACCCCAACCAAGGCACGCGCGGCACGCAATTCATGTTACAAACGAGGGGAGAGCAAGTCACACTGATACCATATCAAACGCACAGGGCACTGAATCATTTCATAACCACAACGGCTTAATAACATTTGCGTTTCATATATCTGATTGAAGCTAAGAATATTCACATTAGCCCGCAATCATATCCCGCCGTTTCTCGAGCGGTGTGTTCTTCTCTGCTTTTCACACTGGACAGTACGCACGCACAGTATACTATGTTCGCCCCCAGCCCTGCCCGAAATCCCCCGTCCATCGCTGCTCCTTCAAGAGCACCCCAATCGCGTGATTATAGTAGACTATCCACGAGTTTAGGAAGGCATTGCGGGGGCTGACGCATGCAGGCTTGGGGCGTAACAGAATACATTTAATGGCGTTCGGTTAAAGGATACAAAACAGTAACCGCTTATTCCGTTACAGTACAGGGGGGAAAGATTCAGTGAAATTGGGGATTACTTCACAGGATCACAATGTGTGTGAGGTTGCTGGTTTTGGGCTGCTTTTTTTTTTTGTTAAAACTGTAAAAATGTTGAAATGCTAAAATGAAATGGTTGTTGACCGGTTGAATGGTTTTTGAATACCTGTCATTTAAGGGTTGGAGTGAGTAGAGACTGGGATAAGAGAGGTGGGTGTGTGTGTGTGTGGGTTGGCCCGGGGGGGGGGCCCATTCAGAGCATTTTGTCCCAGGCCCAGCCAAAGCTGTCAGCGGCCCTGTATGTGTGTGTGCACATTGCTCGTGTGTGCGTGCGTGCATGTGTTCACTGCTTCAGATGGGTTAAATGCAGAGGATGAATTTCACTGTGCTTGAGTGTCCATGTGACAAAATAAAGGCTTCTCTTCTCTCTCTATTTACTATAAACATATGGTAAATCACAATGAAATATATAAATACTATAAAATGTCAATTTGTATTTCCCACTGGTTGATGGTTTTAAGACAACACTGTTGCAACCCCACGATAACTAACTCCTCGGGGGACGTCCATATAGTTAATTATACCTAAAAGTTCGTAATACTGAACACTTGTCGCACCAAACACTCATGTTCTATGCAGAATTGTAGGCACATTTCTCCTTATCAGAGATTTCTCTTCCTGAGTCACTATCGCACTTCACTGAGTTAAAGGATCATGAATGGAGGCGATGATTTCTTCATCTGTTCTAGAAACGATGGAGATTACTGGTGTATCATTATCAGTGTCCACCCACTGACTCACTATGTTTTCTAAATCTTCACCATTCAGTTCATTCATGTGTTACAAATCACTGATGATGTCATTTAGGTTGCAGGGCGGAGCTTATTTAAAAACCTCGCCAGTGCGCTTTAACTAGGTGTTAAGTTTAGCAGTATCAGCAATCATTTTGTCCTTTTTATTGATTCTTTGATCACCGTTCTTGAAAATTGTTAGTGATTGACATCTAAATCATATTTTTAAAGTCAAGCCTTTGTTTTATGGTGTTAACACGTATTGTTAACTTGACTGCGGAGTTGATTACTTATTGTTGTCTCTGGTGGGAAGAGGAACACATAGCTCAGTGTGTCATGTGAGCAGGTGAACGATGGGTATAATTGCAGGAAGAGTGTTTATTTACAAACCGGCAGGCAAACAGGTCAAAAACATAAGACAAAGGCAGGGTCGTGAAACAGGTAATGGTTACATGAGGAACAAACAGAATAGTGGAGGCAAAGACGAAATGCAGAGTCCAAATGCACAAAAAGTTGAAACCAGAAAGGCAAAGCGCACATATAAGGCTTGGTAATGTGACACTCGGTACAGTGCGTATACTTCAAGTGTGTGTGTTCTATAGAGTCCTTATAAACCCATGCTGTGATTGTGCTCTCCTCTGGAACAGGTGCATAGCACTGTATTTGGTCCCAATGGCGCTGCACGCTCAGAGTGCCAACGTGTGTTGGGACATGGTGATGACGGGGGGGGGGGTGTCCCCCCCCCCCCCCCCCCCCCCCGACTTAGTGTGCTATGTGCGAAAGTTCATAGTCAGAGTTTGTAATAGTGGGATTACAGGGTATTTGAAAGCAGTGTTTACTTTGTTGAAGGAAACAAAATGGTAACTAAATAAAAATCCAACCTACTCAAAACATTACAAAATCAAATGTTTCAAAAACGACATGTATTAGAACTTTTGTAAATATAACATGCATATATAAAATGTTTTACACTCACCTAAGTTGTCGCCGGACCCCTTTATACTGTTATACTAACAAGTGTAACTAACCCTAACCTAGTATACCTGAGGACACTCACTAAAATCAGTGCACTTAATTTCTCTTTGTGAATGCAGCATAAGTGGTTTTTTTTTTTAAATGTCTCCTGTCTTATAAAAGAGTAACTATGTTAGAGACTCGTAGCCATATGATAATTTCATCCACTCCAGAACATTCATTAAGAAGCTAACACACAACAGAGGAAATCTTTCATGAGTCCGTAATGGAAATGTGCAATTGTAAATGTACAGTGTTCTCGTGTTCCTGTTAAGAAGGAATTAAAACATGAGACGTTGGGGAAATTCACTAGAAAAATGTTTCCATTAACCACAAATGTTCCATTTCAGTGACTTTTAAACTTCTGTAGTTTGTCACCAGCTAAATCTAGACTTCTGTGCTTTTCTCAAAAGTGAGAACTCGATCCAGATCAGTTGCTAAAATTAACAATTTCAAATATCTTCATCTTCTGTTTATTTCTCAGAAGCAAGACTGCACTTTTCGGACATTGCCATGCTGCTGTTCTTCATCCTCCTGCCGTCATCGCTGATAGCTTTGGTGTTGTTAGCGAGAATGTTCTGTCCGTGTTGCTCTCCATGGGTCAAGAGCTCGCATCCCAGCCATCACTCGCCCATAGAGGTCACTGATGGGGAAGAAATGCTCATATACAGGTCTCGGATCAGATTATATCCTGGTCGTTATGCAGCAACATACAGAATATCTATCTTAACGGTTCAAACAAAAGGCCTGCTTTTGGTTTATTTTAATACAGTGTTTATACTATAATAGGAACACCTGTACACCTGCTCATTGGTGTACGACTCCAATCGGCCAGTCATGTGACACAACTTGTAATAAAATCATGTTGAGGTCAAGAGCTTCAGTTCATCAGAATCAGGTTTATTGCCGAGTACCTTCTCACATACAGGGAATGTGGTTTGGTGCTTGAACAGTTAAGATTTTTGAATTTAGCAAAGACAAAAAGTAGCAACGTACATAGAAGAATATGAAATGTGCAAAATTGAAAAGTGGACACATTTAAGGGGTGAGCGCATGAGTTGTTGGAGAGCAAGCTGTACAGTATGTCTGGAATGTGCAAAAATAGGTCACATGATGAAAACGGAGAAGAGACAGAAGAGTGTGAGAGCGGAAGAGATGAGGTGTAATGGGCTAAGCCAATAACCAAGTGTGAGCTGGATGTTCAGACATCAGAATGTCCTTGGGGGGGACATGAGGTTTGAGTATTCTGGAAATCTCCTGGGCATACCTGTCAACTTTGAGGTTTGAAAAAAAGGGATATTTCCCAGATTTTTAACTCAAAATAAGGGAAAATTTCAGAAAGTCATACCCTTCACCAAAAGTGGGTGTGTAGTTGAATGGGGGGCAATTTTCTATCTAGTATTTGTGATTTCCTGTACTCTGGTGCATGTTGGTGATAGCCAAGACCCAAACTCAATATGCTTATGGTTTATAGCTATACATTTATTTTTATTTGCTTTCAGTGGTACCAGTTATTTCCCAAATTAAGGGCTAAAATACGTATCTTATGTTAAAATAAGAAAGGTCATTATATAACCAGTCAATAAATTCAATTCCATTGCAATTTATTATGGTTTTACCATAGTCATGGCCTCGGAACGATAGATAGAGAGATAGATAGAGAGATATAAAATATTAAACCAAGAGTGATTTAAAATGGGTAAGTTTCAGATAGAAAATAAAATGGACAATGAGTGGATAAAACAGTTAATACACCAATTAGTTTACACTAGGCTATTTATGAGGTCTTAGCCAGGATATACTTAATGTAAACATGTGTAGCTTACCTTTGATTATTTGGGAGGCTTTCGTTTTCCCCATGGAAAATTTCTTTGCGAGGGAAGAGTCTGGGAACATTCCAGCCACGCACTTGTTGAAATCATCAAAGAAAGAGAGGCTAATGTTTTTCTTAGCTATTAGCATCGCCATCTTCACCTCAGACCTAATCAGTGTTGCCAGATACTGCTGACGTTTTCCAGCCCAAAATATGTTCAAAACCCGCCAAAATGCACTTGAAACCGCCCAATCTGGCAACACTTGACCTAATCTCTTGTTCAGCCTCGCCTCCGGACGGAGTTCTGTAATTACTGATGGCTGAGAGGGCGGGGACGTGAATTCATGGCCCGACTTCCTGCTGTAAACTCCTGTCCGAGGCGCGTCATGAATTCTGGACCTACCGACTTTTTTATATTGTGAAAATACGGGACTTTAATATAATGTGAAAATATGGGATATTTTCGGGAAAATAAAAAAACGGGAAGACAGCGGGAAATAAGTCAAAATAAGGGATTTCCCGGGAAAAACGGGAGGGTTGACAGGTATGCTCCTGGGATTTTTCCACACACATCTAACACGCGGCGGTTCTGCAGGTGTAAATGGTTTGTTGATGAGAGAGACAAGAGGACAATGGCCTGACCAACTGCTTCAACCTGTCCGGAAGGTTGCAGTAACTCAAATCACCCCTCTACATCTGTGCTGAGCAGAAAAGCATCTCCGAACGCACAACACGTTGAACGAGCAGGTGTACAGGCATTCCTAATAAAGTGGATACTGAGTTTTTATGTCTTCTTTGCATATAATTCAAAAATGTTTCTTGGATATTGAAGGCAGTTATGTGTAGGTAACTGTACGGTGCATAATACCAATTTGGTTCGTGGTTGTAATATGAGAATGTAAAAAGAAAAGACACTGTTTATAGCGTGTGTTTTTGATTCTCTGCAGTAAGGAGTACGGATACCATCACCCTTCGTCAAAGCATAAGCCTGCCATGTGCTGCGAAATGTATCTGAAGGTTGGTATCTCGTATATAAATATGAGTAAAGAAATGGATATGAAGTAATCATCAGAAAATTAGGAAAATATCCACAAGTCATTTGTGCGTGTTAGTGAAACAGAAATGGTCATCTTTGTTAAATATGGTATCGTCAAAGGGGTAATCGAGCTTTCCGAATGCGTATCTCTCATAAGAATGTGAGAGGCTCAGCTTAGTATAAGCCTTCCACTGATTATTTTTTTTTTATAAACATCAAATAACTATTTTTGAATCATTTATATAACTGTTGCCATGTTCTAGAGAAACACAACGCTGTACAACCAGCTCCATAATCTCATAACTTGCTCTATGGCCGCCTAATAACCATTTTTCTCCAACCATGCTAAAAATGACGTCACAAACTTGCGACATCTAGTTGCACAACCGTATTATTTGGATAAGAAGCTCTTGGGAAATCTGAGCAACCTATCAAATAAAGAGTTTAGTTAATCTTACCAAAATTGGCTACATTTAGGGAGGGAGGGGGGGGGGGGGGGGGGGGAAAGTCGTCAAAATGATCTGCAAACTTGGAGAAAGGAGACAGAAGAATTTTTGGAGTGCAGCTACTTGGGGAGAACAGTAAGGCATTTGTTGCTTTACATTCTCAAAATTGAGCTTTTCCCTGCGCGGTCAATAAATAGTCTGCAAGTGCTCACCAGGAAGTAGCCCCAGTCTGGCTTCACTACTCTCCATTCAAACCCATCCATTCTTTTTACTGTCAGTGGGTATGAGCTATAGCTAGCTGAAGCTGTCATTAGCAACTAAACATGAATAGCAAAGCTAAACACCTACCGTAGTCAAGTGTGTGTTATTAGAGTTAATGAGTCGTTTCCGCAGTCACTACACACTACCTACTTAACCGAGATATGCCTCGGTCACAACCGGCCGTACGTGCTCCTACGGCTGGTCTACGTGCAAGAAACGCACGGAGGGCGCGCGTGTGACGTGCTGATTTTTGAGCCGTAGACTGGCCGCAGACCAGCCGCAGAGGTTCTTTGTCATGCCAAACAAACTCTACGGGCGCTTACGTTTTTTCAGGTTGCAAGACAAACTTGCGGCCAACGTGAGTCTTTCTCCATGAGCAAAAAAAACGCAGCGATTTGGGAAATGCCAAAAATCGCACGGCCAAAAAAATCGTACGTCCGGTTGTGACTTAGGCTATAGCTAGCACAACACAACGGTGGGCCTCTCGACGTTCTTCAAATGACCCCATGTTCACTATCACTTGCAGCTTGTCACTTGTAGGTGTGGCTGCCTGTCCGTGGGGTTTTGTATCCCCTGCTGGCCGAAAGGCCCGAAGGGGGATTGTGTCGTGGCAATGTCCGTCCGTCCGTCCGTCCCGGGAAGGGCTTTTCTGAAAATCAACTCCTCTCTCGATTTTTGGAGGAACTTCACGAAACTTGACAGGATTCTTTGTTGTATGTCGGTAATACACATATTGCAGTTTCGTTCAATTCAGTTGCATTTTACCAGAATTATGGCCCTTGGTTACCCAACTTGTACTTTGACAATTTCATGAGGGTGTATTAAGCACTTACAGCATAGATATAGTTGCCAGCGGGGGATATTGTGCTCTCCGAGCACTCTCTTGTTTTTGTTTGTTTACTTGTTTTCGTTTCGATGAAATAGTAGTAGCTACATATAGTTTCTAAAGCTAACCAGTGAATGTGCCGTTGTATCTTTTTAACCTCTCTTTTGTGTTTTGTTTCAGGACTCGGATGAAGAATACTACAGATATA